>NW_006921754.1:3726895-3756064 GCF_000298275.1 Orycteropus afer afer | reverse complement strand
CGCTATGAGTCGGAAATGACTCGACGGCACTTAACAACATAACAACAAAATACCATTATCTTTCACATATACTTTCTGAGGCTATAAAATCAAAAGTGAAACACTGTAATAACAACACTTATTAACTGTCTATTATTATATACATATAATCTCAAATTCTCACATAGTATGTTGAGGTAGAATTTTCTATGTCCTTTTTATGGAAGAAATTGAGGCTGACAGTGGTAAAGTACATTCTTTCTCTCTCTTTCTTTCTCCCTCTCCCTCCCTACTTATTCATACCCTCCTTTAAGAGGTATTTGTTTCCAACAACTAAGTGTTAGGCAGGAGCCCTGGTGGTGCAGTGGTTAAGTGCTAAGGTAAGTGGTTTGAAGCTATCAGCTGCTCCAAGGGAGAAAGCTGTGGCATCTGCCTCCGTAAAGATTATAGCCTTGGAAGACCTAATGGGTAGTTCTGCCCTGTCTTTCCTATAAGATCACTATGAGGCAGAATCAACTCAACATCAAGAGATTTTTTTTTTTTTTTTTGGTTTGCTTATGTGCCAGGCAGAGGACTTGCCAAAATTCACTCAGCTGGTGCATGACAGAGTCTGATCTGCCTCACTGCAAAGCCTATGTTGTTTCCACTTTACCATTAAACAAACAAACAAACAACTAATAGCAAAATACTTCTATGTAAAGGATGATATCCTCACCAAACTACATACAAACAATGCCCCAAATCCCATACATTTTTTTAAAATTCTCTTGCTGACCAATGCAAAAATCCTTCAAATCAAAAGATTTGGCTGCACTACAGAATACACACTGGAAGTCCAGCAACACCCAAGACTTCATTAAGTCCATTTTTCTTGTGGATTTCTTTTCCTCCCACAGGGGCAAACATCAATTTTTCTATATGTTATGAAGAGCTTAGCCAGATGATTTTAATCATTTCTCCTAGGTGGCTCTTAGAACTTGCATGGTGGCCTTATATATTATCTGACAAAGGACAACTTCCAGTGCAGTTTGATGAATGAAAAGGAGACCAAAATCAGACATCTGAAATTCTCTTCCCCAAGGAGTAATACAGGTGTGCATAGTATACTTCTATTTGGGCAATTTCTTATCAGGCACTGTCCAGCCGCATGCACATCTGTGGTCTCATAAGGTTATTATTATTTAAAAAAAGAAAAGAAAAAGCATCTCTCCTTTTGTTTATTAATGCCCCCCAGTGTTTTTTTTTTTTTTTTTTTTTATTAGGATTTGGGTGAAGATTTACAGAGTAAATTCACTTTTCATACAGCAGTTCACATATACTTTGTCTCATGTCATTGATCAAAATTTACAATGCAGCAGCTCCCCTCCCACTTCCTCCCCATAGCTACCTCCTCCCAGCGTCCATCCCTTCATACTCTTCTGCACCCTGAGCTATCTCCCTGTGCATAAGCAGCCCTTCCTTCTCCCATGATTGTTCTCTCCAGGGCGTGTGTCTACTTGAGGTAAATGTTTAACTCACATGCCTGTACTTTGTTTGGCTGGAAACCACAGTTGTGGGTTCAATTCCAGACCTGAAGGGCAGCTAGGGGCCATAGTCTCAGTGGTTACACCAGGCTCCATTGGACCAGCAAACCTGGTCCCCACCTTTTTTTTTTTTTTTTTTTGCCTCCAAATGATTTTAAGTTTTGTACCACATTGTTCTCCCTCTTTATGCAGGATCTCCTACATCCCTTCCAAGTGGATGGCAGTGGTAGCCCCCCAGTGGTTTTAAAGACCTTAAATACATATTCGTGCAGCACTGGACCATGAGTGGGAAACAGGCAGGTGTGGCAGAGGACATGATTCTTTGCTCAGGCTTGCAGGCTATCTATGGCAGGCAGGCGGCAGAGAAGGGCTGCAAGCCTCGGGCTGCTCCTTTCACTCAGGTGGGTGGACCAGTAAGCAGACTGGGGTGCTGTGCTCCTTCCCTGCTTGCTTCTTCTTGCTCAGCACCTGCCCCCACCTCCTTCCTCTCAGCTATAGCTTCTGCCAGCATCCATTCCCCTGGCCTCCACCAACAGCTCTAGCAACAGCAGTAGTGGCAGCAGCAGCAAAGAAGGACTACCGGAAGTGAGTTACCCTAAGTTTTTAATATAGTGTTCCTGCAACATCCAATGACACAACATCCTATTTCACAGGATATATTGTGGATGTAAAGAAGTTGTAGTGGGTAGTGGTTCAAGTATTTGGCTGCTAACCAAAAGGTCAGTGGTTTAAATCCACCAACTGCTCCATGGGAGAAAGATAAGTCAGTCTGCTTCCATAAATATGTACAGCCTTGGAAACCCTATGGGACAGTTCTATTCTGTCCTGTAGAGTCACCATGAGTTGGAATCCACTGATGGCAGCTGGATTATTATTGTGGATGTTAAGTGATGCATACCTGTAGTTTTACGTTCTATTGCTTGCAGATCATAAGGACTCTGAAGATTGGGAAATGATGTAACAAGATTTTGAGCTTGGCCACAGTTTGAGATCATCTAATTTTAAGATTTTTTAAAAAATGTTTTATTGTGATTTGGGTGCAAATTTACCAAGCAGATTCATTATATTCTCAAAAATTAATGCATATTTGGTTTTATGGCCCAATTACAATCCCCAACAATAGAATCTCTTCCTTGTGACCCCTGCCCTGTGTCCTTCTGTGTGTCCAGCTTTCCATTCATGTGAATGCTGCCCTTCTGATGTCTCATTTTCACAAATCTTCTGGTTTGGGAAAAAACTGAACTATATTTATCTAAATGTTTTTCTCTTCAATTTTTAAATCTTTGTATATTTTAAGGTAAACTTAATGCATTTGATATGAATTTATTTAGTCAATTCATAGAAATATATTTTAAAATATCTCCCCACTGGTTCTACAATATTTTTTTTTATGAACTTTAGAATGAATACATATATTGAACATATATACATACATGGTATTGTCTTTTGCCAGGAAACATAACAAAAAGAAAATTCACAGCACCAAGAAGTTCGAGTTGGATTCAGATCTCAAAACCCACAGGTTCCAGTGAATTTTAGACTTACAGGATGGTTTCTTAAATCCAAGAATGTGTCCCACATGTCATTGAATTATTCAACCACATTAACCACAAGTTTAACCAAGTTCCCTTGTACTTCTTAATTGACTTCAGCCCAAAATTTTTTAAAATGTAGACTGAACTGAACTTTTCTAAAATATTGCAATTTAATAACATTTTTCATATGACTGCTGGCAGAGGAGGCGATGTCAATCATCTTTCCTTGGTATCTGGATATCTAGTCTTCTTCATTTTCAGGAAATACAGCTATGCCATTTTTTCTTCTGAGATGATATTCCCTTGTCTTATTTATTCATCCATCTTCCTTTCAATGCCTCCTAAATCTTTGATCACTGTATATATTACTCATCAAATATCTATTCAGCTCTGCTAGAAGTGCTGATTTTCAAAAAAGTTTTTTTTTTTTTTTTAGCAAAACTTAATTCAGCAAATACATACAAATTGTTTATTATGACTCAGTTTTCTGCCATGCAAGATACTAACTGAATGATGTGAAAGTAATTAAGCAAACTATAACAAGTCAGAATTTCAAAATGTGTGGTATTCATAATGCCACCTCTCCCTCCATGACATAATGGACATGGTTAATAAGTCAGGTACTCTTTCCTGATGATCTCATGCATGACCTCAGATTCTTTCTCAATTTAGTGCTGCATTACATTAACACTGATCTACCAGAGTTGGTATTTCATACAAAATCTATATTCTATTTTTATGCTATATGCTGTCAGTTTATTTGAGCGATCTTTAACTCTTAATTCTGTGTATATGGCTAGGGTGCAGTTCTGATAATCCATACGAGATTATTTGTACTCTCTGGATGTTCCCACCATATGCCTATACAGTTCTTCCCTATAGTACATGCTTCCTGAATGCATTAATTTTCCACACCCATCAATGTTTTCTCCTGCTACTAATTGTCATTCTTAAGGTTAAAGAATAACATAAAACAATATCTACCCAATGAAGTCAAAGTTTAAGTCTGTCATAATTCCCTAAATAATCATAAAGAAATGTGAATATGATGTGCTGGAAAGAGTAAGTCATTAGGAGGTAGCAGATTAGATTTATAAACCCCCAATTCTCCACCAGTTACCAGCTCTTTGATCTTGGCTGAACTATTTATTCATAAACTCATTCATCAAACAATCTTTCTTAAACAAATGACTTATTTGTGTGCCAGACACTTTTCAAAGACCTTGCCTTATCCAAAAAACGAGGAGAATATACTTCTTTCTCTTTAAGTTGTAGAAAAGATAAGAACTTTTATAATGGTTCTGATTCTTGTTTTGTTTTGTATGGGGTTAGTGAAGGATTAATTGTGTTGCACTAATGTAGAGCCAGTAAATTTTATCAGTTAGGATATTAGCCTTCATTTTACTCTCAAGCATGTTTTATACAAAAGACCTAAGATTGCATCCTGACCGCTATAGTGCCAAGTTCCTACTTTTTCTTCTTTCCTCTTCCCTTTCAACTTCCTTTTCTTCCATTAGGATTTATTTCTCATTTCTTGCCCCAACCTAGATTAAAATTCAGAAACTGCAAGTTGTTTCCTTTTTTTTTTTTTTTTTCATCCTCATCTAAACAGCACTACATTCTAAATCATTCACTACTTTTTTATACTTCAAATGAATAAATCTGCTAGCTAGCTGAGTTCGCATTGGATTACATCACACCTTCCAGGCTGCCAATTGTTTAAAGAAAACGGAAGGATGAGAAGAGGTCTGAACAAGGCACAGGATAATCGAATGAGGACAGTGTAGAAACCAAGAATCAAAGGTTAGAAAGGTAAAAGAGGGTTAAAACGTGAACAGGAAAGTTGAGAAACTAGAGTGGAAGAGTCAAGAAATACACAAATAAATGAAAATTTAAATGAGAAAAGGAAAACACTGGTCACACTGAATACTTTGGTCCATTTTTCACATCTGCAAAGTGGAGCTCAGACAGTTGAGTTTCTTATTTCACAGAATCACAGGATCAAAGTCTACAAATTATTTTGGAAGCCACACACTGCACTCTCTTTTCTGATGTTTTAGTTTCTTCTACCTGACCCTTGCCTGAGTCTCTGAATTCTGTCATGTCTTTTGAGGAGGTTGTTGTTGTTATGTGCCATCGAGTCAGACCCAACTCATAGCGACCCCTCCTTGGGTTTCCGAGGCAGTATCACTACGGAAGTAGATTGCCCAACCTTCCTTCCAAGGAGCGGCTGATGGGTTTGAACTGCCAGCCTTCTGGTTAGCAGTCAAGTGCCTTAGGCACTACACTACCAGAGCTCCCCTTTTGAGGAGGAGGTTTTTAAATTTTGATGGAGTCCCATTTGTCAACCTTTAAATGGATTATGCATTTGGTGTTCATCTAAGAAATCTTAGATGTAACTAAAATTTGTAACCTAATCCAAGATTGTAACCTAATCCAAGGTTACAAAATGTTCTTTTACATTTTCTTCTAGCAGTTTGGTAGTTTTATATTCTTAGCACAGAGAACACTTGTGTCAGTAGCAAAGCCTATGCTCTTTTTAGGTAAGCTGCTCAGGAACATCATAAGTAGTCAGTCACACAGAGAAGCTAGGAGAAGAAGAGTAAAATAGCTCAAGAACTTTGAGAGACAGGCACATTAAAAAAAGAGACAATGGAAAAAGGAGTTTTTGTTACTGTTGTTTTATATGGTATTTATTTTTTAGCACATGTGAATGAAAATTTAAGTTAAGACAAGAAATGAGCAATAGATATTAGAGATATTAAGTTTTTTGGGTTTTTGTTTTGGTCATGAGGACATTAACAGAAAAATAACAAAGATGAAGCAAATCATAAAATCAAAAGAATAAAAAACTAATGTATATTCCCAATGTTTTAATGGTTTTTGTATATTTATTGTTTCCTATCCTGAGAACTTTAACAAGTTATGGCCCTTTCACTCTTATTTCTAAGAGTGAATGGAAAAGATCAGGAATGAAGCTGACCGAGAACACTGACATCATAAATCTCTAGGATTTGGATTAATAGTAGAATCAGGGGTGCGTCAAATTAAATACTAGCATAAAATATGAATTTTTTTAGTTCTCTAGTCCTCTGGTAGCATAGTGGCTAAGGCATTTGCCTGCTCACCAGACGGCTGGTGGTTCAAACCCACCAGCCACTCCTCGGAAGGAAGGTTGGGCAATCCTACTTCCGTAGTGATACTGCCTCGAAACCCAAGGAGGGGTCGCTATGAGTCGGGGCCGACTCGACGGCAAACAACAACAACAGTGTTGTTATAACAGAAGTACCACAAGTGGATGGTATTAACAAACAGGAATTTATTCTCTTATAGTTTAAGAGTCTAGAAGTCCAAATTCAAAGTGCCAGCTCTAGGGGCTACACGAAAGTCTCTTCACCTTAGGCTTCAGATCTGCCTCTTGTTCCCGACCCATTGGAACTGGAGGCGTCTCCCAAAATGGCACAATCCCATGATCAGCAGGCTACACAGCAGGCCACTGGTCTAAGTCAGGAACGATCTGAAGATCAGCACACATCATGGCAGGCCACTGGTCCAAGTCCAGGAACTGTAGATGAAGACAGCCAAACATAGGATCCAAATGTGCCAAAAAGCAAGAGACCTTCCTCAAAGCTTCTCCATATATACTGGAAGCAGGCCACACCCTAAAGGCAATTACGTAGCTGCTCAAAGTAGATTTCACCATGGAAGTGATTGCAATCTCATCCTGGGAAATAACTACTAATAACTACTAATCCAGCTGCCAAGTCACTCAAAACCACAGCCTAGCCAAGTTTACACACAACCTTAACTACCACACTAATCAATAAGTTGAGACCCTAAGCATCAGATGTGACTACTTTCCCTTCACATTCTTCAAAGTGACATCTTCATAGTATTTTTTTAATTGACACAATGGTTGTTAAAATTAGTAAATAGCCTTGGAAGAAGCAATATGAAACCAGGATCAATTTGTTTGACAACTAATTGTAATATCAGCAGTCATATCAAGAAACACATAGAAGATAGTCAAAGGAAAATGCATGTTTTGTTGCTTTCTCCCTGCAATGGATTGAATTCTGTCACCCAAAATTACGTGTTATAAATCCTAACCTTTAGGTCTGTGATTATAATGCCATTTGAGAATAGCTTATCTTTGTTATGTTAATGAGACAGGATTAGTATAAGGTTTGCCTTGAGTTAACCTTCTTTGAGATATGAAAGAGATCAAACAAGCAAGCTAGGAAGCAGACATGTGGGAAGAGACACGTCAAACCACATGAAGATTGTCCAAGAGCAGAAGCTCAATAGAGATAAAGACCTTCCTTTAGAGCCAATAGAGAGTCTTCTCTTAGAACCAGAACTCTAAATTCCAACTTCTAGCCTCCTAAACTGTGAGAAAATAAATGTCTGTTTGTTAAAGCCACCTACTTATGTTTTTTCTGATAAAGCAACACCAGATAACTAAGAATTTGGTACTGAGAAATGGGGTGCTGCTCTAATAAATACCTGCAATTGGCAGTGGTTTCAAAATTGAGTAATGACTGGAGGCTAGAAGAGTTTAAAACTCTGGTGGCATAGTGCTTAAACATTTGACTGCTAACCAAAAAGTTGGTGATTTGAACCCACCGACCATTCTGATGGACAAAGATGAGGCAGTCTGCTTCCATTCAGATTTACAGCCTTGGAAACCCTATGGGGCAGTCCTACCCTGTCCTATAGGTTCACTATGAATCAGAATCAACTCAATAGAAGGTTTTTTTTTTTTTTTTTTTAAAGTAAAAGCTTAGATTGTCTTGAAGAAACTATTGGTAAAACTGAGGACATCAAGTGCAATTCTGGTTATGTCTTAGAAGGAAGTGAGGAGAGCTTTGAAGAAAGTCTCTATTGTCTTAGAGAATACATATGGCACCAGCAACAGAATGTTGCTAGAAATGGGGACCTTAAATGTGCATCTGGTGAGGCCTTAAATGAAAATCATGGATATGTGTGATTGGACAATGGAGGAAGGGTGATGCTTTTTATGCAGTGACAAAGAATTTATCTGAATTATGTTCAAATGTTTGGTGGAAGGTAGAACTCGTAAGTGCCGGGGGAATGGGACCATAACACAAAATGGAAAAGGCAGGCTTTCTATATCCAAGGAGTAGAAGAACAGGGCTTGCTGAGACTGGGGTGGGTGGGCTTACTATTCAGAGAATGAGGAGAATAGGGCTGCCTAAAGCTGAAGGAGCAGTGTTGCCATCCCAGAGGGCTTAGAAGGTGAAGCTGAAGCCCAGGGCCAATGGTCTTCCACCCAGAATCCAGAGGGTGGGCCAACACTGAGAGTCCGGAGGGCAGGGCCATTGCCCAGATGGTCTCAGGGAAGAGAGGATTATTGTCAAGACTGGAGAGGTAATGTAATTTGTCCTGCTGGATTTTGAACTGGTTTGGTGTCTGTTCTACCTTCTTTCCCTCCAATTTCTCCCATTTATAATGGAAATGCTCTAAGCTTTTTCATATTACAATAATGTTTCAATAAACTTTCTCTTTTTTTTCCTTGACAATAGTGTATACCTTTATTATACAATTACTATCAAAAGTAATAATTTTGACTATTTTTATACATATAAACAGAAGACTAAAGAAAATTAACAGAACAGTATGATTTACCTGTAATATGGAAGGATAAGTGAATGAGCCCAACATTCATTTCTGAAAATGTCACAAGACATGTGTGATATATGCATGGGCACCCTATGCCAGAACTATTTTACTTAATTTCATCATTTCCACACATTATATATGTGGGTGCTTTGTTTATTACATGGGTATGTTACTTGCAAAAATATGATAATCATAAGACTATACAATGCTTCTTCTCCCCCTATACCTTACCAGCAAATAAACAGGGCTCCCATATAATAGCTGGGGATTACAGCTAAAAGAATTGCAAACCTCAGACCCTACTTAAGAAGTAATCTCCAGGGAAACTCAAGCAACAGGAGAGACAAAAATAAAGACATTAGAGAAAATTTTAGCATCTTTTATCGCAGCTATAGCAAACAATAAAAATAGCCTAACTCCTAACCAGGTAACTACAAAAGTTCACTCATTACTAGTCCTATTCTCCTCAGTTCCTTTTACCCAATATATTATATCTGGCTTTCAATAAAAGTTAGAAGACATGCTAAAACGTAAAATACATAGTCTGAAAAGACAAACAAGCATCAGAACTAGACTCAGCTATGGCAAAGACTTTGGAATTATCACAATGGAAATTTAAATTTTCTATTGCCAAAAGCTCCAATGGAAAAAGTAGACAACATACAAGAACAGATGAGCCAAAATTCTCAAGTACACATTAGCAAATCATATCTAATAGTGTATAAAAATATTTATATACCATGACCAAGTGGGATTTATTCCACATATACAAGGCTGGTTCAGCATTCAGAAATCAATTAATGTAATCTATTACTTCAACAGGCTAAAGAATAAAAATCATATAATTATCAAGAGATACAGAAACAGCACTCGGTAAAATTCAATACCTATTCATGTATATCCGTACAACAGAATATTACTCAGTGATTTTAAAAAAAATAGCTATCAAACCACAAAAAGATCTGTAGACCCCTTAAATGCACATTGCTAATACTGAAAGAAGCCAGTCTGAAAAGGCTATGTATGCACTGTATTATTTGAACCATATGACATTCTTAAAAAAGGCATAACTAAGAGACAGCAAAATGATCGGGGATTGCCAGGGACTCGAAAGTGGAGGAGGAATGAATAGATGAAGCATAAGGGACCGTTCCCTGGAGAAGGATGTCATGTACAGTGGAGGGTCAGCATAAAAGGAGAAGGCCCTCAGCGAGATGGATTGATGCAGTATTGTGAAGCTGGCACAGGGCCCGGCAGTGGTTCCTTCTGTTGTCCATAGGGTCACTATGAGTCGGAGCTGACTTGGCAGCACCTAACAACAACAACAACAAGGGAGTTTTAGGGCAGTGAAACTATTCTGTGTGATACTATAATGGTGGATACATGACATAATGCACCAATGCAAAATGTGAGTAATATTTTAATAATAGGGATCAGTGTATGGGAACACTATTCTTTTTTTTTTTTTTTTTAATTCTTATTGTGATTTGGGTGCAGATTTACAAAGCAGATTAGTTTTACTCTCCAGAGTTCATACACATTTGGTGAGGCATCAATTACTATCCCAACAATAAAGAGCTCTCCTCCCTATGACTCTCAACTTTCTGGTATAAAGATTACAGCTTTGGAAAACTACTCTGTCCTATAGCGTTGTTATGAATTTGCCATGAATGGAATGGATATACCAGCAATGGGTTTTGGTTTTTTTGGCTATGTACAATATTCTATGATAAAAAAAAAAATTATGTTTATTTTTTTTTTTGCAAAGTTTTGTTGGGATCAGACATAACGTAACAACAACAACAAAGAAACCAGCTACGTAATGATACATGTTTATTTTTATAATGTGACATAATTTGTGAAATATTTTCCTATAAGTTATTTTAGTTAAGTCTTGCAGTAAATCAGATAAGAAGGTAAAGAAGTTAAATAATTTTTCAGTCAAAAAGAATTCATAAATAAAGCCAAATCCACTGCCATGGAGTGGATTCTGACTCATAGCATCCCTACATGACAGAGTAGAACTGTCTCGTAGGGTTTCCAAGGCTGTGAATCTTTATGGAAGCACACTGCCACATCTTTCCCCCACAGAGGAGATAAGGGGTTCAAACTTCTAACTTTTCAGTTAGAGCTTTAATCACTGTGAAGCCAGGGTTCCTAAAAACAATAGACACTCAATTCATATTTCTTACTCTTAAGTTAATCTTTGCTTTGTTAAAGAAGCCAAGTTTTGTTTTGTATCATAACTAACCTAGGTAATTCTTAAAGATCTCTGGTGGCACAGGGCCTAAGACATTTGATTGCTAATCAGAAGGTTGATGGGTCAAACTCACCAGTCACTATGAGGAAGGAAGAGAGGGCTATTTACTTCTGTAAAGATTTACTGCCTTGGAAACCCAATAGGGGTCACTATGAGTCAAAATCTGCTGGATGCCAGTAGAATACTAATGATGATGATGATGATGAGTTTATTCTTAGGCTGTTGGTTAAACTAGAGCCTTCTGTAGTCCACAGTAAGAGGGTGAGGGCCTGTTGTATTATAATAGGTTTTCAAGAAAGAGATGTTAGTAGTTATATTTATTATAGTTGATGTGGTTATTATTTGTGTCTATATGTGTGTGTGTTTGCTTTTCCAGATACTTCTAAAGAGGATTTTTGTGCTACCCATGTTTTACATGTATGCAAGTCATATGTCTGAACAAAATTGGAATCCTATGGTGTAAAGAGAGCTAGTTCAAACTGAAGGTATCAATCACATTATTTGTTTACATGACTTAAGTTTTTATTTTTCATCTAGTTTAGCTGTTGATATAAGAGAAATAATCCCTTAGAAATATATCATTGTCTTATTTTGAAAGCAGTTAAGAAAGAAAAGAAAAAGAAAGTGTTGAACTTCAGGAGAAATGTTTGTGATTAGAATTTAAAATGGTAGAAATTGAACCTTTCAGTTTTTACTAAATAAAAATAAAAGCATGAGAGGATGAATGTTCAATAAAAGCTGTGAATTTAATGTAGATAGATAATTCAGGGAAGACATGTTATATAATTAGTTTATAAGAAATTGATTTGATGACAAAAATATAGTTGTACAATGCAAACATATTATGTTATTTGGGAATTCTTTTTTTTTTTTTTACATCTTAAGAGCTTAAAACTCCTGTTTTTATTATCTAAGACATTTACACATTGAATCCTGCCAAACATTTCACTTATACCAATCTCAAGGATCATAATTCCATCATTGTTTACTACATGACATTTGTATGAATATTATAAATTAAATAGTATTGTTACACATAGACAGTTATAAAATCAAATAATCTGAAAATTTTAAAACAGAGAAAATTATACCACATGGAAAATTCCATCAATATATGAAGATAACACAATAATCACAAATAGATACCACTTTAATTGAATACCACAAATATTTATGTAACTGGTAACATCTATTCCCTAACAGTTATCTAAAAAAATATTGCAGCATCTTTTTAAAAAATTTTCTGAAAACCTGAAAAATTGACACATGCAAATTTCTTCACTGAATGTTTTTTAATACTAATGTGAAAATTTTGCTTCATGCACAAACACTTTTCTTTAAGGTGCATTTAAAAAAAAAAAAAAAAAACACCTGAAAAATTCTGTATCTGTTTCACTGGTGATGACAAGTATGTTAATTGCTTGCAGATAACATCTGTTCTAGTGAAATCAAGATGCTGAGGTTGGGGTGGATCTGTGATGCTAGCAGCTTTCTAAAGCTTTGTCTGGGAGACCCACTGCATGCATTTTACAGACTCTCCAGGCAGCTGGAGGGCTTTTAAGCTTTTTTGAGAAACTTCCAGCAACTGAAATAAAATCTGCCAGGAATCCTGGGTCATCGAAATGTCTCCCTTTGAGCAGTGGACTCAACTTTGAAGTTCCAAGATATCCACTGACCATGACGCCTGAGTGTGCTCTGGCTAAAGCAAGTTCAGGGTGAGCTGCCAACCACTTGCATGCAAGAGAGGGCCTCTGACTTCTCTCTGTTTACAGAGCAGGGTGAAGGGCCTCTCTGGTGGGAGAACAAGAGTCTGGTCAATATAACGTCAGATATAAAGAGCCCTTATATTCAACAGGGCACATTTACAATTCTACAGGGTTCATGGACCAGATGTGCCTATGGAGTTGGCTAACCATGGCATAGTTATTGCTCTGATCCCAAATTTCCCAGTCCCTATAGATTCCATTTTCCTTTAAATTACAAGTTTATGTAGAGTCTGATGTACTGTTCTTGGAAAAACCAATGCTACTCACCTGTGGATCAGACAACGATGTTGCCTTGTGCTTTGGTGGAGCCATATGGAATATTGCCAGGAGTATTTCATTGCATTGTTTGCAGACTTGCTGACTATGTCAAACAAATTTATGAGTATAGGGATGTCCTAACTCTTCAGGTAGACTTAAGATGGTACTATTCAAGAAATTAAAAAGAAACAGAAAAACAAAAACAATCTGTACTTGTTGCAGGTTACTTAATAGAGGAAAGAGGAAGCCAGACAGATGGATAGAAACAGGAAGAAGGTAGGCACATGACGCACATGGGGAAGAGGTTAGAGGTGAAATTCCGAGTAAGGAAAGGGGATACAGTGAGAACAGAGATCCTAAATGATATGACACACTAGGATTATAGGTGAAGAACTAATTAAAAAATTAAAAAAAGAACCCTCCAAAATTGTGCTCTTTTTTGCCGATATGAATTTTTCAAGTATTTTCACCATTTTAAAAAATATTTCACATATATATAAGAGATAATGATACAAAATATTACAATAAATACACTCTAGGCCCTGTAATCTAGGAGAAATAAGCTTTTTTCAGAATGTATTTGAGGACACTTCCTATGTAATAAGCTGTATTAGAGCAAACTCATGATGGAAAGTACATTTCCTCACATGTGGAAACAGTCCTCTCTTTCAGGTTTTCCTGACATTGTTCTGAACTCTGCCAGTGGGTAAATAAAAGCGATCATTCTTACAAACTTAGTGACACTGAATATGTTATAGCTGTTAAAAGAAAGCATAGACATAAATATCAATAAGTTTAACAAATGTGTTCTCAGAATTGGTGTTTCAGAACACTTGCTACAGAACAAATTAAATTCATCAGCAGTGAGGTGGCCTAAATGGTTTTTGTCAGTACAGATGGATGTGAAGAAATCAGCTTCTGTTGGTTTTTTTCTGTGGTGTACTTTCTAGACTTCTGCAATGAAAGTAGGCATTATTCTCCCAGACTAACCGAACCTCAAATAATAACTTTCTAGCATCCAATATTGTAGTCATAAGAATTAACAGAGGGAGCTCTGGTAGCATAGTGGCTAAGACACTTGCCTGCTAATAACACGGCTGGCAGTTCAAACCCACAAGCCACTCCTCGGAAGGAAGGTTAGGCAATCCTACTTCCGTAGTGATACTGCCTCGGAAACCCAAGGAGGGGTCACTATGAGTCGGGTTTGACTCGACGGCACATAACAACAACAGCAACAAGAATTAACAGAAGGCTTGACTTTTTCCTGAGAAATTTTTAAGACTTAAGTAGTAGCATTTATTTGAACATAGAATTTTAGGACACTTTAGAAACATAAATTGTAATTTTTTAATTTATTTAAATAAATTAATTAGTAGATAGATACACTGTATATAAATATACACATGCATACATACATGATCACAGAAATTTTTCACTTTTTGTTGGGGATAGCCATCCCATATTAAACACAGTGGTTAAGTTAACCATTTTTTTGAAGAACACAGCTGTTACTTGTATTTTTTCTAGATAGGATAGAAGGAGCGCTGGTTACACAATAGTGAAGTGCTTGGTTGCTAACCAAAAGATCAGTTTGAATCCACCATCCTCTCCATGGGAAGAAAGATGTGGTAGTTTGCTCCCATAAAGATTAAGCCTAGGAAACTCTATAGGGCAGTCCTACTCTGTCCTATAAGGTTGCTGTGGTGGTTAAGTTTGTGTCAACTTGGTTGGGCCTGGTTGAGTGGCTGGGCAGCTGGATGTAATATTCTCCATGACAAGGCTGGTAATCAACTCCATAGTGGAATCTACTCTGAACAGCTGAATAGCTGTCTTAGGAATGTGGTCTGCTTCCTGTATATAAGGAGAAGCCTTGGGGAATGGTCTCTAGCTTACAGCATGCTTGAACCCTGCATGTAGCCTAGTTGTTGTTCAAGAACTTGCCACGCTCTGCAGATCTTGGGACTTAAAATGGACTTGAATTAATGGTCTGCCGTGTGGTTTGGTAACATCGGGACTGTGCCATTTTATTTGTCGACCTTGGGCTTGTTAGCCTCAGCAGCCAGTAGCTTCCTGAGTGAAGAGATTCCTCTAGCTTCAGAGGGAGCAAGAGGCAGAGCTGAAGCCCAAGGTCGAGGGGCTTTCACCCAGCCCCTAGAGCCAGGCACTTTGAACTCAGATTTCTAGCCTCCTGAACTGTAAGAGAATAAACTCCTATTTGTTCAGATCATCCCATCTGTGGTATTTCTGTTACAGCAGCACTAGGTCACCAAAACAGTTGCTATGAATTGAAATTGATTCATAGCAATGGTTGTTGTTGTTATTTGCCATCAAGTCGGCCCCGACTCATAGCGACCCCTCCTGGGGTTTCCGAGGCAGTTATCACTACGGAAGTAGGATTGCCCAACCTTTCTTCCGAGGAGTGGCTGGTGGGTTTGAACCGCCAGCCTCCTGGTTGGCAGTCAAGTGCCTTAGGCACTATGCTACCAGAGCTCCTACAAAAGTTGAAAAGGGACATATATTTTTAAATGCTCTTATCCTTTCTCCTTAGTTCCCATAGTATTTTATCTTAGTGTAAGCCTTCCTAGCTAGAGACCATTCCCCAAGGCTCCGACTTTTGTGACCCTTTTACAAAACAACGAAACACTGCCCAGTCCTGTGCCATCCTCACAATCCTTGCCATGCTTGAGCCCATCACTGCAGCCACAATTTCAATCCATCTCATTGAGGGTCTTCCCCTTTCTAGCTGACCCTCTACTTTACCACGTATGATATCCATCTCCAGGAACTCGTCCCTTCTGACAACATGACCGAAGTAAATGAGATGAAGTCTGGCCACTCTCGTTTGTAAGAAACATTCTGGCTGCACTTCTTCTAGGACAGATTTGTTCATTCTTCTGGCAGTCCATGGTATTTTCAGTATACTTCGCAAAGGCAACAACTCTTTAACTCATCGCTGTCGAATTGGTTCTGACTCATAGCGACCCCTCCTTGCATTTCCAAGGCAGTATCTCTAGGGAAGTATATTGCCCAATCTTCCTTCCGAGGAGTGGCTGGTGGTCTTCCTTATACACTGTCCAGTTTCACATGCATATGAGGTGGTTGAAAATACCATGGCTTGAGTCAGGAGCACCCAAGTCTTCAAAGTGACATTTTTGCTCTTTATCATTCTAAACAGGTCCTTTGCAGCAGATTAGCCCAGTGCAATATGATCTTTGCTTTCTCGAGTGTCTCCAGGGGTATTGATTGTTGCTCTGAGTAAAATGAAATCCCTGACTTCAGTCTTTTCTCTGTTTGTCATGATGTTGCTTATTGGTCCAGTTGCAAGGACTTTTGTTTTCTTTATATTGAGGAGTACTCCATACTAAAGGCTGTAGTCTGATCTCCATCAGTAAGCGCTTCAAGACCTCTTCACTTTCAGCAAGCAAGGTTGTGTCATCTGCACATCACAGGTTGTTAATCAGTCTTCCTTCAATCCTGGTATCATGTTCCTCTTCATATAGTCCAGTTTCTCAGATTATTTGCTCAGCATACAGATTGAATAAGTGGTGAAAGGATACCACACTGACATGCACCCTTCCTGACTTTTAACAATGCAGTATTCCCTTGTTCTGTTTGAACAAATGCCTCTTGATTTATGTACAGGTTCCTCCTGAGAACAATGAAGTGTTCTGGAATTCCTATTCATCATTATGTTATCTATAATTTGTCATGATTGATACAGTCGAATGCCTTTGCATAGTCAACAAAACACAGATAAACATCTTTCTGTTATTTTCTGCTTTCACCCAAGATCCATTTGACATTAGCAATGATAGCCTTCATTCCACATCCTCTTCCGAATCCAGCTTGAATTTCTGGCAATTCCCTGTCAATATACTGCTGCAGCTCATTTTGAATTATCTTCAGCAAAATTTTACCTACATGTTATAGTAAAACATGTTGTTTAATAATTTCTGCATTCTATTGGATCGCCTGTCTTTGCCATGGGCACAAATATGGATCGCTTCAAGTTGGTAGACCAGGTGGCTGTCTTTCTAATTTCTTGGCATAAACAAGTCAGGGCTTCTAGCATTATATCAGTTTGTTGAAACATCTCAAAGGGTATTCCATCAATTCCTGGATCCTCATTATTTTTGCCAATTTCTTCAGTGAAGCTTGGACTTCTTCCCTCAATATCATCAGTTTTTGATCATATGCTACTTCCTGTAATGGTTGAACACTGATTAACTTCTTTTGTTACTGAGACTGTGTATTCCTCCATCTCCTTTTGATGCTTCCTGCATCATTCAATATTTTTCCTATAGAATCCTTCAGTATTGCAACTCTAGGCTTTAACTTTTTCTTCAGTTCTTTCAGCTTGAGAAATGTTGAGTATGTTCTTCCCTTTTAGTTTTCTAACCCCAGGCCTTTGCATATTTCATTATAATACTTTGTCTTCTCACATCACCCTTTGAAATCTTCTGTCCCACTCTTTTATCATTTCTTCCATTCCCTTTAGCTAATCTCCATTCAGGAAAAAGTTTCAGAGTTTCTTCAGACATCCATTATGGTCTTTTCTCCATTTCCTGTCTTTTTAATATCCTTTTGCTTTCTGTATGTATGATGTCCTTGATGTCATTGAGGTTGTATGGTCAGTAACTGCAACCCCCCAAAATAGCCCTCAGATTCCATGCCATTTCCCCTCTCTCTCTTTGTCCTGTATTGCCCTGCTCCCCGTCAGGTATTAACCACAGTCCCTGTAACATATCAACCTGTCCTTAGAATAGTTTTAAGCCATAAAACTTACTAAATGGCAGCATATTATCAGAGGACACACAGGTGGTGGTCGTAGGGTGCTTCCCAGGGCCCCTCCCTATCAGATCCAGCACCACCTAGTCTGAAGCCAGTCCTGTAGTCCTCCATTCCCAGTCACGTAACTCCCATCCTCAATTCCTCAGACTCAGGTATAAGTATCCTTACACAGTGGGAGGTGGTTAGTGGTCATCTTGGATCCATTCTGGCCCTGCTGCTGGATGCGGAATTGTAAGCAATGTTTGTAAACCTGTTTTATTTATCTTTTAAATCCTTTCCTCCCTGATTCTCTTTGTTTCTATTCTGAATAAACGTTCACGTCTCTGCCTATGCCTCCAGGGAAGTTTTTTTGGGATTTTGTTATCTACCCAAGAGGAAGTTTTAACCACCTTGGAAAGTTCACAGAGCAAAGGTTGACTCCATTTTGGGGAGGTCTCTTCCCCATTAGCATTTTGAGTGTCTTCCGACCTGAGGAGCTCATCTTCTGTCATTATACCAAACATTGTTTCACTGCTATTCATAAGGTTTTCACTGACCACTTTTTTTTAGAAGTGGACTGCCACGCCCTTCACAGTCTGTCTCAGTCTGTAAGCTTCACTGAAATCTGTCCACCATGGGTGACCCTGAGGGTATTTGAAATACAAGTGGCATAACTTTCAGCATCACAGCAACACACAAGCCATCACAGTAGGACAAACTGAAAAACAAGTGGTAGGTGTAAAAAGGTACAATACACATATAACCTATAATACATATATATCTTGATAGTCACAATAAACACGTTACAGCTTGTGCATGTACTATACTTTCTATCATTGTTTTAATGTGAACTTTCCCTACTTACAAATAAAAAGTTTACTGTGTAATAGTTATACTTTGACTCATAGATGGCAGCATCCAATCTCATGTATTGTGTGTCACTTGAGTGTTGCAGTGTTATCTTGCTTTTAATTTTTTTTTTGAAATCATTATTGTAAAGTATATAATGGCTCTCAAATGCAACAGAACTAGGGCTAGTGATGGCAACGGCAAGAGGCAAAAAAGAAGTAATATTTTGGAAGTGAAACAAAAGGTTATTAAACAACATGAAGGAGGAAAATCAGTGAATACTATTGTTCATGATTTAGGCGTGTTTACACAACATCCAAATCACTTAACATCCTATTTCACAGAACATATCATGGACATTAAGTGGTGCATGACTGTATGTAGATCAAATAATCCCTGTATTCCTTATCATCATGTTGTTGTTGTTGTTGTTATGTGCCATCGAATCGGCCCCGACTCATAGCGACCCCTCCTTGGGTTTCTGAGGCAGTATCACTACGGAAGTAGGATTGCCCAACCTTCCTTCCCAGGAGTGGCTGGTGGGTTTGAACGCATGACTGAAATATATAGGAATATATAGGAATCGATATGTTTATGTTTTATATATTTATCAATTAAAAATAAAAGGACAGAAGTAAAACCAATTTCAGAGCAGCATGCCAAGTTAGTACATAAAATCCAAAAATGAAAAAGATATTAAAAGTATATTTAGTTATTAACATTACCAATAAGGAGAAAGATACATCTAATTTAATAGGAATAGGTGACCAAAGTTGGGAAGGTCATGTTACTAAAACCAAAATAGTTATATTTACTTATCTTTAAAATAAAAACTAATGAACTAATCTTAATGTTTATAGCATGTATTCAGTGTATGATCTGATTACAATCTGATAAAAATGTGTTTTTTGGGGTTCAGAGATCATTTCGGATAATTAGATTATTTTTCCTAGCTCCTTAAATTTAATTATTGGAATTATTTTTAAGAAATCATTCTATTGTGACTTTTAAAACTAAAAATGTCACTCTGAAGAGATAAAGTTTCATTTTAAAGATTACACATATCAAAAATAATTCATTTAACTTTTAAAAATGATGTAACAGCTTTTCTTCCAGAATTATGTAGGGTAACTGTCTCATCATGCATCTTAACCCTGTCAAAGTAGCCCCTAATTCTCCTTTGTTGAATGTATACTTCTTCTAAGCAGTTAATGATTTGTTTTCAAGTGCTTTCCTAACAGATTATAAGCATCATTATGATAGAGGCCCGGGGGTCTCACTTTATCAGTGTGCCCTTATTTCCTAGTGAATGTCTAGCACAGAGTAGACACTATTGAGTTGGAATGACATGGAAGGATGAAAGGAGGGATGCAAGGATAAAGAAGATGAGAACAGAGTAGAGGAAGATGAGGAAGAGGAAGGAGAGAGAAACAGAATGACCATGATACCCCCTGTGAATATTTCTGTTAGGTCAGTTTGGTCTCAGAAGGGAAAGTGGGGAAGTATGATTTTCTCATGAAAGATAACATATTCCATCATTTATCTCTCAGTTTGTCATACTGTGGTGGCTTGTGTGTTGCTATGAGGCTAGAGGCGATGACACTGGTAGTTTAAATGCCAGAAGAATCACCCACAGTAGACAGGTATCAGCAGAGTTTCCAGACTAAGATGAATGGGGAAGAAAGAAAGGGCCATCCACTTTTCAAAGAACTGACCACTGAAAACCTTATGAATAGCACTGAAACACTGTCTGTTATGCTGCTGGAAAACTTAAATATTGTCTGACATTGTCCTGGAAGATGAGCCACTCAGGTCAGAAGGCACTCAAAATACTACTGGGGAAGAGCTGCCTCCTTAGAGTAGTAGTTGTTGTTGTTGTTATGTGCCGTCGAGTCGGCCCCGACTCATAGTGACCCCTCCTTGGGTTTCTGAGGCAGTATCACTATGGAAGTAGGATTGCCCAACCTTCCTTCCGAGGAGTGGCTGGTGGGTTTGAACCGCCAACCTTCTGGTTAGCAGTCAAGTGCTTTAGCCACTATGCTACCAGAGCTCCTAAGTAGAGTCAACCTTAATGATGTGGATGGAGTAAAGCTTTCAGGACCTCCATTTGCTGATAACGCATGACTCAAAATGGGAAGAGACAGCTGCATACATCCATTAATAATTGGAATGTCAAATGTACTAAGTATGAATCTAGGAAAATTGGAAGCTGTCAAAAATGAAATGGAACACATTAAGATCAATATCCTAGGCATTAATGAGTGGAAATGGACTAGTAATGGTCATTTTGAATCAGACAATCATATGATCCACTATGCTCGGAATGATAAATTGAAGAAGAATGGCACGGCATTCATCATCACAAAGAATGTTTCAAGATCTATCCTGAAGTACAATGCTGTCAGTGATACAATAATATCCATACACCTATAAGCAAGACTAGTTAATACTACTATTATTCTAATTTACGCACCAACCACCAAAGTGAAAGATGAGGAAATTGAAGATTTTTAACAACTTGTACTGTCTAAAATCGATGAAATATGCAATCAAGATATTTTGGTTATTACTGGTGATTGGAATGGGAAAGTTGGAAACAAAGAAGAATCATCGGTAGTTGGAAAATATGACCTTGGTGACAGAAATTACTCTGGAGATCATATGTTAGGATTTTGCAAGACCAATGACTTATTTATCACAAGTAACTTTTTTCAACAACATAAACAGAGGCTATACATATGGACCTCACCAGGGGGAATACACAGGAATCAGACCAACTACATCTGTGGAAAGAGGAAATGAAGATCAGTATCTTCAGTCAAAATAAGGCCTGGTTCTAACTGTGGAACAGGCCATCAATTCCTCATATACAAGTTCAAGGTGAAGCTGAAGAAAATTTAAACAAGTCCATAAGAGACAAAATATGACCTTTATTATATCTCACTTGAATTTGAAGACCATTTAAAGAATAGATTTGACACATTGAACACCAATGACCAAAAACCAGAGAAGTTGTGGGATGTCATCAAGAACATCATACATGAAGAAAGCAAAAGGTCATTAAAAAGATGGGAAAGGAAGAAAAGACCAAAATGAATGTCAGAAGAGACTGAAACCTGCTTTTCAATGGAGAGTAGTAAAAGCAAATGGAAGAAATGACAAGATTAAAGAGCTGAACGGAAGATTTCAAAGAGCAACATGAGAAGACAAAATCAATTACTATAATGAAATGTGCAAAGACCTGGAGTTAGAAAACCAGAAAGGAAGAACATGATCTGCATTTCTTAAGCTGAAAGAACTGAAGAAAAAATTGAAGCTTTGAGTTGCAATATTGAAAGTTTCTACAGGCAAAATATTAAATGATGCAGGAAGAATCAAAAGAAGATGGAAGGAATACACAGAGTCACTGTACAAAAACAATTGGTTAATGTTCATCTCTTTCAGGAGGTGGCATATGATCAAGAACCAATGGTATTGAAGGAAGAGGTCAAAGCTGCACTGTAGGAAATGGCGAAAAACAAGGCTCCAGGAATTGACAGAATACCCACTGATATGTTTCCACAAATGGATGTCACACTGGAGGCACTTACTCATCTATGCCAAGAAATTTGGAAGGCAGCTACCTGGCCAAATGACTAGAAGAGATCAATATTGTACCTATTCCAAAGAAAGGTGATTCCACAGAATGTGGAGATTATAGAAAAATATCATTAATATCACACACAAGAAAATATTTTCTGAAGATAATTCAATTGTTTGCAGTAGTATATTGATGGAGAACTTCCAGAAAGGTAAGCTGGACTCAGAAGAGGACATACAATCATAGCTGTTGTCAGATGGATCTTGACTGAAAGCAAAGAATACCAGAAAGATGTTTACTTCTGTTTCATTGATTATGCAAAAGCATTTGACTGTGTGGATCATACAAATTATGGATAACATTGAGAAGAATGGGAACTTCAGAACACTTAATTGTGCCCATGAGGACCCTGTACATAGACCTGGAGGTTGTTGTTCAAACAGAACAAGGCTTAATACCAGAAAGGGTGTGTGTCAGTGTTGTATCCTTTCACCATGCTAATTCAATCAGCATGCTGAGCAAATAATCTGAGAAGCTGGACTATATGGCATCAGGACTGGAGAAAGACTCATTAACAACCTGCGATATGCAGATGATGTTTGCTGAAAGTGAAGATGACTTGAAGCACTTACTGATGAAGATTAAAGATTATAGTGTGCAATATGGATTTCACCTCAACATAGAGAAAAGGAAAATTCTCACAAATGGACCAATAAGCAGCATCACAATAAATGGAGAAAATATGAAGTTCTCAAAGATTTCATATTAATTGGATGCACAATCAACACCAATGGAAGCAGTTGTCAAGAAATCAGATGACATATTGCACTGGAGAAATCTGCTGCAAAAGACCTATTTAAAGTGCTGAAGAGCAAAGATATCTCTTAGAAGACTAAGGTGTGCCTAACTCAATCCACGGTATTGTCAATCACCTCATATGCATGTGGAAGCTGGACAACGAATAAGGAAAACCAAAGAAGAGTTGGTGCTTTTGTGTTGTGTTTGTGAAGAATACTGAAAGTATCACTAACTGCCAGAACTAACAAATCTGTCCTGAAAGAAGTGCAGTCAGAATGCTCCTTGAAAGTGAGAATGGCCAGACTTCATTTCACTTTTTTTGGTCATGTTGTCAGAAGGGACCATTCCCTGGAGAAGGGTATCATGCTTGGTAGAGTGGAGTGTCAGTGAAAAAGGGGAAAACCCTCAATGAGATGGACTTACACAGTGGGTGCAACAGTGGGCTCAGGTATTGCAAGGATTGTGAGGATGGCACGGGACAGGGCAGGACTTTTTCACATAAGGTCACTGTGAGACGGAACCGACTCAACAGCACGTAACAACAACAACAGGTAATATATTAAGACCAGAGAAGAAAAAAGACACAGGGCAGAGCATAACACTGTAAAAGGAAAATCATTGCTGACGTGCTTAGAAGGAAGAAACAGTAAGTTCAGAGAAGATTCAACTAAAGAGTAGGCATATTTGTGTATTACTATCAAGAAAGATGAAGATGAATACTGGGAAGAAGTAAAGCTTTGATTGGATGAGTGATAATCAAAGTATGGTCCATTGACTGGAGCTGATCTGAAAACTGCTACCTGTCAGTAATAAGTATAGAACTTAAAACTAAGCACAGATAGTGCAAATTGGTGGAATAATATTTTTTTTCTGTTGAACTTAATGAAGACAAATTTGGGGTTATATCTGTATTTTAAAAAAATATTTTTTTTGGCAATTAATTTTTAGTTGATGTACCTTGGTATGAATTGTTAACATGTTCAGCTGCTAACCAAAAGCATGACATCTTGAGCCCACCCAGTGGCAGATCAGAAGAAAGGTCTGGTGATCTATTTCCAAAATATCAGACATAGAAAATCCTATATAGCACAGTTCTGCTCTGACATTCATGGAGTTGTCATGAGTCAGAATTTATTACAGGATAATTGGAGAGAGAAAAAAATAGTTATAATTGTATTTTACAAAAGTAAATGATATATTAGAAATGAAAAAAATATTGGAAATTAAAATGTTTAAAATTTAATAACTGATGTTTCACAAAAGACAATCTGAGCAGCACTTACTGCCTTAGACGATGTGTTGAGAGTAGCTTATGGCTTTACTACTTCTCTGTAGAACTCTTCTGAGGCTGCAAAAGTCTACTTGTCTTAAAGCAAGTATATACCACTGTTCTTAGCACATTTTTTTCACAATGAAAAATAATCTTAGATATAGTATTAGGAGCAATCTACTTACATAAAGATATGCCACCTTGGAAACTCAATGGGGGTCTCTATGAGTTGGAATCAACTGGATGGCAGTGAATTTGGTTTGTGGTTATGGTATTAGGGAACTATTTTAAGGAACTTTCTAATTTCTTATACATGGCATTACATGAAACTTCAAGTAGAATCAACACAGTCTTTTGGTTTGGTTTCCATATACAAAGCTAGGGCATTGTACCATGTGAACTTGAAACTTTTCTGCTCAGTTATTTATATTGTTTATAATGAATGTTTACATAGAAGTATACTGCTCTTCAAGCATTTGCAAATGGTGGCTTGGTATATTATAAGTTCATGAAATGTTTCTTTGAGAAACACTTGCAAGCAGAAATACTGCATTTTAAAGGTATGCTTGAAATCCTTCTCCAATTTGCTCCTTCTGTAACAGTACTCTGTTTTGTAAGTGCAGTTACCTACCTTGTTTTCCTTTTTTTTTTTTTTTAACTTATTAGAAAATATTTCAGACAACAAAATATATTAGGAGTAGCATAGTAAACACCTGTATGTGCAATACTGAGCTGAATGAATTAGACATCACAAATGGAGTTGAAAATTCTGGTTCATACCAAACCCGATCATGTTCTCTCTCCTCATTTCCTTTAACCAGAAGTAACTACTAGTTTTGTTTCTTCTATTGCTTGTTTTAATGGGGAAGGTGAATCTCACGTCCTTCTGTCATAAATGACCGAAATATGGAGAGAAGTTTGATCTTCTGAAGATGTCAAACTGTCAGACTTGTGCTATTAAGTAGCAAATAACTTTTTTTTAACTGTTGAGTTTTTGAAGGGGCCCAATAAGCAAGATCTTTTCTTCCAGCTGAGTTCATAATGAAGTAAAAGATAAATAATAAGGCAGACAAAAGGAGATGAAAAAGCCACATCGTTTCCTAGCATTCTCCTGACCTGAGGCTCTGACAAGAACAGAGCATGCTCCAGGCTTACCATGTGAAGGAGAGCAAGAGGTCATAATTTCTGAGGCAGGCAGATTTAAGAAAAAAGGGGAGAGAGGCTGATGAGAGTAAGTGTTAACTCTTCTCCAAATCACCTGTCAGAACACTAAATTCTGTTGTTGGTGGGGGAGGGGGCAGGTAGAAAAAAGGTAAGTAGAGAAAAGCAAGGAGCTTTACATAAAGCTTATGAAAGGACATTACTCCTCAACATTGAGAATCCCAAGATATGTCTTCTACTTTCATACTACATGTAAATATGCTGGGGAAATACTGAGTATGACTGTCCCATGATCTATTTGGTTTCAGCATTAGTGCCTTTTTGCAGAAAAACCAACGTATTTGTATGTTCAGAACTCAGTAAAAATCAGGGTTATTTTGGACCACCTTCTGTCAGAAATAGAATACTATGACCCAACTGAAAGAAGATATTTTTTTTTCTCTTTGCTATAGCTGAGTTCAGCCAAGATACAGCAATTTCTCATTATTCCCAGTTAATAGGTAAACTTCTAAATGCTATTTTGGGCTCTGTACTGACAACACAACTTGAGTGTTTTGATAATTTCTAGATTTACATTTTAGAAGAGGGCATTGACAAATGGGAACATGTCCAGAAAGTATAATCAAATTGATGAGTAGACTCTAAACTCAGATATATGTTCATATGAAAGAACAACTGAACAGTGAATGTTTAATTTTAAAAAAGAAAAACTATCGGTGTATGTGATAAGCACCTTCAAATGTTTTAAAGCTGTTATGTGGAAGAGAGATTGTTTAATTTTTGTTGTTTCTGAAAATATGGCTGAACTCCATGGGTTGAGGAAGATTCTAGATCAAAATAAAGAAAACTTTCAGAGATGGGAAGAGTAGATAGACCTAGGTTTAAATCTTAGTTCTGCCATGAACTAGCTGACTTTAAAAAATTCACTTATGATCTCTGAGACTTGTTTTTTGAGTCTATAAACTTACAATAACCAATACATATTATGGATCTATCACTTGAACCGGACACATTGCTTTACATATGCCATCAATAGTCCTAAGAATGGATATTAATTATACACACACACACACACACATAAGAATGGAGGTCTATGACAGTAAGCCTTCTGCTAAGAGTTTCTGTTCAGTGTTTGTGTTGACACCTGAAGCAAACTGGTGTTGAGTATTTTATTTTATTTTTTTAACTGAAAATACTGTCTACGGTAGGAACCAAAATTTTAGTGTCTCATCTTTATTTAGTTCATAGTCTATTCAAAGTATAAAATGAAAATAAATAGCAGGAGAACGATTTTCAGAGTTCCACTCATGGGCTTGCATCTTCTAGAATAGTTGCACATAAAATGAAGATAATGACATGGTATGATTTATAGATTTCATCTCTTTATCTTCACAAATAATTTAGTCAGAGAAGAACACCAGAAGAAAACAAAAAGTGAAAAATCATCATAGGCTATTAAACAAACAGCCCTGGTACAGTGGTTAAACACTCAGCTACTAACTGAAAGGTCAGCAGTTCAAACCCACCACTCCATGGGAAAAAGATGGGGTCATCTGCTTCCATAAAAATTACAGGCTTGAAAACTCTAGACAGAGTTCTACTCTGTCCTATATAGGGTAGCTATGAATTAGAATTGACTTGAAGGCACACAACATTAAAAAACTGGGAAAAATTAGATTTTTTGGTAGAATCTTGAAAATGTCATCTAGTCTCTCTTAATATCAGTATATTTTGCTTATGAAGTTAGTAAATTATAATAGATAATTTCTTCCAGTATCACATACCTAGAGCCCTATAAACAGAAGGAAAATTACTATATGAATTAGGAATAATAAAACTAATGGATTTCCTTACATTGTATTTTTTCATTTCAAATACTATAATTTAGGAGAGATAAAATTCCATTTTTTATGTTTATAAAATGTAGTGTTCTCCTGACATTCCTCAGGTTGCACAAGATTTATTCCATCCTGACCTGAGTAAAGGACAACATAAATATCAGAGTTGCCATGTATAACCGCTGCCATAAATATGGCTGCAAATTTATAATATAAAACAGTTGCCATGTTAACAGGGATTTTAAGTTTGTTTATATAACAAAGAAGCAGAGAGGTGGAAATACATAAATGAAAAGAAAATAAACAGGAAAAGATTAGTGAAAACATAATAAACATAGAAGGCAGATAAAGAGATCAAGCCCATTAATAATTGGAGTCCCAATTAAGAAAACGAAAATTTAGGAAAATAAACCATAATGACAATTATAATTTAATGTAATTTTTCAGGGTATAAAAGAATACTTATGCTACCTATTGAAAAATGCACAGTGCATGTGAAGAAAAATTGAACCAGAATACTCAATCCAAAAAAAAAAAGAAAAAACCTCATTGCCATTGTGTCAATTCTGACTCATAGTGACCCTCTTTGGGGCAGTACATTTTTACAGAAGTAGATTGCCTATGTTCCTTCTGTGGAGTGGCTGGTAGGTTTGAACTGCCAACATTCTGGTTCACAGTCCAATACCTTAGGCACCATGCCATCAGAATTCCTTAGAATAGTTAATACTAACACATATTTGGACTTGAAGTATAATAAAGAATCTGTTATGGAGGAAAGAAATAAACCTGTGATGGTTAATTTTATGTGTTAACATAGCTATGCTATGGTTCCAAGTTGTTTACTCAAACAGTAGTGTAATTGCTGCTATGTAGTAGCAGCAGTCATAGTAGTTGTTTGGTGTCAAGTTGGTTCCGATTCACAGTGGCCCTATATACAGAATGAAACACTGCCCAGTCCTGCACAATTTTCACAATCATTGCTATGTTTAAGCCCATTGTTGCAGTCACTATGTCAATCCATCTCATTCAGAATCTTTTTTTTCTCACTGACCCTCAACTTTAACAAACATGAAGTCCTTCTCCAGGGACTCGTCCCACCTGATAACATGTCCAAAGTACGTGAGAGGAAGTCTCACCATCCTTATTTCCAAGGAGCATTCTGGCTGGACTTCATCCAAGACAGGTTTGTTTGTTCTTCTGGCAGTCTGTGGAACAGTCAATATTCTTAACCAATGCCATAATTCAAATGAATCAGTTCTTCAGACTTCCTTATTCATTCTCAAGCTTTCCCTCTCATATGAGGCAATTGAAAATACCATGGCTTGGGTTACCTGCACTTAGTTTTCAAGGTGACATCTTTGCTTTTCAACACTTTAAAGAGGTTGTTTGCAGCAATACATCATTTGATTGCTTGACTGCTGCTCCTTGGAGTACTTACATGTGCTTAAATCAGTTATCCAATGTAAAGTGGATTACCTTCCATAAAGTGAGTGGCCCCCAACCAATCAGTTGGAAGCCTTAAGAATAAAAAAGCTTTGTTTGGATGTGTTTTACTTATAGATTATAAATAGATATTTTAACAGTACTCCCTTACTCTTCACTTTTCCCATTACTTGACCGTGGATATTGGAACAAGAGCCTGCAGGAATTTCCAGCCTGTCATCTGATCGCATGACCTATAGATTTTAGACTTGTCAGTCCCCCTGTAATCATGAGAGTCAATTCTTTAAAAGCTCTCTCCCTCTCTTTACACACACACACACACACACACATATATCTCCAAAAAATAAATAAACTCACAGCCACTAGTCAATTCTGGCTCACAGCAACCCCCATTGGGTTTCCAAGGCTATAAATCTTTATGGAAGCAGACTGCCTCATCTTTTTTCCACAGAGCAACTGGTGGGTTCAAACCACCAACCTTTGGGTTAGCAGTCCA
>NW_006921754.1:3702304-3718979 GCF_000298275.1 Orycteropus afer afer | reverse complement strand
AGTCTTAGCTTTTACTAGCCTTGAATCTTAGCCTTGAAAAGACTATTTGTGGAATTATGGACAGTAAGAGTGATTCCATTGAGGCTCAGAAAGAAATGTGGAATCCTGAAAGAAAGCTTCTATCATAATGAATAGAATGTTACCAGAAATGTGGAAGTTAAATGTGCTTCTGGTGAGACTTTAAAGAAGACACAATGCACATATTATTGGGCACTGCCAGAAGGGCAATCCAAAGACAAATTGTCTGAATTACAGCTCATAAGTGATAAATTTGGCTAAATATATTCTTAAATGAAATCTTGAAGATGCAGCATGGGTTCTCCTTTCATGGAGAAGGAAAGAGACTGAGTAATGAACTGTGCAAAAAAAAAAAAAAAAAAAACAACTCCAGAACTTAAAGATATGGATCATATAGTCTGTCAGAAGTGGTAGTTTGATATCTTCCTTTCCAATGTGGATGGCTTTTTTATCTTTTTCTTGCCTTATTGCTCTGGTAAGCACTTCCAATACAATGTTAAATAGCAATGGTGAAAGCATCTGCAGTGCAGTGGATTGCTCAATGTGGCCCCTCTAGCCAGCCTCCTCCATCTGCGATGTATTAATCTGGTCTATTTCCCTGTTTAGGGTCAGATGCATCTTGAGTCCCACCTTGCTGGAGGTTGTGACTCAAGTCACCACCATTTTTGTGATATTGTAAATCTTATTCTCTATGCCTGTTCAGGAGCTCTGGTAGCATAGTGGCTAAAGCACTTGACTGCTAACCAGAAGGCTGGCGGTTCAAACCCACCAGCCACTCCTCAGAAGGAAGGTTGGGCAATCCTACTTCTGTAGTGATACTGCCTTGGAAATCCAAGGAGGGGTCGCTATGAGTCGGGGCTGACTCGACGGCACATAACAACAACAACACAAATGCCTGTTTAGGGTGGGATGTATCTTAATTCCCACCTTGCTGGAGAAATTTATGAAATTTTCTGGGAAAGTTCACTCTCTTGCTACAGTTCTGTGTTTGGTTCATAATCATCTCACCTCCAGACTTGAAACAGCAGCCATCATCTGGCCTGCCAATTTGGGTTCTCCAACCGTTGCAACCCCATGAGTTGGGAGAATCTTCTAGACCTTCCCACACACCTGGGACTTGCCAGTCTTCCAGCTTCCCAGCCTCCACCACCACCACATGAACCATTTCCTTGGGAGTTTGTGAATTCTGTGAGATGTTACAGTGAACTATAGAACCCTAAGATGGGAGGGGAGAAGAAGGAGTCAATGTCAGAGATGATGGAGTAGCACAGCATTTTGAAAAGTTGGACATTTGGGACATCTTTAAACTCTGCCTCATAGGGACTGGCCTTGTGCTGATCTTTCCAGAAGAAATTATTCAAGCACTGGTGTCAGAATGGTAGGGTTTGCTACAATGACCCAGACTCACTGGAATTTTGTGGAAAGAGGAGATAAAAGGGAGAGTAAGAAACCTTTGGTTTCTGGATGGGATAAAAAACACCCATGGATTGAAGTAGCTGTTTTGTTGAGATCAATTACCCAAGACAAAAGCTATTTCTAGGAGTTAGGAGAGGTGGATCTAACTCCTGAGGACTTGGCTAGTTGCATGTATATGGAAATATAGTGTGATAAGGGCGAGACTTACAATTCCTTGGTTGCTGTTATCAGTAATAGATGCAATGGCAGGGAAAAATAAAGTACGAGCAGGCTGTAGCACTGAGTCCAGCTCAGATCCAGTACAATCAGAGCTGTTGACCACTAGTCTCAGGGACAGATAGTACCCCTACAATAACTGGTTCCCAAGAAGGTAGTCTGGGAAGGGAACAGACAAAACCAAGAAACTATTGAAATCAGGGGGATAGCGTAAAAAAGTTGCTGCAGTTTGTATATTGGTATCATCAGCTTCCTGAGGAACCTTTATTAAAATGGATTGTAAAAGTGACTAATTTAGGGGCAGTGTCTTTAGTTTTGAATGTTACAGAATGGAATAGTCTGGTTGGGTTGATACAGGACCCACAACTCACTATGAAACAGGCATAAATGTTGATCATCCATTTATGGGACAGGTTAACCTAGAGGAGGTAGCCAGCCTGTTGGACTGAATAAAATTTGCAGTCAGGTTTGTGTATCCTGAGAAGGGAAATTGTCCCATCTCCTCCTCTATATACCCACTGAAACACTCCAGAGGAAGCAGCTGATGTGCTGCTTATGCAAGCCATGCTGGAATGGCTTTATGGTGATCAGGATATTCACCCAATGAGTATGCCCCTTACACAGGTCATGGCAGATATGGTAATCAAGGGATCCCTTTCTACAAAGCCATTGGATGTAACTTGCTACTTGCTACTGAAAAACAAAGCAACAATCTGAGAGGCCATGTCAGGTCTATTGGCACAACTTCCCCACATGGGTCTTACTGATGCAAGAAATGTAAAAATGATAAATAGGAGAATGGGAAGGGACAATGGGGAAAGAACTTACCTCAGAGGTCAAAGATTTTTCGATGGTTACTAAGGAATGGGATGAATATAGTGGACATTGATGGACTTGAGACAAGAGTGCTAATGCAGCACTATAGGAGGTGGGGTGGACCATTGGAAACTCCTCCTGGTCCCCTGACCTTAAGGAGGCCTAAACAAGTTTGTTCTGTTCTTTCCAATTGGAAGGAATTTAATAATAGGAATTCTCACCTAGAACCAATTAAAGCGGAGGCTCAACTAGTTGATGAAGACAGAGACTGATGTGGAAGCCAGGGTCTTCTAGTTCAGCCTCAAACAGGATACCTGAGGCCATATGTACATGTATGGGTAAAATGCCTGGGGGTGGGGAAGACTGGACACAGGATCCCAATGTACCATCATCCCAAAACCTGTCGATGAAATGTTGAATAGGCCTAAGTTTAGATTAGGGAAATATAGGGATGCAACAGTTGATGGGATTAAGGTGAAAGTTTAGATAAGAATTTGAATATTTAAACAAATATCATTTGAAATAATTGCATTTCCTTACTTGAATGTATTATTGGTATGGATATTATATCTAGTTGGAGAACTCTTCCTCTACCAGATATTGTAAAACTGAAGGCATGTCAGTATGCCCTTAAGCCTGTAGTGATTGAACATGCTAAATGAGAACCATTAGAATTGCCTGAACTCACTCAGGTTGTTAACTTAAAATAGTATAAGATACTTGGTGGACAAAAGGAAATTACTGCTTTGAGTAAAGACATGCTAAAACCTGGAGTATTGGTGCCAACAAATTCCCTGTACAACAGCCCTATGTTGTTGTTGTTGTTGTTATGTGCTGTCGAGTCGGCCCCGACTCATCATAGTGACCCCTCCTTGGGTTTCCGAGGCAGTATCACTACGGAAGTAGGATTGCCCAACCTTCCTTCTGAGGAGTGGCTGGTGGGTTTGAACCGCCAGCCTTCTGGTTAGCAGTCAAGTGCCTTAGGCACTATGCTACCAGAGCTCCTACAACAACAACAGCCCTAAATGGCCCATGAAATACCCGAAGCTGGTGCACTACTTCATTTAGGCCTTGGTAGTCTACTGTCAGTCTCCATGAGCCATCTTCCTTTTTCATGGGCCACAACAGCCCTATATTGGTCATTGACTGAGATTGCCTCAATGACAGAAGGACATAAAATCATCATGAGACCTGAAATACCCATAATGTCTTGGGTGATGTCAGAGAAACATTCTAATAAGGAAGGCAGTGCCCAAAATAGTTCCATAATAAAATGGAAATGGTTCAGACAAGAACAAGACTAGAGAAATGCATGGAGACACCCACCATATCCATGAGCAGGTTGCTTCCTTTCCCATAGGTCCTATTCTGGAATTGCCTGAGGAGCTGCCAGAACCCATTGCCACATAGAAAATGGCCTATGAACAACTTTCTACAGGTCAGCAGAAGGCTGTTTGATTCACAGATGGCAGCTCCAGGGTATGCGGACAACAACTGATATGGAAAGCTGCTTCATTAAGACCAGCAGATGGAGAGACCCTGATTGAAGTAGGTAAGAACAAGTCAGTTCAATGGGCTAAACTGCATGTTGTCTTCTTAGCTGTTGTGGAAGAACTGGGCAATGGTGAGAGCCCATATGTTTGGATTTTTACTGATTCATAGACAGCAGCCAATGGCCTGGCTATATGTCAGGCAAATGGATAACGGAAAATTCGGCTATTAAGGGGACACTCATGTGGGGCATGAACCTATGGAAAGCACTCTGGGAATTCAGAGGACACATTAGAGCAGGCCATGTTGATGTCCATCAGAAGAATCCCCTTCCTAGATCAGAATGCGACTGGAATCAGCAAATGGACGTGTTGGTATGCTCCCTTGAGGTGTCAAATAGGTCCATGAAATGGGTGGACATGGAGGTGCTGCACCAATGTAGTGATGGGCTGAATCTAGATACATCCCACGCTAAACAGGGTTCCAGATCTTAAGGGGAAAGCTTAATTACAAGCTTTACGGAGGGCTGAGTGTGATTGTTTTACTCACAGATATATTTCAAGCACAACTCACATGATACACATGAATGAGTACTATATATAGAACCTTATCTTCCTGACAATACACTTGTGTTTTTGCTTAAAATTGAAAAATATAAACCACAATGCAATTGTACCTTTCTTGTTTTCCTTGCCTCCAGGAACCACACTATAAAATCTGTAACATTAAGTTGGGTCAAAAGAATCTTGTCTTAATTGTTTTCTTCATGTTCTCTCTTCTCCACTAAAATTGAAGTCCCTTTTCAACTTTTATGAACTAATACACAGTCTTAACAAAGTACTTGCAACTATTATGAAAATAAACAACAAAGGGACGAGATTAATAATAGGCTAAATTTTTAATCTAATTGTAACTATTCCAAATGCTATCACTAGCTACCAAACCAAACCAAACCAAACCAAACCCACTGCTCAGGTCTATTCTGACTCGTAGCAACCCTATAGGGTAGAGTAGAACTGCCCCATGGGAACTCTGGTGCCTAAGGCATTGACTGACTGCTAACCAGAAGCCTGGTGGTTCAAACCCACCAGCCACTCCTCAGAAAGAAGAGGGGGCAATCTACTTCTGTAGTGATACTGCCTTGGAAACCCAAGGAAGGGTCACTATGAGTCAGGTCCGACTCAACGGTACATAACAACAACAACAACAACAAGAACTGCCCCATAAGATTTTCAAAGCTGTAAATCTTTACAGAAGCAGACTGCCTCATTTTTCTCCTGCAGAATGGCTGGTGGGTTCATACTGCTGACCTTTTGGTTAGCAGTCCAATGCTTTAACAATAGCATCACCAGAGCTTCCTACAACTAGCTACAGGGGTAAATCTTTTGAGAAGGCAAATGAGTTTTTTAGCTAAAACTTCTTTATTCAGAGAATAATAAATCACTGTAATATATAGGATAAGAAGTTGTCAGATTATGCATGATTATTTAATGAAAAAAAAGAAAATTTGACTAAGAATAACTGACATAATTTCAATAAACTAAAACCAAACACACTGCCATGGAGTCGGACCTGACTCATAGAGACCCCTCCTTAGGTTTCTGATGCGGTATCACTATTGGAAGTAGATTGCCCAATCTACCTTCCCAGGAGTGGCTGGTGGGTTTGAACTTCCAGGCTTCTGGTTAGAAGTCAGATGACTAAAATTTAGCATGGTTATTTTAATTTTAAAAAACAATGAGCATTATATATTATCTTCATTTAAATAAGCAGGCAGTTCTAAATTTTTCTAATTGTGGCAAATAATGCTAAATATTCTTCACTATCTACCTTTGTTGTTGTTGTTGTTGTTGTTGTTGTCAGGTGTCATTGAGTCATCTCCAACTCATAGCAACCCTATGGACAACAGAATGAAACACTGTCTGATCCTGTGCCAGCCTCACAATCCTTGCTATACCCTAGTCCATCATTGCAGCCACTGTGTCAATCCATCTCATTGAGGGCCTTCTTCTTTTTTGTTGACTGTTCACTTTATCAAAAGCATGATATCCTTCTCCAGGGAATGGTCCCTTCTGACAACATGACCTAAGTAGGTGAGACAAAGTCTGGCCATTCTCACTTCCACGGAGCATTCTGGCTGCACTTCATCCAGGACAAATTTGTTCATTCTTCTGGCAGTCCACAGCACTTTCAGTATTCTTTGCCAACACCACCACTCAAAAGCATCAACTCTTCTTCAGTCTTCCTTATTCATTGTCCAGTTGTCACACATATATGAAGTGATTGAAAATAGCATGGCTTGGGTTAGGTGCACACCTTAGTCTTCAAAGAGATATCTTTGCTCATTAGCACATTACACAAGTCTTTTGCAGCAGATCTGCCCAGTGCAATACGTTGTCTGATGTCTTGACTGCTGCTTCCATGGTGTTGATTGTGGAACCAAGTAATACAAAATCTTTGACAACATCAATCTTCTCTCCATTCATCGTGATGCTGTTTTTTGATCCAGTTGTGATGATTTCTGTTTTCTTTATATTGAAGTGTAGTCCATACTGCTGACTGTAGCCTTTAATCTTCATCGGTAAGTGCTTCAAGTCATCCTCACTTTCAGCAAGCTAAGTTGTGTCATCTGTCTATTACAGGTTGTTAATGAGTCTTCCTCCAATCCTAATGACACATTCTCCTTCATATAGTCCAGCTTTTTGGATCATTTGCTCAGCATACAGATTGAGTAAGTATGGTGAAAGGATACAACTCTGACACTTTCCCTTCCTGATTTTAAACCACACAATATTCCCTTGTTCTTTTCAAACGACTGCCTCCTGATCTATGTAGATTCCTCATGAGCACAATTTAGTGTTCTGGAATTCCCATTCTTCTCAATCCTATCCATAATTTGTTATGATCCACACAATTAAATACTTTCTCATAGTCAATAAAACACAAGTAAACAACTTTCTGGTATTCCAGAAATCTTTCTGAGCTTCAAGACTAAGACAGACTCAGAAAAAGGAGGGGGCCATCTCAAAGAATTGGCCAGTGGAAACCTTATGAATAGCAGTGAAACACTGTCTGATATACATCTTTATTCCATAGAAAATCAATTTTTTTACTGGGCACATGGTTATTTGGAGCGAAAAATCACATTCCCAAACTTTTATTGCAAATAGGTATGACCAAGTTACCTAAATTCTAGTCAATAGTGTAAGAAGAAAGTCTGAAAGACTGATAGCGCGTGTCCTTAATGAAAAAAAAAAAAAATGTGTTTAATGTTTGTAGCAATCTTTTTCCATGATTATAATGGAAATATCCTTGGCACACTCCCCTGTGAAGTTTTATCTTAGTTTTCCATTTATTTTTCTTTAAATGTCTAAATTGTAATGTGTGTGCTCATTGTCCATATCTTCAACCTTTTCTCATAAATCTGTTAAAAAGAAAGCAATTAAGAAACACTAAACTTAATGATACTAGTCATTAGCTAGGGTAATTTTTGTAAAGAAAGTAATGTTATCTTAATATGTCTAACTTTTTTACGGATTAATTTAATCAATTTGAAATATAACTCTTTCCTTCTATTAATGCACCAAATGAAAAATCCAAGCCTGTTGCAATGGAGCCAATTCCAACTCATGGAGAACCCCTTGTGTTCAGCTCATGGGGACCACAGAACTGTTCCATAGGTTTTTCTTGGCTGTCATCTTTCTGGAAGCAGATCAGTAAACTTTTCTTTCACAGAGCCACTGTGATGGTTCCAACTTCCAAACTTTAGGTAAGTAGTCAGTTGCGTACCCATATGCACCCCACCAGGGACTTTTATTAATGCCCAGCAGTGACTTTAAGGTAATCCGTGATTTGGGTCACTTTTCTGTGAATATTTCCTCATATGTTTCTGCAGCCTTTAAAAGTATATTAGTCACAAAACCACATCATCTGGTTTCATTTTTGGAAATCATCTATTTGTTCATTTATTTAACCAGGCTCTATTGAACTACTCTACATTAGTCCCTATGGCTCCCAATTCATTGCTATCCTTACATCACCCAAGGAAGGAATTTATGTTGTTGATATTTAGATCCCAGATGAAGCCAGATGTTAGGGTCCTAAGTGACTCATTTGGTAGCAATCAAGTAAATGTAGGTAATGTATCTGTTACTACTGTATCTAACCGAACCTCCCTCCAGTAAGCTTCAATGGTGACTTATTTCTACAAGTGCTCCTTAGGGTTCCTCACTCATACCCTTTGCAACACACTTCAGCATTGGTTTCCTAATAGTCTAAAAGAGGGTGAGTAATTAAAACTACACACTTTTGGAGAATCTGAATCAATAGATACTTATTTCAAATAATCTGGAAAGATCACTTTCATATTCTAATAAAAGATTTTAACATGATAACCTGGTGGGCAGGGGGAGTCTCTAATATATGAAGAGAGAAAAAATGAACTTTAAAAAATATAATTGAGGGCTTCTTTTGTAACTAATATTTGCACTAAAGTCTAATCAGACTCTTCAGCACCAACATGAATGTTTTCTCCTTTAGTGGTATTCAACTTGGGAAAGATGAGCATAATTTTCCAGGGGCTTTTCTAGCTCTTTAAACAGTAATAGTTTATGACATAGTGTAAATAGAGATAACTAAATAATAGTTTGAGCCTAATTTTCCTGGCAGTCTTTCTCCAGATGTTAAAGTGTTCATAGAATAACCCATATTATTTTTTTATTTTTGCAATATCTAAAGATTAAATGTATGTTGGTGGTTCTATTTTTTGAGCTTTTAACTTGTTTTTAATATCTTTTCTATAAATCTCTTACTTTATATTTAACTTCTGTTTGCATAAGATTGGACTTTTTTTTTTTTCCTCTTAGTTTTTCATGTCTTTGGAAATTGTGCAATAACCCTGTCCCAGGCAGCAAATCCATCTGTCCTCGGGTAGAGAATGTGGCACTGCATATGGGACTACTGAGCTAGTCTCTGTGTCTCCTGATATTATTCATCATAGAGTTTTGTGCCAGTTTTAGTCTCCTAGGCCTGTTCAGTTTACATTCCTCATTCAAAGAGATGCCAAAAAACCAGTAAGAAAGCATTTATTAATTTGGACAGGGAGACATTACAGAAAAAAAGGCGCTGGATGGATGAATATTTATCTTTACTAGGCCCCAGAAGCAAGGCTTGTTCAGATGCTCCATGATTGCTTGGTTTGGTGTTCATGCTATTTTCTTCTTTCATGGGCTACAAACTCCAAATAACTAAAGAAAGAGCTGTGAAAGTATTGCACAAATGTAACCTTTTCTGCAAGCTTGTAACAGAGTTTAAGCCATGCATTTTTTAAAACACAATCATGACACAAATTTATGAAAGGAAGAAAAGAAAGAATTCTTGAATTCTTAGTAAATCAAAATGCCAGGCTTACTAATATGTTTTGGGCTTAATTCCTTACCACAAGTTGAGAACCGTATGAAAAATACATTGCCTGGCTTCTTGTAGCAGGGATGGAGGCCCAGTGGCTACATTAATGTTTTGTGGTTTTGGTGAGCTTCCATTACTCAACTTCTACTGATTCTCATTGGGTTGAGAAGCCAGAAGGCCCTTCTTGTTGTTCTGGTAAAATTCAGGCTGCAGACACTGTCAATAACTTCTCATTGATTAGCATTAGAAATAAAGTCACATTTAAAAACAAAAAAAATTAGAGATTGAAAATCTGTACATCTTCACCATCATATGTAAAACAAACAAACAAAAAAACAGTTGCCATCCAGTCACCTCTGACTGATGCTTGGTGAGCCCATCTGTGCAGAGTAGAACTGCACACCATAGGGTTACTGATGGCTGTGGATTTTCAGAAGTAGATCACCAGGCCTTTCTTAAGGTGCCTCTGGGTGGATGCAACCTGGCAATCTTTCAGTTACTAGCTGATGATTCAATCATTTGCATCACCAAATACAGGCGTAGCATGGCTCCTTTATCAGAATACAAAAGCATCTTGGACTTAGAGATGATCTCTGATGTCATTTCTATTTTTCTAGTCCAAGCACACTGCTGCCAGGAAAACTAGTTAAGAAACTCTGACAAGTAAACGTTTGGAGACAGGTGAAGAATGTTGCTTTCCGTCTTTAAATTTCTTAAACATCTCCTAGGGGTGCAAAGGAGAAATTTGATTTTAAAAAATGTTTTGATTGGTAGTTTTGGATTTTGAATGCTTTCTCCAGATCTAATTTCTGGGCTTCCTGTAGTCACGTAATTTGCAGATCTTATATACTTTGGCTTCACAAAACTTGAGGAAAAATATCATTAATTGGTACTGGCTGAAACTTCTGGCTTGAATTTCTCGAGTGTCAAAATTAAAGTTTCTCAGTAACTCACAACTAAATTGAAAGCTCATAAAAAACAAGGGCTGTATCTAATATATTCTTTTTAACTTTTTTTTTTTTTTTTACTTCTTATTGTTATTTGGGGAAAGTTTAGAGACAAAAATGTTCTTTCCATTCAACAATTTATCCACACTTTGTTTAGTGACATTAACTTCAGTCCCCATAATGTAACAACATTCTTCCCACTTTCTTCTATATTTACCATTTCCATTCATCCTTCTTAGCTATCCATTGCTGCCTTCTTAGCTTTATCCCTGGGCAAATACTGCCCTTTCAATCTTTAATGAAAGGATTATTCTAAGGAGTATGCACCTCCCTGGTATTATTGTTCATCTTATAGGACTATCTATGGTTTAGCTGAAACTGAGCCATGGGTTCAATTCAGGTTTGAAAGGAGACTAAGGGCCATAGTCTTAGGGTTCCACCTAACTTTCTAGTTAACACTTTAACAGCCCTTCTCTGATAACCATCAAAGAATGCTTCCTTCTGTGTGTGAAAATTTTCTTGACATTTTATAATAAATGTCTCATACTATATTTGTCATTTTGTAATTGACTAACTTCACTCAGCATAATGTCCTCTAGGTTCATCCACATTATGAAGTATCTTGCAGATTCATCATTATTCTTTAACATTGAGTAGTAGTCCATTGTGTGTGTATGTACCATAGTTTGTTTATCCATTTATTTCTTGATGGGCACTTAGGTTGTTTCCATCTTTTTGGTATTGTGAATAGTGTGGCGATGAACATGGGTGTGCATATATCTATTCATGTTATGGATCTTATTTCTATAGGATAAGTATCTACTAGTGGAAATGCTTGTTCATATGATATTTCTATTTCTAACTTTTATGGAAGCACTATTTTCCAAGTGGTTGTGACATTTTGCAGTCCCACCAGCAGTATATGAGATTTCCAGTCTCTCCACACCCTACCCAACATTAGTTGTCTGTTTTTTGTTATTTTTTATTAATTTTCTATTAATGCCAGGGTGAAATGATATCTCATTGTTGTTTTAATTTGCATCTCTCTAATGGCTAATAATCATGAGTGTCTTCATGTGTTTGTTGGCTACCTGAATGTCTTCTTTGGTGAAGTGTCTGCTCATATCCTCTGTCCATTTTTCAATTAGATCATTTGTCTTTTTGTTCTTGAGGGGTTGGAGTTCTGTATAAATTTTAAATGTTAGTTTCTTGTCCAATATGTCAAAAGATTTTTTCCAGTCTTTAGGTTCTGTTTTCACTCTTTTGGTGAAGTCTTTGATGCACATTAACTGTTTTATTTTTAGGAGGTCCCAGTGATCTAGTTTGTCTTCTACTGTTTGTGTGTTTCTAGTTATGTTTGATAGTGTATTTGTGTTATGTCTTAGGGCCCCCTAAGTTTGACCTTATTTTTGTTTGATGGTCTTTATAATTTTAGATTTTACATTTAGGTCTTTGATTCATCTTGAATTCGTTTTTGTATATGGTGAGAGATATGAATCCTGTTCCATTTTTCTGCAAATGGATGTCCTGTTATGCCAGCACCATTTGTTAAAGAGACTATCTCCTCATTATTTAATGGGTTCTGGCCTTTGTCAAAGATCAACTGTCTATGGGTGGATGGATTTATTTCTGAGATCTCAATTCTGTTCCACAGGTTTATGTGTCTGTCATTGTATCAATATCAGGCTGTTTTAACTCCTGTGGCTAGAGGGTAGATTTTGAGATCCAGGAGTGTGAGGCTTCCTACTTTGTTCTTCTTTAATAGTGCTTTGCTTACCTGAGGTGTGGTAATTAAGATTATGAGTCAACTTGGCTGGTCCTGGTTTTGAGTGGCTGGGCAGCTGAATGTAGTTATTTCCCATGATGAGACTGGTAATCAGCTCTACAGTGGACTCTACTGTGAGCAGCTGAGTACTAATGAATGTCTTCTGCATCCAGTATATAAAAATAAGCTTTGAGAAAGGCCTCAAAAGCTATGCCAGCTTTTTGACACATCTGGATTCTGCATTTGGCCAGCTTAATCTCAGTGGCCTACCATGTTGTCCACCAATTTGAGACTATTTCTGGACGTGAACAAGTGGCCTGCCATATTGCTTAATAATTTTAAGACTGTGCCATTTTACTTGTCGGCTTTGGGTTTGTCAACTTCAGCAGCCAACAGCTGCCCAAATTAAGCAAAGTCTCCAACTTTAGTGGGCCAGGAGCAAGAGGCAGAGCTGAAGTCCAAGGTTAAGGGGCTTTCACCGAGCTCCTAGAGCTGGTACTTTGAACTGGGACTTCTGGAAAAGAATAAATCCCTGTTAAAGGCATCTACATTTGTGGCATTTCTGTTAGAGCAGTGCAAGAAGGCTAAAACATGGGGTCTCTTTTCTTTCCTTATAGATTTGGCAATTAGTTTTTCCATTTCTTAAAAAAATCATGATAGAATCTGGATCAGGATGCATTATAACTGTAGATAGGTTTGGGTAGTATTGGCATTTTCAGAATATTAAGTCTGCTTATCCACGAACATAGTATATTCTTCCATTAATGTAGGTCTCTTGGTTTCTTGTAATAGTGTTTTGTAGGTTTCATTGTATAGGTATTTTGAATCTCTGGTTAGATTTATTCCTGAGTATTTCACTATTTGAGTGGCAACTGTAAGTTGTATTTATTTCTTGATTTCACTTTTCAGAGTTTGCTTGGTGAGTGGGCAGAATCTGACTGGTTTTGTACATTGATCTCTTAAACCCTACATTTTACTGAATTCTTCTTTTAGTCCCAATAGTTTTCTTGTTGAGTCTCTGGGCTTTTCTACATTTAGGATCATATTATCTGCAAATAGAGATAGTTTTACTTCTTCTTTGCCAATTTGGATGTCTCTGTTTTCCCTTCATTGCTTTATTGCTCTGATTAGGACTTCAATAGAATATTGAATAGAAATGGTGATAAAGGGCACCCTTATCTAGTTCTCATCCACAAGGACAATGTTTTCAGTCTCTCTCCACTAAGAGTAATGTCATTCATTAGTTCCTTAATTTGTTGTTGTTATTGTTGTTATGTGCCGTTGAGTCAGACCCGACTCATAGCGACCCCTCCTTGGGTTTCTGAGGCAGTATCACTACAAAAGTAGATTGCCCCATCTTCTTTCCGAGGAGTGGCTGGTGGATTTGAACTGTCAGCCTTCTGGTTAGCAGTCCAGTGCCTCAGGCACTATGCTACCAAAGCTCCCAGTTCCTTAATTAGTTCCTTAATTTTGTTGAAGAATCTCCCTTCTGTGCCTACTTTCCTGAGCAATTTTATAGGGATAGATATTGGATTTTGTCAAATGTCTTTCTTCATGGGCAAGTATCACGTACTTCTTTTCTTTTTTCTTTTTTAAATTTATGTAGTAGACTGCACTGATTGTTTTTCTCATGTTGAAGTATCTTTACATACCTGGTATGAACCCCACTATATACACACACACACACACATACATATAAATTGTGATTTGGGTGAAAATTTAAAGAGCAAATTCATTTTCCATACAGCAGTTCACATACAGTTTGTCTCATGACATTGACCACAATTTACCACAATGCAACAGCTCCCCTCTCACTTCCTCCCCATAGTTACCTCTTCCCTGTGTCCATCCCTCCATGCACTCCTGTTCCTTGAGCTGTCTTTCTATGCATAAACAGCCCTTCTTTCTCCATGATTGTTCTCTCCAAGGAGTGTATCTACCTCAGGTAAATGTTCAACTCATATGCCTGTCTTTTGTTTGGCTGGAAGCCACAGATGTGGGTTCAATTCCAAACCTGAAAGGCAGCAAAGGGCCATAGTCTCAGTGGTTCTATCAGGCTCTATCAGACCAGCAAAACTGGTCCCCCCACTTTTTTTTTTTCCAAATGATTTTGAGTTTTGTTCCACATTGTTCTCCCTCTCTATCCAGGATCTCCTGCATAGATCCCCCTCCTAGTGGCTGACAGTGATAGCCAGGCACCGCCTAGGTCTTCTTGTCTCATATTCGTATATGCTATGGATCTCATGGTGTACCAGTTGCTAGGACAAATTGTTTCCATGAATCTTTGGTTTTCTTCATTGTTCTTTGCTCTGGATGAGGAGAGACCCATCACTGCACCTAGATGGCTGCTTTCAAGCTTTTAAGAATGCAGTCACTACTTGCCAAAGTAGGAGGTGGAACAACGTTTTATATGCCAATTGAGCTTGATTTCCCTGCGACTGTGGTCCCGAGTCCACTGGTTAAACTACTCAGTCCCTCTGGGTAGTTGGCTGTGACGAAGAAGTGACTACAAACTTGTCCCTTGTCAGCTCTACTATACACCTAGGAATTCTTACGAGTCATACAAATATACTAATAGGACCATTGTCTGCTAACCCTATACATAGTCTTGTGTACACTTCCTGCTCCATGTTGTTGTTGTTGTTGTTATGTGCTGTCGAGTCGGACCCGACTCATAGCGACCCCTCCTTGGGTTTCCGAGACAGTATCACTATGGAAGTAGATTGCCTCTTCTTCCTTCCAAGGAGTGGCTAGTGGATTTGAACTGCCAGCCTTCTGGTTAGCAGTCAAGTGCCTTAGGCACTATGCTACCAGAGCTGCCCCCTGCTACATAGACATACCTAATAGTTCAGCCTGTCCACTTATCTATCCACCTGTATACCTATGTTTGCCTTCACTGACAACGTAGTAGTGTATGTGTAAAAGGGTCCGTATGTGCAAAATGGTTCATCTTTGTTGTCTGGCTCTACCACGTACCTTTCTAAGTCTTCTTCTTCCACAATTTCACGATGTTGATCACTCACATTTGTTACATTACCCTTCTCTTCACCCAAATCAATACTTATCTCTACCTATCTAACAGTGTTCCCTATTCTACCTTCCTACCCCTGGTAACCAACGAAGAATATTTCCTTCCATATAGAAACCTTTCCTTGATTTTACAATAACGAACTAATACAATATTTGTCCTTCTGCGATTGACTTATTTCACTCAGCATAATGTCCTCCAAGTTCATCCATGTTATGTGGTGTTTTGTAGATTCTACGTTATTCTTTAGGGTTGCATAGTATCCATTGCGTGTATGTACCATGGTTTGGTTATCCATTCCTCAGTTGATGGACACCTAGGTTGTTTCCATCTTTTGGCTATTGTAAATAGTGCTGCGATGAACATGGGTGTGTATATGTCTGTTCTTGTTATGGCTCTCACTTCTTTAGTGTATATACCTAGTGATGGAATGGCTGGGTCAAATGGTATTTCTAATTTCAACTTTTTAAGGAATCCCTATACTGCTTTCCACCATGGTTGTACCATTTGAGTGTCCCACCAGCACTGTATGAGAGTCCCAATCTTTCCACAGCCTTGCCAGCATTTGTTATTTTCTGTCTTGTTGAACTTTGCTACTAGTGCCAGGGCAAGATGGTATCTCATTGTTGCTTTGATTTGCATTTCTCTAATGGCTAATGATTGTGAGCATTTCTTCATATGTTTGTTGGCTGCCTGAATATCCTCCTTGGTGAAGTGTCTATTCATGTCTTCTGCCCATTTTTTAATTGGATTATTTCTTTTTGTTATTGAGGTGTTGGAGTTTTCTATAAATTCTAGAGACAAGTCCCTTGTCAGATATGTCATTGCCAAATACTTTTCCCAATCTGTAGGTTCTCTTTTGACTCTTGGAGAAGTCATTGGAAACACATAAAAATTTGATTTTGAGAAGTCCCATTTATGTCGTTTCTCTTCTGCTGTTTGCACATTTTGGGTTATGCTTGATAGTCTATTTATGCCATATATCAAGGCCCCTAAATTTGCCCCTAGTTTTAACTTGAGGAACTTCATAGTTTTAGGTTTCACACTTAAGTCTTTGATCCATCTGGGGTTAGTTTTTGTGCATGGTGTGAGGTACAGATCTTGTTTCATTTTTCTGCAAATGGGTATCCAGTTTTGCCAGCACCATTTTTTATTAAACAAACGTTCTATTCCCCATTTAATGGATTTGGCCCTTTGTCAAAGATCAGCTGACCATAGGTCAATGGATCTATTTCTGGGTTCTCAATTGTATTCCACTGGTCTATGTATCTGTCATTATACTAATACCATGCAGTTTTGACTACTGTGGCTGTATAGTAGGTTTTGAGATCCAGCAGTGTGAGACCTACTACTTTGTTCTTCTTCTTCAATAGTGCTTTGCTTATCCGAGATCTCTCCTTTCCATATAAAGTTAGTGATTGTTTTTTCTATATCCTTAAAAAAATGTTGATGGGATCTGGATTAGGATTGCATTGAATGTCTAGATTGCTTTGGGTAGAATTGACATTTTCACAATGTTCAATCTTCCTATCCATGAGCATGGAATATTCTTCCATTTATGTAGATCTCTTA
>NW_006921754.1:3699280-3700955 GCF_000298275.1 Orycteropus afer afer | reverse complement strand
TGTTCAATTTTTCCACATCAGTCTGTGTTTGTTTAGGTAAGTGGTGTGTTTCTAGAAATCTGTCCATTTCTTCCAGATTTTCAAATTTGTTGGAGTACAGTTCTTCATAGTATCCTGGGTTCTGTTGTGATGTCACCCATTTCATTTCTTATTCATGTTTCTTGTATTCTCTCCTCCTTTTCCTTTGTTAAATTTGCCAGTGGTTTGTCAATTTTATTGATCTTTTCAAAAAACCAACTTCTGGTCTTGTGGATTTTTTCTATTACCCTTCTATTTTCTGTTTCATTGATTTCTGCTCGAATCTTGATTATTTCCTTTCTTCTGGTGACTGTAGGCTTTTCTTGCTGTTCTTTTTCTCATTGTTGTAGATCTTGGTTTAAAATGCTGATTTTGGCTCTTCCTTCTTTTTTGATGTGTGCAGTTATTGCTATAAATTGGCCTCTGTTTACTGCTTTTGCTGTGTCCCAAAGATTTTGGTATGTTGTGTTTTCATTCTCATTTGTTTCTAAGAATTTTTGAATTTCAATTTTGATTTCTTCTCTTACCCAGTCTTTCTCAAGAAGGGTATTGTTCAGTTTCCATGTATTTACTCCTTTTCCATTAATCTTTCTATTGTTTACTTCTAATTAGATAGCATTATGATCTGAGAAGATGTTTTGCATTATTTCAATGTTTTTAAATTTATTAAGGCTTGCTTTATGGCCTAATATATGGTCTATCATGGAAAATGTTCCATGTGCAGTGGAAAAGAACATATGTTGTGCTGTTGTTGGGTGAAGTGCTTTGTAGATGTCCATAAAGTCAAGTTGGTGGATTGTATGTTTAGCTCTTTTTCATCTTTGTTGAGTTTCTTTCCAGTTGTTCTATCTTCATTGAAAGTAGTGTATTAAAGTCTCCCACTATGACTGTGGAGTCATTTATTTGCCTTTCAAAGTCTGATTTATGTATTTTGGGGCTCTTTCATTGAGTTCACAGATATTCATTATGGTTGTATTTTCTTGTTCCATTGATCCTTTAATCATTACATAATGTCCTTCCTTGTCTCATATGGTGATTTTTGTCTTAAAGTCAATTTGATCAGAAATTATTGTTGCTGCTCCTACTCTTTTACAATTGCCATTTCCTTGATATATCTTATTCTAATCTTTGATTTTTAGTCTATTTTTGTCTTTGCCTCTAAGGTTTGTCTCTTGTAGACAGCATATTGATGGGTTTTGTTTCCTTATCCAATTTGCAACTCTCCATCTCTTGAGTGGTGCATTTAATCCATTAACATTCAGTGTAATTATCAACAAATACGAATTGGTTGCTTTCATTTTGTAATATGTTTTTCCATGGTGTTCCTGGTTTCTTTGTCTATATTATTTTCCGTGCTGAGCTCATTAAGTTTATGAATTGTGTTGTCATTTCCTTTGTTGCTGTTGTTTTAGGATTTGCTGAATATTTGTCCTTGTCCTCTTTTTTATTGTGATGTGAAGTTTTATCACTTTTCCTTGAGGTTATCTTGTGATTTATAATTTTCTCTCCAAGATTAGAACAGTCCTTTCTATCTTGAACTCTCTTGACTTCTTCACCATTTAAAAGTTCTGTAACTACACAGTCTTTTCCCTCTTTTTGTTTGTAGTTGTCCTCATTTGCCAATTGATGTCTCTGGTTCCCTGTTTACAATCTTGTA
>NW_006921754.1:3678209-3698118 GCF_000298275.1 Orycteropus afer afer | reverse complement strand
GCAATAAGAGAAAAAAGGTAGAGAAGGAGAATAATGGAGAAAAAATAGGAAAAATACAAAAAGAAAACAAGGAACAGGGTTAAGCATGAGAAAGGAAAAAAAAAAAAAAATTGCAACCAGGAACAGGGAAAAGAAAAAAGGTGAAAAGTAGAAACTGGGAGGGGAAGAGTAAAGAATAATAGTAAAAAGGACCAAAGTAATAATATTAGTAGTAGTTTAAAAACAGACAAAAACAAACAAACAAAAAAAAAAAAAAAAAAAAAAAAAAAAAACACTGGGGGAAAATGGAGCAAGGCACCCAGACTCTGACCAAGCACACAGAGTGGGATGGAGTTCCTAATGGCCTAGAAGGTAGGTGGGAGTGAGGGATGGCCACACCTCTGTTCACCAAGAGGGTGTGGGGTATAAGAGTAACAAGGGGAATATCACACATTTTCAGTTGTCCGCATCCAGAATGTCCTTCTGGTTCCTGGCAAGTGGAGCCTGTTCTTAGGCCCCTGTAATCTGGGAGAATGCTGTTGCTTTAAATATCTAAAATTGTCAAACCACTTGTAAACATTCAAAATGGCTACACCCTTCAGACAGGCAAAAGTCCACAGTTCAGCCCTCCTTCCTCTTTTCTGCTTCCCCTTTTATTCCCCAGCCACTAGAGCAGTACTCTGTGCAGTCCCTGAATAGCAGGGCTGATTTTTTAGGTTAATTCTTAGGTCCTACCACCACTCAGCAATATCCAAGCTGTCTGTGCTGTTAGGGTCACTGCCAGGCCGCAGCTCCATATGTCTCCTTTTTTGGTGGTTTCATGCAAATTCTTCTGCTAATTGGAGTTTAGTCCACTTCTATATCCTTCCCTTCAAGGCTCAGGGTCCAGGATTATCTTCTGTATCTGTGTTAATTGGTTCCGCTTTTGTTTGTTGAAGAGGGTCTGTGCAGTCTTTCTGCCTATTCCACTATCTTACCAGAACTCCTCAAAATGTATGTATTTTTGATACTTTGTTGAATTCTATCATCTAGGATTTTGTTGAGAATTTTTACATCTATGTTCACAAGGGATATTAATGTAAAATTTTCTTTTATAGGAGTGTCTTTGTCTGGCTTAGGAACTCTGGTAGTGTAGTGATTAAAGCATTTTGCTGCTAACCAGAAGGTCAGTGGTTCAAACCCATGAGTCACTGAAGAAGAAAGAAAAAGCAGTCTGCTTCTGTAAAGATTTACAGCATTGAAAACACAATGAAAGTCACTATGAGTTGGAATTGACCCAAGGGCAGTGAGTTTTGTTTTGCTTAGCTTTGGTATCAGGGTTATGCTTGCTTCACATAATGAATTCAAGAATATTTCATCCTTTTCTTTATTCTAGAACAATTTGATCAGAATTGGTATCAACTCTTCACTGACTATTTGATAGAATTCACCAGTGCAGTCATCTCGGCCAGGACTTTTTATCAGGGAATTTTTTTTTTTTTTTTTTTTTTAATGATCTATTAGATTTCTTCTTTTGTGAAGGGTCTGTTTAAATTTTCTACCTCAGATTTTTTAGTTTGGGTATATAATGTGTTTCTAGAATTTTGTCCATTTCTTCTACGTTTTCAAATTTGTTATATTGTTAATATCCATTTAATTTCATTGAGTTCTCTTGTGATGTCATCTATTTCATTTTTTGTTTCATTATTTACATCTTCTCTTTCTTTCCTTTTTTAAGTTTGCCAGTGGTATGTCAATTTTATTACTCCTTTGAAAGAAACAACTTCCAGTCTTGTTGATTCTTTGTTTTCATGCTTTCTGTTTCATTTATTTATGGTCTAATCTTTATTATTTCCTTTCTTCTGATAATTGGGCTTTTTTTTTTTTTTGCTGTTCCTTTGTTAATTGTTTGGTTAAGGTGTTGATTTGGGTTCTTCTTTTTTGATATGTATATTTATTCCTATAAATTGTCCTGTGAACTCTGGTTTTGCTATGTCCCAAAGATTTTGGTATGCTACATTTTCATTCTCATTTAACTCCAGGAAGTTTTTAAATTCTTATATTATTTTTTCTATTACTAATTTTTAAGAGGGGTGTTATTCAGTTTCCATGTTTTTTATTTTCTTTCTTTGATCTTCCTGTTGTTGATTTCTAATTTCATAGCATTGTGATTTGAGAAGATAATTGTAGTATTTTGATGTTTATAAACTTATTGAGGTTTGCTTTGTGGCCGGCTATATGGTCTATTCTGGAGAGTGTTCCATGTGTACTGGGAAAGAATGCATATTGTGTTGTTGTTCACTGGAGTGTTCTTTATGTCTTTGAGGTCAAGTTAGTTAACTGTGTTGTTTAGATCTTCTGTATCTTTGCTGTATTCCTTCCTAGTTCTGTCTTTCCTTGAAAGTGGTCTATTAAAGTCTACTATTATTGTGGAATTCTCTATTCCTCTTTTCGATTGTGTTAAAGTTTGATTTATTTGTTTTTAATCCCTTTCATTGGATATGTAGGTATTAATTCTGGTTATGTCTTCTTGTTGGATTCACCCTTTAATCATTATATAATATCCTTCCATGGTGACTTTTGCTAGTTTTTGCCTTGAAGTCTATGTTATCAGAAATTAGTATTTCCACTCCTACTCTTTTTTGGTTGCCTGATAAATGTTTTATCGTCCTTTGATTTTTAGCTGTGTTTTGGTCTTAGTGTCTAAGATGTGTCTCTTTTAGACAACATATTGACGGCTCTTGTTTTCTTATCCATTCTGCTAATCTCTGCTCTTGGCTTGCACATTTAATCCATTTACATTCAGTGTAATTATTGGTAAGTATGAGTTTACTGCTGAAATTTTAGTGTGTGTGTGTGTGTGTGTGTGTGTGTTGCTTATGGTTTCTTTGTTCCATGTATTTTTCTGTGTTGCATTTATTTTGGTTATGGATTTTATTATCATGTCCTTCATTCTTGTTTTAATGTTTACTGAATCTTTATTTATTTATTTTTATTTTGGTGAGAGCATTTATTATTTTTCTTTGAGGTTCCCTCTAATCTATTATTATCTTCACAAGTTTAAAATTGTCTGTTCTTTCTTGCTATCATCTTGATTTCCTTTCCATTTGGAAGTTCTCAATCTATACCATTTATTCCCTCTTTTTGCTTTGTAATTGTCATTGCTTACAAATTGGTTCCCTATTTTCAGACTTATTACTTTATTTTAGTTTTGATATTTCTGTACCTGGTGATGCTGTCATATGCATTTATCTTAAATTGTTGTCTGCCATTGTTGGTTCTTTGTTCAAAGAACTTCCTTTAGTATTGTCAGGTGTTGGGTTTTTACAAAATTTCTTTCATTTCTCTTTGCCTGGAAATGCCCTAATTTTGCCATCATATTTGAAGTACAGTTTTGATGGACATATAATTCTAGGTTGGCAATTTTTTTTTTTCTTTCAGGGTTTTATATATGTCATCCCATTGCTTTCATGGTTTCTGCTGAGAAATCAGAGCTTAGTCTTATTGGTTCTCCTTCATAGGCATCTTTTCATTTTTTCCTGAGCTGTTTCCAGGATCCATTTTTTGTCTTTGCTTTTGGAAAGTTTGATTATGATATGTCTTAGTAATTTTCTTTTGGGGGTCTATTCTATTTGGTTTGTATTGAGTTTCTTAATGCATATATTCTTGTCTTTCAATATATTAGAGAAGTTTTTCTTCCAACAAATATTTAACAATTTTCTTAGTTTTTGTTTTGTTTTGTTTTTTTAAATGTCTCTTTCTGTTCTGGAATTCTGGCCATATATGTTATTCCTCTTGATAATGGCCCACATAATTCTTAGCTTTTCTTCTTTTTTTTTCATTCATTTTTTTTCTGATTTTTCCTCTAGCAGATTATTATAAAGAGATTTGTCTTCAATGCTACTATTTATGTCTTCTGTTGATGCAATTCCACTCCTTTGTTTTCCTATATGTTATTTATTTCTGAAATTTTAGTATTAATCTCTGGATTTCTATATTTTGTCTTTACATGGTTTCTAATTTTTCATTTATTTTTTCAATTTGCTCTTGTATAGTTTTCCTGAATTCTTCTAGAAGTTTGTCTATGTCTTCCTTGATTTTGTCTGATTTCCTTGATGTTATCTTTGTTTTCCTTAATCTCTTTCTTAATCTGCTGAAAGGACCTAAGTTCCATTCTTTTGAATTCCTCATCAAGTAGTTTCAACACGATTTCTTCCTCCAGAAGTTTTCTTGCCCTGTATTTTGATAACTTATGTGAGCTATCTTGTTCTGTTTTATCATGTGATGTGAATTGTGTGTTTTCTCTGAGACATTGTGGTGTTATTGTATTTATCTGTTCATTGCATATTGGTTTGCTTCACCCTGATTTTTTGTTTTGATTTATTTGATATATATGGACATCAGGTCAGGCATTCTACTCCCATTACTAGTTTGGTGGCACTGAGGCACTCACCATTTAATTCCAGGTGGATTTGGTAACTGTGGAAGTGTGGGTACAAGTCTCTGATTGGTTTTTGTGTAGAACAGCTGAAGCTAAGCTAGGTGGGTGTTGGCTATTGTCTGTTGTCTGTCCAGTGGTGCTGGAGTGGCTGGTGGCACTCACCTAGTGAGTAGGGTGGCAAATGTGGCAAGTATGAGGTGGAAAATTGCTGGCCTCTCACTAATGGGGAAAGAAGAATAAAGGAGGGCAAAGGAAAGAAGAGAGAAGAAAAATAAATTAATTAATTAAAAGGTGGGAACCAGGAAGAAATAATAAAAAAAGGAAAAAGAAACAAAAGAGATGGCAGGGGGAACACATCATCATAGCAAGCTCTAGCCACCCAACATACAAGTGTGGTGGGTATGGCTGGGTAGAATTTCTGGCTCCTGTCTGAAGAGGAAAAAAGGAAATAACTAAGGGACAGAGGAAGAAATAAAAGTGAAAAAAGAAAACAAAGGAGTAGAGAAAGAAGTAAGGAGAAATAAAACAGAAAAAAAAAAAAAAAAAAAAAAAGGCACAGCACCAGTGTAAGCTCTAGCCACAGCTATCTTGAGTGGCAGGTTTGTGGCCTGGATGCACCAGAGTGCAGTTCAGGCTGCCAAGAGAGTAGAGCAATGGTTGAGAGGATCATACACGGAGGGAATTTGGGCTGGGTGGAACACCAGTGGGGAGAGGAGTAGTGATGTGAGGCTTGATAGGCCAGGGGATTGAGGGTGCCCACACCTGTCACCAGAAGGTTGTGTAGGGTAAAGGGGATGAGTGCAACTCTCTGGTCACCAGATACCAGTGAGGGTGCTGGTGAAATCATGGGTGAGTGGAGCCAGTTATCTGGTGCCTGCCTGATCAGAATGCTGTTTGCAATAATTCAAAATGGGCATATGATGCCAGGTCAGTTGGCAATTCACTACTCTGTGTGTCTCCTTCTTTGCTGTTTTCTTTTGGTTTCTTCTTCTAATCAATATTTGATTATCCTTCTTTATCCTTTCATTTGAATTCCAGGCTTCCACGTTTGTCATTCATTTTTGTTTCACTTGGTTTCTTGTATCTTTGTTGTAGAGCATCTGGGTGTTATATCTTCCTAGTCTACCATCTTGTGTCTCCCTCTAAATCTAGTATATTCCTGTATTTCCTAAAATGCTTAGTATATTTACTATTGCTAAAAAGGCAGGGAGGCCATATGTTCTGACCTCCTCTAATCCCACAAGAGGAAGACAGAGTCACTATCAGTAACCCAAGGCCTATTCCTGCTAGGCCAGACATGCTACCCCACTCCAGCCCATTCACCAACTGTTCCTCCCAAAGCATCCACCACCTCTCTCCTGGGTTCGATAATTCACTGCAGTGGTCACACAGAACTCACAGGTTATGGGGTTTATTAGGGAAGCACCAGGCTACAATTCAAGTTCAGGAAAAATGCTCAGTCTCTCTCCCAGCCCACAGTCTCTCTCCCAACAGTGAGTGTCCCTCGGTGTCTCACTCAGCAATGCATGTCTCTTGCATCTCTTTCCCAGCAGTGCATGTCTCTTTCAGGAGCGCGTGTCTCTTTCAGCAGCACGTCTTCCTCAACCAGCAGTCAGAGAGAGAATTCTTCTGCCTCTAGGAGGCCTCTTTTTGAGCCTGGCAGAGTGGCCAAACTAACCAATCATAACATCAGAATTCTAAGCACCTGAGAGAAAGCAGGAACTTCCCAGAACATCACTTTGTGTTGCGCCCAACAGAAATACCCCAGGTAGATAACTTTTACAATCAGGAGCTCCGCAGTTGCTCACAACAAATTCCACCACAGAATTTACAAAGACTTATGGCTAGAAAAGCCACACTAAGTAAGTTACCACACGACAACTATGTTGGTTACTCATAAAATATGAGGTGTTATATGAAGAAATTTATTGATATCAGATTAAAACCACAGTTTTTGACGGATAAAAATTCATTTTGGTACTTGAGCATTCATACTAAGTATTATTTCTTCAATTAATGTATTTGTTCATTTGACAAAAATGCCTCGATTTCCTCTAATATAAAGACCCCTCCCCCAAAAAATACATCTATTAACTTAAGACAAAAAAACACACTGCCTTCAATTTGGATCCAACTCATAGCAACCCCTCCTTGGGAGGCAGTATCACTACAGAAGTAGATTGCCCAACCTTCCTTCCGAGGAGTGGCTGGTGGGTTTGAACTGCCAGCCTTCTGGTTACCAGTCAGATACCTTAGGCACTATGTTACCAGAGCTCCCAACTTAAGAGAAGGGGTCTTTAAAGAAGTATAGACACAGCCTCATTCCACAGAATTTCATATCAGTTAAAAGATGGTTATATGCAGTGGAGGCAGGTAGAGATTGTATAAATCTCAAAAATTAGACTTCAGCATCTATAAAAAATTCTATTGGAAAAGAGAAATAACTGAATATCGTACCTCTAAATGGTATAGAAACTGTAAGTGTATACAAACCGCAGGACATAAAATATTGATATTTGAAATAAAATTTCCAATTGGAACTGATTAGTTCTGGCTTTGGTCTAATTTAGATGAACTCATTTAATATAGAACATTAAAGGTTATTTACTTTCTGTAGAGATATACTGTAACAAAACTATAAAAAAGTAAAAATAAAATATTGATGGGCACAACTATACCAAAAGCTAAGAGTTAATCACAGAAGACAGAAGTCATATTTTAGTGATGATATGGCACCAATTTTCAGTGGCTAGGCACCTTTCCATCGGCCAAAATGATCAAATTCCACTGCCCATCTATCCCTACAACTTGGTCATGAAGACAAAACATGCTCATGCAACTCCCTTGGACAGCTAGGGGTTGAAATAAACAGCAAGTACATTACTTTTTGAGGTTGTTGAATCTTAAGTTTCTGCATTTTAGGGGCAAGTAGCTAATTAATATCTCCTGCCCTAATTATGGTGAAAAGTAGATTAATTGTGAACAAATAACAGTTGTCTGCTCATCTTTCCTCCTTTCTTTCACTCACCTTCACCCCATACACAGAATGTCTGGGTAGTATAAATGATTAAGTACTTGACTTGTAGCTGAAAGTCAGTGGTTTGAATGTACAGACAGGCCTGGTGACCTGATTCTGAAAGGTCCAGTCTTGAAAACTCTGTGGATTCTACTCCGCCCACATGAGGTCACCATGAATCAGAATCAATTTGATGGCAACTAACAAAAACAGCATCCTCATTCAGTCTACTTTTGGCAGGAAGGCCAAAAAAGCAACGTTTTGTGAATGGTGAGGTAAAATATGATGTGACATTTATGCATATAGCTTCAGATAAGGTACAAGTACAAATAAAAGTTTCAGATAAAAGTACAAGTGGAGAAACAGACCTATAGAAGCCTCTCTACCAGAGCACAACTCATTAATTAGTGCAAGAATCTTGGTGCTCACAATCAGCAAAACAGTGTAGGTCTCCCAAAACATCACTTTCATTCCCACTATTCTCAATCCTTTTTTATGTCTCTAAGAAAATACCCCTAATCTACATTCCAAGATGCAGAATATTAGTACATTCATCAAAAATCCCCTCTTGCCTCATGCTAACAGAATGAGAATGGGAAAATGAGCTCAAGGAAATGCTTTTGAAATTCTTTGGAATGCAGCTAAATATAGGAAAACATAAATTACCCTACCCCATGTAAATAGTAATTCACTGGAAAAAAATGGTATCTGAAACCTCAAAGTACTGAGTGGTTATAGAATCATGAGATCCCCTGTCCTAATCTTTTTCATGGCATCCCATTTATTGAGTGTTAAAAGCCATTAGTTCCCTCAAGTTACTAGCAAAGATTTTTCATAAAATCAATGTGGTCAAATTAAATATCTCATTTTCAAACCCTTTAACAAATGTCAGTCACATACAGCAAAAAGATAGATGACAATACCAAAACTGGTGGAAAAAAAAGTTCGTGAAAGATATGTAAAGTGCCAGGTATAAGATTTGTTCTTCTTCTTCTTTTCTTTCTACTATCCATTATGATATAAAGTAGTGCAACTGTGTGTGTATACAACAAGGAAAAGAAAGTGAAAAAATTCTCTTTTATATTTTCACATTTAGATAAAAGTCTGCCTTCATGTTGGATACTACCTGTATTTCTATACATAAACTACTACACATGTTTTTCTTCCAAAAATTAAACAATCATAGTAGTAGGTGTTAAACCAAACCAAACCAAGTCAAATCTGTTGTTGTTATGTGCTGTCAAGTCGGCCTTGACTCATAGCGACCCCTCCTTGGGTTTCTGAGGCAGTATTACTACGGAAGTAGATTGCCCAACCTTCCTTCCGAGGAGTGGCTCGTGGGTTTGAACTACCAGCCTTCTGGTTAGCAGTCAAGTACCTTAAGCACTATGAAGTCAAATCTACTGCCATTGAATCCATTCCTACTCATGGTGACCCTGTAAAGACAGAGTAAATTTGTCCCATAGGGTTCCAAGGCTGTAAATCTTTACAGAAGCAGAAGGCCTCATCTTTCTCCTGCAAAACAGCTGATGGGTTCCACCTGCCCACCTTTTGATTAACAGTCCAATACTTTAACTCAGTGCCACCAGAGTGCCCTGGTGTTAAATCAGTCCTGATAAATTATACAGGTAGTCCCCTATTTACAACATATTTGAGTTACACAGAATTGCATTTATGATTGTTAAATGTTTCTGTTTGTATGTTTGTTTTGTTTAATGTGTATAACTAGAGAAACAAGAAGCACCAATGTTGAAGATGCTACAAAATTGAAAGATGAGCTGGACAAGATAATACAAGATGAAGAATATCTACCAGAGCCAAATTTCAAAGTGGATGAAACAGGTTTGTTTTGGAAATGGATGACAGAATGGGCCTGTATTCACAAAGAGGTGAAATAGATAACTAGGATTTAAAGACAGAATCATGTTACCACTTGGAAGAATTACAACCGGATTTAAGTTAAATTTTTCTTGTTTATCATTCTGAGAACTTCAAACATTAAAAAACATTAACAAAAAGAAACTCCCACTACAAGAGTAACTTCAAGGCCTAGATGATGATCGTGTTATTAAAAGACTAGTTTTTAAAATATTTCATCCCAGATACGTATACTTTCTGCCATTAAGAGCATTCCTTTCAAGATTCTGCTGCTACTTGACCATGCCCTAGGATATAGTCCTTATGTAGATGATCTAACTCAAGATGTAAAGTTGTGTATCTACCTCATGATACTACAGTTGTGATTCAGAATCAAGCTGCAAGCACCACTTTTCAAGGCAAACTATGGATTATGTCTGCTCTAATAATAGCTGCAACAGATGGAGGTATGGTAACATCAAATGATTTCTGGAAGAATTATAATACTCCTCTGTGTATCTGGAACATTGAATTTTCATGGGAGGAAGTTATGGGAAAATGCATGCAGGAGATTTGGAAAGCATTGCTGAGTCATTTGATCATGCTCCAACTATTTGCTCAGGATAGTGTAATGAAACTTGCATATGAGAAATTGATAGTCTTTTCCATAGTCAGCCCCTAGTCATGTTCTGACAGATGATACTGAGTTTCTCCATTGCCTCTATCACCAGATCTAGTCAATTTGATTTCTGTATATTTCATCTGGCAAAGTTCATGTGTATAGTCACATTTTACATTGTTTAAAAATGGTATTTGCAAGGAATAAGTTGTTAATCTTGCAAAATTCTATCATGTGATCTCCAGTTATTTCTATCACCAAGAGCATATTTCCCAGCTACTGATGATTCTTCCTTGTTTCCAACTTTTGTGTTCCAGTTACCAGTAATAATCAGTACATCTTGATTGCATGTTTGGTAAATTTCAGAGTGCAGAAGCTGGTAAAACCTTGAATTTTTGCATCTTTTGAATTGGCAGTTGGTGCTTGAATTAGAATAATAGTGGTATTAACTAGTCTTCCTTGTAGGTGTATGGATATTATCCTAGTACTGACAGTACTGTACTTCAGGCTAGATCTTGAAATGTTCTTTTTGATGATGAATGTGACACAATTCTTCTTCAACTCGTCATTCCTGGTATAGTAAACTAAATGTTTGTCTGATTCAAAATGGCCAATATCAGTCCATTTTAGCTCACTTATGCCTAGGATATTGATCTTTATGCATTTCATTTCAGTTTTTACAACTTCCAATTTTCCTACATTCATACTTTGTACATTACGCATTCCAATGAATGTTTGAAGCTGTTTCTTCCTATCAGCAAATGAAGCTCTGAAAAGCTTTACACAATCCATGTCATTAAGGTTGATTCTACTTTGAGGAGGCAGCTCTTCCCCAGTCATATTTTGAATGTATCATGGACTACCAGAAGATTGAACAAATCTGTCTTGGAAGAAGTACAGCTAGAATGTTCCTTAGAAGTAAGAATGGCCAGACTTCATCTCACATACTTTGTCAAAGGGACCAGACCCTAGAGAAGTGTCCCATGCTAGGTAGAGTAAAGAGTCAGCAAAAAAGAATCAGACTCTCAATAAGGTGAACTGACACAGTGGCTGTGACAATGGGCTTAAGCATGGCAATGATTGTGAGTATGGTACAGGAGTAGGCAGTATTTTGTTCTGTTGTACACTGGGTTGCTGTAAGTTGAAACTGACTTGAAAGTGCCTAACAGCATAACAATAATATGATGAAAGAGATAAGTGGAAAAATTGTCCATATGGCAATAATACTGAATTTAAAACTTGATATTACTGATGTGGAACAGATCATTGGTCACAAAGAAGGGGACTTGACAAATCAGGTGTTAACAGATTTTGAAGAGGAAAGAACTGTTGAAGAAGAAAGACATATGAAGATCAGGAAGGAGGGAGGTTGTCAGAAAATTTACACTTAAAATATTAGCTGAAATTTTTTCTAAACTAAATCAGGGCTTCAGTTGCTTGAAAAAATGGATTCAAATGTTGATTGCTTTGCTACAGCTGACAGATCTGAAAAGCAGTGAGATGATACCACTAAATTTATGAAGAAAAGGAAAAGGAACATACAGACAACTGTCACTAATTTTCTTACTAGAAATGCTATCCCCTTTTCCAGGGATAATCCAGACAATCCAGAACTACCCATAACTGGAGTTAACACCACAACTGATAAAATGCCAATGTTGTCCAACTCTTCATCACCAGAGTAAATTTTTTTATATGTATTTGTAAGTTTATATGAAATGTTTCAACCCTCAAAGACAAAGATTGGATTTATAAAAACACTGATAATAATAAAAGTCAATAATAATGAAAACTAAAAAAAAGGAGAAGAAGAAGAAAAAGTCATCTAACATATCAGAACTGACTTACAATGGCATCACAGAAGGAAACCAGACATAACTAAGGGACTGCCTGTATACAGTTTGGCGTTCTGTCTTACACAAAATATGTGGCCATATGGTTACAAAATATGTAGTGGATAAAACCGAATCAAACCAAACTCACTGCCATTGAGTCGATCCTGACTCATAGCGACCCCTATTAGGTTTTTGAGGCTATAAATCTTTACAAAAGTAGATTACCCCATCTTCCTTCTACAGAGCAGCTGGTGGGTTTGAACTGCTGACATTCTGGTTAGCAGCCAAACACCTTATCACTATGCCATCAGAGTTCCTTATGCAGTGGATAAGGGATCTGAAAGAGAATCAGGCCATTTTCAAATCAGGTAGTGAGCAATGGAGGCATGCCTGGGTGGTGCAACAGTTAACAAATTCAGCTGCTAACCGAAATGTTGGTTGTGTGAGCCTATCCAGAGTCACCTCAAAAGAAAGACCTGATGATATGCTTCCAAATAATCAGCCATTGGAAACCGTATGGAGCACCTTTCTATTCTGACACACACGGTGCCACCATGAGTTGGAATCTACTCCATGGTGACTGGTCTGGATTCTGGCTAGTGAGAGTTAGAGGTAACGTGCATGCTATAGTAGATGCTAGTGAAGAAAAGAGAACAGATGCAAACAAGCCCGAAGTGGTGTTTACCAGTGTACTATAAAAGAAGAAAAGCCAGAGGAAGACAGAAAACAGACAATGGAGTACAATCAAAAAGAAGAAGAAAATTCATTTACAGTAAAGGAGGGATTTCATGGAATGTGTAGGATTTGGGTTAATGTAAAGGAGGGATTGAGCCTTCAGACACCTAAGGTGATAAAACAAAGGCCTAGAAGCAGAAAAGATTGATGATTGAAAAGGGAGCCTCATGTTGGAGAACAGAGAAAAGGAAAGCTGATTAAGTAAGGAGACATCAGACTATAGATGATCATGAAAGCCAGCCTGAACAGATTCTACGGGTATGGTAAGAAATAGGAAATCAGTGGCATGGCATATGTTGTTGTAGTTGTTGTTATGTGCCACCGAGTCGGACCCGACTCATAGCGACCCCTCCTTGGGTTTCCGAAGCAGTATCACTACAGAAGTAGATTGCCCAATCTTCCTTCTGAAGAGTGGCTGGTGGGTTTGAACTGCCAGCCTTCGGGTTAGCAGTCAAGTGCCTTACTATGCTACCAGAGCATGGCATACAGGCAAATTAAAAAAAAAAAAAAAAAAAGGACTTTACAGATAAACAAACATAATTGGTTCCAACTCTGACATTTCCTCATTATTTGACTTTGGAAAATTATTTAATCTTTCTTATGCTCAGTTTCTCCCATAAATAAATACAATGATATCTATGGTAATGTTGCTATAATGATTAAATACACTTAATTATGCAAAGCCCTTAGCTTATTTTAATAACTGCACAGTAATTGCTAGCACTTCTTTCCTTCCCTCCCTTATTTAGCAGGGTGTTTTGGAAAGCAGAATGAAAGAACAATTACTTAGGCAATGACAGAGACTAGAGAATGAAGCTAATAGAGGTAATCGATAGATGAAAACATGAAAGATAGAAACTATTTTAATATGCCCAACAGTTAGTAGGCATATTAAAAATGCAGCATTGTAATCTCTAAGATGGAATTTGATTAGAACAACACTAATAGTTCCTGTCTATTTCAACTTTAATAGATAGTTCATTTTATGCATGATTCTATAATCAGTATCTTTGCCATTTTAGGGGGAAAAAAATCATGACAATACCTATTAGTTTTAAAAATATTTTAAATGCTAGAAATTATCCTTTCCAAAAACAATTTCTGTACTCTCAAGCCTTAACAAATCTAGTAAAGAGAACCATTCCTGCTTTTAGCACATGACATTTCACTATTAAAAGGGTGACCTGCTTTTAATAAATCACAAAGTTATTGTTGGCTCTAAATTCTGTCCACGCAACTGAATGAAAATCTGTGTGTATGCAAGTTCTGAAATCTAATATAGTCTGCAAAATGGTCCAAATCTTCTAGCAATTCCTTTTGTCCATACAAATGGTGACAAGAGAACTCAAATTATATTTTGAAACTGTTTTACATCTTTTTCATAACATAACTTTCTGTTGTTACAATTTCATTAGCCATGAGTGTAAATAATAGCAGAATTTAACTAATAAGGAATTGGATGGGCCATCTATATTATAGGCCAGAAAGCCATCCTCAAAACCTCCAATATTCTAAATGTCCCAGAGTTTCATGGAAAAGAAAACAAACTGGCAGGTTAGTTCCACTCAATTAGAATACTACCTACCGAGCTCTGGTAGCGTAGTGCCTAAGGCACTTGACTGCTAACCAGAAGGCTGGCAGTTCAAACCCACCAGCCACTTCTCGAAAGGAAGGTTGGGCAATCTACTTCTGTAGTGATACTGCCTCAGAAACCCAAGGAGAAGTTGCTATCAGTTGGTTCTGACTCGATGGCATATAACAACAACAACAACATACTAAAATGACTTTCTACTGAATATTATTGAAATAAATATCTTGCTTGTTGTTGTTGTTATGTGCCGTCGAGTCAGACCCGACTCATAGCGACCCCTCCTTGGGTTTCCGAGGCAGTATCACTACGGAAGTAGGATTGCCCAACCTTCCTTCCGAGGAGTGGCTGGTTGGTTTGAACCGCCAGCCGTCTGGTTAGCAGGCAAGTGTCTTAGCCACTATGCTACCAGAGCTAGTCAATTTAATTTTCAGTGGTAGAACAGGAAGAAAGAGTGTGTTATCTTTTTTTTTTTTTTTTTTTTTAAGGAACTGTTTGCCAGCTGAAGCAGATACATCCAATCTGCCATTGATATCCTTTCCACTCTGTTGGAGAATCTGATTCAAACCTTCAATAAGAGGATGGTCAAATGACCCTAGTCTAGATAGTCTCAATTTCCTAATCGAACCTGCAATGTGTATATGACACAAGCTGAGTTGAACATATTCTTTCCCCTGGGAATTTAAAAGTATTACACAGAAACCACACTACCTTAGTTGGTAGGTGCCAGTCATGGAAGGTTATGGAGCTTGGGGCAGATTTCGGGACAACTGTAAAGGACTGTGAGAAAGCAGTAAAATCAGCTCTGTGAATAGTGAGTCATGAAGCAGTGCCCAGAGAAATGAAGAGTTTTGCAGCTCCAGAAGGAAAGAGATGAATTGATTAGCATCCTGCATTCCTGAATTTTATTCCCCTAAATCCTCATTACAAAACCTTGTTACGTCCATCACAATTTCCTTCATTTATATTCCATGATATTTCTTTGGTCTTCCATGATAAATACCATTTACTAAATGTAGCTTGAGAGGTTTTATTCTTCTTATAGTAATATGAAACTTGAATAACATAAAGACATTGAGAGCTACACATATCTTCCATTTTTAATATCCTATCGTATGTTACTATATAAGGAAAAATAAATAAATATTACATAAGGCAAAATAACAGCATCAAATTTTTATATACAGTCCTAAACATTGTTCTTCATGAGTTCCCCCTCCCTGTCTCATCTGCTCTCCAGCCCTCTCCCTCCTATACACAAGCATTCACAACTATAGACACACACCTGGTTCTAGGGAATTCCCAAGGATATGAATTTGAAACTAGGTGGTCCTGTCATGAAGGTTAGAGAAAAGTTAAGACATAGTAAGCTATTGTAATTCTCAATAAAATAAGCTTTGGGGACTTGGAAGAAACTGGGGTTCATCCATCAATTTATTTCACCCTAGATAGCACAGGAAAGTCCAGTGTATATTCAAGTTTGGGGTAGCCCAGGAATTGTATAACTGGGTCAGTTCCAAGCCCATGAACCTCTAATCCATACTCCTGTCTAAGAAATCAAATGTGCTATGTGAGAGAAACAAATGGTCAGTAATGGCTGTAAATCTCAGGAAAGAGAGAAAACGTCTGTTTTACTTCAGATTGTATACTCAACACCATGCACCGTGCCTGACACATAGTAGGTTCCTCTTAAGTCTGTCGAGTATCTGACTGAATAAATGGAAAAAATCACATCTAGTTTTTTCAGGATTTAAAAAATTAGCAGTAAATTAAAGAAATGTTGATTGGGAGAGACTATGAAATAATAAACAAGACATGCAACTTAAGTCTCACATATTGTACATTATGAAGCACTCATAGACAACATATTTTATATACTTAATTATGGCTTCTCCAAAATCTAAAACTCCACAGTTCCTCATTTTCATGTTTTATCTCTAAACATGACTTAAGCTATTAGAAAAATGTGTATTTCCCACTCATTTGGGATATAGGACTTTGTTACTATATTAAAATCATAGAATCACTGAAAATTACTGTGATTGCCTTTTAATAGGAAAATTTCCAAACTTCTTCCTTTATGTGGTGGTAGTTTTGAATACTTGGAGTTAGAGAGTCAGTGTGGTAAAGATACTGGAATACTTAAATTTTCCTAATAGAATAAAGACCTGGAGGAAATCTTGAGTTGGGTAAACAATTCTTCTTGGTCATTATTGCCACTTCTTAGAATATTTATACAAATGCAGAAACACTAAGAAGATATTATTTCCCTCTGTGTTTTGGATGTAAAATATTGGAAGGAAATTTTGTTTGGCTGTCTCCTCAAAGAGCAAATATCAGTTGTGTATAAACAACACCAGTCCAACAGAGGGAGCTAAGTGCACACAAGGGATTGACGGAGACAACAAAGATTATCCAAAGATAATAAACTCACTGCCTTAGAATCCAGTCCATTTCGACCCATAGTGACACCTTCTTGGGTTTCCGAGGCAGCATCACTACAGAAGTAGATTATCCAACTTTCCTTCTGAGGGGTGGCTTGTGGGTTTGAACCGCCAGCCTTCTGGTTAGCAGTCAAATGCCTTAGTCACTACACCACCAAAGCTCCTTCAAAGATAATAGTTAGGTATATTTTATTGCCTAAGTCCCAGCCTAGCCTTCCCTCAGAAGGACCCATTGACCAGGGCAGGGATGGAAAGTTGAGCCCACCATCACTGTCTTCGCTCATTACTAAATTTCTGTTCTCCTTTTGCTCCTATAATTTATTGTGTGTCTCCTGCTCTCTCATTGCAATTTCTCCCCACCCCCAACCCTACCTTATTTTTCTTTCCTCTTTTTCCCACATGCTATGACTAACAAGAGCTTCCATGTAATTACTCCTATGTCTAGAAACTACTGGTACATTCTTCCGTTCAAATCTCATTTTCCTTCCCAACTCATACTCTAATCTGCAAAACCCCATGAGTAAAGGATACAGGGATGAGAAACAGACCCTAAGATTATTGGCTACTTCAGGCTATAAGTCAGCCAAAGAAAAATAAAAAATAGTATGATATTGCAAACATATTCATATCACTATTCCACACAAGGCAAATGACATTTAAAATATTATATTATAAAGTACTAACTTAATGACATGCAAAGTAAAAGATGTCTCAGTAATTCAGAATACTGGAAATGAGTGTTTTTTTTTTTTTTTTTTTAAGAAAACCAAATATATATTGAGACCCTACAGAGTTAAATATTTATATATATGTATGATAAAATCAATATTCTAGTCAAACAAAATCCAAAATGATTGATAATCAGGATAACTTTACTTAATAATATGCTACAATTCAGGCAAAAGTTCTAAAACAAACAAGATACATCTATTTAATATGACACATAGATAGATAGATATACAGATTGATGAGAGAGCAAGAGGGAGAGAGAGAGAGAAATAGATGATAAAGATATAAAATGTATCACTAAAACCGTGGTTTGAACACGGCATTATATTTCAAATTTAAAGTATTCTTATAATCATTTCCACTTTGCTGTTATCATTGGTAGGTGATGTTGAGTTGCTTCTGATTCACTGTGGTCCCATATATAATAGAACAAAGCATTGTCTGGTCCTGCACCATCCTCACAATCATTGCTATGTTCGAGCCACTGTGTTAATCCACCTCACCAAGGGTCTTTCTTTTTTTCACTGACCCTCTATTTTACCAAGCATGATGTCCTACTCTAGGGACTTGTCCTTCCTGGCAACATGTCCAAAGTAAGATGAAGTTCACCATTCTCCCTTCCAAAAAGCAGTCTGGCTAGTTCTTCAAAGACTGATTTGTTCATTTTTCAGGCAGTCTATAGTATATTCAATATTCTTTGTCAACACAGTAATTCAAATTCATCAATACTTTTTTGGTTTTTCTTATTCATTGTCCAGTTTCATATGCATATGAGATGATTGAAATTACTGTGGCTTGGGTCAGGGTACTTTTGTTCTCAAAGTGCCATATTTGTTTTTTCACATGTTAAATAGGTATTTCCAATTAAATAGCTCTGAAACATGTGATTTGACCATCAAAGAAGAGATGGCATGTAATCCCAAACACAGTGTAATCCATATAAGAACAGATACTTTTCTTTAATACCTTTTTTGGTAGAAAGGAGCTCTGATGGCATAGTGGTTAAGGCATTAGGCTGCTAACCAGAAGGTCAGCAGTTCAAACTGACCACCAATTTCTCTGCAGGAAGAAGATGAAGCAATCTACACTCATAAAGATTTCCAGCCTTGGAAACCCAGTGGGGACTGCTATGAGCCAGAATTGACTCGATGGCAATGGGTTTGGTTTGGTTTGGTTTTTGGTAGAAGCCAACATATAAATACATACATACATACATACGTGTGTGTGTGTGTGTGTATATTGATGGGATCAAGTATAGCAGGGATTGTGGGGCTGGCGCGGGATCAGGCAGTGTTTCGTTCTGCTGTGCATGGGGTCGCTATGAGTCGGAAATGGCTCGACGGCACTTAACAACAACAACAACAACATACACACACAATAGTATAATTGTCATCAAGGCAATTCCTGGATAAATGAGAAGAGAGTTACATCAGTTTATGTAGTAACTAGAATTTTATCATCTTGTTACTTTAATAAGTGTTTTTTTTCTTTTTGGCTTTATTCTCCTACATGCCATACTGAATCCCATGGTGTCCCATCCTTATTTAAATTCCTCTCTCCCCCTTCCATACCTAAGTTCTACTCATCTATAAAAATTCAGCTTAAATTCCCTCTCCCCAATGAAGCTTCCCGTTATTTCAACTCACAATATTTCCATTTTTCATATAGTCATTTCCACTCACAGTTTTTAGAGTTGACTCCTGCCTCTTAAACTTGGTGATACCAATACACAATCTAGAAGGACTAGAAATTATAAGAATAGCTTGTTCAATTGCATGGAAATTATTTTCCCTCCAAGGCTTTGAAAGTAGAAAAACAACAAAAACATTTTAATAGACATATTGCAGATTAGACATGGTTATGTGATATTTAAGATAAACCTGGGGTTTCAAAGATACTTCATTTAGTTATTGGTCCCTTCTGATCACAGTGACTGGGGGTTTCTATTCTGTTTCCCTCAGCCATTTGTAAAGATTCAACAAACATGTCTTATGAGTTGAACATTTACTTTAGGTAGATACACTACCTGCTGGACTTCTTTCACTCTTTTGCTCTTGTCTGAAAGCAGGTTTTTCCCAACTTTTTTTTTTTTTTTTTTTTTTTTGTGATTTGGGTGAATATTTACAGCGCAAATTCACTTTCCATACAGCAGTTCACATGCACTTTGTCTCATGACATTGACCACAATTTACCACAATGCAACAGCTCCCCTCATACTTCCTCCCAATAGTTACCTCTTCTCTGTGTCCATCTCTCCATGCACTCCTGCCCCGTGAGCTGTCTCCCTGTGCATAAGCAGCCCTTCTTTCTCCCATGACTGTTCTCTCCAAGGAGTGTATCTACTTAAAGTAGATGTTCAACTCATTAGACTGTCTATTTTTCGGCTGAAAGCCAAAGGCATGGGTTCAATTCCAGACCTGAAGGGCTGCTAGGGGCCATAGTCTCAGTGGTTCCATTAGGCTCTATCAGACCAGTAAACCTGGTCCCCCTTTTTTTTTCCTCTCCAAATGATTTTGAGTTTTGTTCCACATTGTTTTCCCTCTCTATCCAGGATCTCCTACATAGATCCCCTTCTAAGTGGTTGACAGTAGTAGCTGGGCACCATCTAGTTCTTCTGGTCTCATAGTCATATAGACTGCAGATCGGATGGTGTACCAGTCTCTAGGACTAATTGTTTCCATGAATTT
>NW_006921754.1:3629556-3672154 GCF_000298275.1 Orycteropus afer afer | reverse complement strand
TTTTTTTATCATTGGCCCATTGGTGGAGAAGGAGGTAGTGACTCTTGCTCAGTAAGTGAAGTTGCAGGAGGTGTGGGTATAGTTGTATCTTATGGGGACAGTTGCTGTCTCCCTCTCAGACAAAAATTACAACTGAATAACCATCAAAAGACTAAAAGCACATGGACAAAAATTACACCATGAAATCACTCAGGAACAATAACCAAAAAAAAGGAAAAAAAAAAAAAAAAGGAAATAACAAGAAGGAAAAAACAACAAGAAAACCTGAAAAATCTGGGTATAGGGCACTAAGAGAAAAAAAGGTAGAGAAGGAGACTAATGTAGAAAAAAAAATGGGAAAAAATGCAAAAAGGAAAACAAGGAAAAGGGTTACCCATGAGAAAAAAGGAAAAGAAAAAAACAAATTTAAATTAAAAAAAAAAAAAATTAACCAGGAACAGGGGAAAAAAGAAAAAAAAAAAAGCTGTAAACTAGGACTTGGGAGGGGAAGAATAAAGAATAATGGCAAAAAGGACAAAAGTATTAATAGTAATAGTAGTTTTAAAACAGACAAATACAAGCAAACTAAACACCAGAAAAAAGAAAGAGAAAAAGAAAAAGAAGAAAATCGGTGGAGGACAGGGCAGGTCACCCAGGCTCCATCCGAGCCCACAGATGAGGATGGAATTCCTGCTGGCCCAGAAGGTGGGTGGGAGTGGGAGATGGCCCCACTTCCATTCACCAAGCGAGTGTAGGATATAAGAGTAACAAGAGGAATGTCGCACCTTTTCAGTCGTGCAGGTCCAGAGTGTCCTTGGGGTTACTGGCATGCAGAACCTGTTCTTAAGCCCCTGGAATCTGGTAGAAGGCTGTCTCTTTAAATATCCAAAATGATCAAGCCACTTGTAAACATTCAAAATGGCGGTGTCCTCCAGACAGGCAAAAGTCCACAGCTCAGCCTATCTTCCTCTTCACCGCTGCTTCCCCTTTTATTCCACAGCCACCAGAGCAGTCCTCTGTGCAGTCCCTGGCTAGCAGGGCTGAATTTTAGGTTAATTCTTAGGTCCTCCCACCACTCGGTAATCTCCAAGCTGTCTGTGCTGTCAGGTTCGCTCAGGATCACTGCCAGACCGCAGCTCCGTCTGTCTCCTTTTTTGGTATTTTCACGCAAATTCTTCTGCTAGTTGGGGTTTAGTCCACTTCTATATCCTTCCCCTCAAGGCTCAGGGGTCCAGGATTATTTTCTGTGTCTGTGTTAATTGGTTTCCCTTTTCTTTGTTGAAGAGGGTCTGTTCAGTCTTTCTGCCTATTCTGCCATCTTGAAATCCTCCTTTCCCAACTTGTTTTACAACAGCAACCTGGAGTCCAGAATTTCTGCAGAACTGCAGAATGCTAACATAAGAGGGCTAAAAATAATGGTATACTATATTATAAAAGAATACATAAGGAATTTCCTTGAATTGAGTCCACATTAGAATTCAGAGTCTGAGCCAGGTGCTTTATATTATGTTAATGAAGAGGAAAATGCATATTTGTAGTTCAGAAATAGTAAATATCAGCAGTTTCATATGTTCAACTCAATTTTCTCTCTCTTTTCATAATAAGGTGTCCTAGTGGCATAGTGGTTAAGTGCTCTGCTGCTAACCAAAGTGTCAGCAGTTTGGACCTATCAGCAGCTTCACTTCTGTGGAAATTCCAGCCTTGGAAACCTATGGGGGTAGTTCTACTCTGTCCTATACAGTCACTATAAGTCAGAATCGACTCAATATAAATAAGTTTTCCATAATGCCTAAGGTCTAACAGAAATTTAAATAGAAGAAAACAATAGAAAAAGAGATTGATTGAGGAGTCTCTCTCTCTCTCTCACACACACACATATACTCTCAATTTCTTTCACTTTTTCTTTTTTCTCCTCTCCTCTATTTTAGAATTTTCACTTTTTCCCATTTCATCAACCATCCATCAGCCCAGCATTAATTATGGGTTTCATTTTCCTCTGTAATGTACTAATGTGCTGTTGGAGATGATGGAGCTCAAATCTCTGGCATCTGCTGGTTCAACACTTTGGCTCACTCTTAGCTTAGTTTCAGTGGTGCAACAGTTGTTTTCTGACCAAATCAAATTTAGACATCCAGTTCTCCAGGATAACACCATGAATATTACCTTTCTGTACAATTAGTAAGAAACAATTATTCATTTATATGATTCATATACTAAGGCATGGAAAGGAATCATACTATGAACCCTCATTAATCTCTTTAGCATAACTTGTTTGGCAACTTCATTACATATTTAACAGTAAAATAGAGTATATCCTCTCAGTTCATTCCACCAGCCATGAAAAAATTAGCTGAAATTTGCTGACGGGCAGTTTTAGAAGGAATTTAATACTTTTCCGTCCAAGTGAAATATTTTTCTATACTGCTTTTTCAGCATTCACAGTACATTTGAGAGACTTCTTCCTAGATAACAGTTAAATTTCTTTTCTAACCTAACTCTGACAAATTTTCAAATTAGAAAACATCATGGCATGCCAAATCATGGTAGTACTATTAGTTTCAGCCTTTTAATCAAATTAATTATGGACTTATTAAAATTCTCATAAAAATTTGATTTATGAGAGATTTTAAGTTTCTTATTCAAAAATTATCACAAGGTTCCATAAGTTAAAAACCTACCTTAAGGAAAGTAACAAGTAAAATTAGCAAGTTTGAGTTTGGGTTGTGTTGCTATTAGCTGCTATTGAGTCAATTTTTACTTGTAACAACCAGCCTAATATGTACCAAACAGCATTGCTCCATAGGGTTTTCCAGGCTGTAATGTTTCAGAAGGAGATCACCAACCTTGTCTTCCCAGGCACTGCTGGGTGGGTTTGAACTGCCAATTTTTCAGGAAATAATTGAGCATTTAACCATTTGCACCACTCAGGACTTCTGACTCTGGGATAGAGTTCTAAAAATCTCCTCAAATATTTTATCTCTTTATTCTATATTATATTAACATTTAAAGAAGAAATAAAAAAATAAGCCATTTTGTAAAGTTTTTAAAGTATTATTATTTAATGTCTGTACATAAAAGTATATTGTTGTTGTTGTTGTTAGGAGCCATCGAGTCATCTCTGACTCATAGCAACCCATGCACAGCAGAAGGAAACACTGACCAGTCCTGTGCCAGCTTCATGATCCTTTCTATACTTGAGCCGATCGCCACAGCCACTGTGTCAATCCATCCCATTGAGAGCCTTCCCCTCTTTCATCAACCCTCCACTTTACCAAGCATGACATCCTTCTCCAGGAAATGGTCCCTTCTGACAACATGACCAAAGTAGGTGAGACAAAGTCTGGCTATTCTCACTTCCAAGGAGCATTCTGGCTGCACTTCCTCCAGGACAGATTTGTTAGTTCTTTCAGCAGTCTATGGCACTTTCAGCATTCTTTGCCAACACTACAATTCAAAAGCATCAATTCTTCTTTGGTCTTCCTTATTCATTGTCCAGTTCTCATGCATATGAAGTGATTGACAATATCATAGCTTGTATCAGGCTCATCTTAGTCCTCAAGGAGATATCTTTGTTCCTCAGCACTTGAAAGAGGTCCTTTGCAGCCAACTTGTCCAGTGCTATATGCCCTCTGATGTCCTGACTGCTGCTTCCATTGGCATTGATTGTAGAACCAAACAATGTGAAGTCTTTGACAACTTCAGTCTTTTCCCCATTTATCATGATGCTGCTTATAGGTCCAGCTGTGAGGATTATTTTATATTGAGGCAGGGAACTCGGGTAGGGTAGTACCTAAGGCACTCGACTGCTAACCAGAAGGCTGGAGGTTCAAACCCACTAGCCACTCCTTGGAAGGAAGATTGGGCAATTTACTTCCATAGGGGTACTACTTCGGAAACCCAAGGAGTTGTTATGAGTCGGGTCTGACTCTACGGCACATAACAACAGCAACATACTGAGACATCAGCTCTCTGATGTCCTGACTGCTGCTTCCATTGGCATCAATTATAGAACCAAGCAATGTGAAGTCTTTGGTAACTTCAATCTTTTCTCCATTTATCATGATGCTACTTATAGGTCCAGTTGTGAGGATTTTTGTTTTCTTTATATGGAGATGTAATCCATACTGTAGACTGTATTTTCCAATCTTCATCAGTAAGTGCTTCAAGTCATCCTCACTTTCAGCAAGTAAAGTTGTGTCATCAGTGTATCACAGGTTGTTAATGAGTCTTCCTCCAATTTTGATGCCACATTCTTCCTCATATAACCCATATTCTTGGATTATTTGCTTAGCATATAGGTTGAATAAGTATGGTGAAAAGATACAATCTTGACACACTCTCTTCTTGATTTTAAACCATGGAGTGTCCCCTTGTTCTGTTCAAACAACAGCCTCCTGGTCTATGTATAAGTTCCTCATGAGTACAATTAAGTGTTCTGGAATTCCCATTCTTCTCAATGTCACCCACAGCTTGTTATGATCCACACAATCAAATGCTCTTGCATAGTCAATAGAACACAGGTAAACATCTTTCTGGAATTCTTTGCTTTGAGGCAAGATCCATCTGACATCAGCAGAGATATCCCTGGTTCCACATCCTCTTGGGAATCCAGCCTGCACCTCTGGAAGTTATCTGTCAATATGCTGCTACAATTGTTTTTGAATTATCTTCAGTAAGATTTTACTTGCGTGCAATATTAATGATATTGTTCGATAATTTCCACATTCTGTGGGATCATCTCTCTTTGAAATGGGCACAGATATGGATCTCTTCCAGTCAGTTGTCCAGGTAGCTGTCTTCCAAATCTCTTGGCATAACCGAGTGAGTACCCTCAATGGGTCATCTGTTTGTTGAAACATCTCAGTGGGTATTCCATCAATTCTTGGAGCCTTGTTCTTTGCCAATTCTTTCAGTGCAGCTTCAACTTCTTCCTTAAATACCATTTGTTCTTGAACATATATCACCTCCTGAAATAGAGGAAGATCGACCAAGTCTTTTTGGTACAGTGACTCTGTGTATTCATTCCATCTTCTTTTGATGCTTCCTGCATCATTCAATACTTTGCCCATGGAGTCTTTCAATATTCCAACTCGAGGCTTACATTTTTTCCCTCAATTCTCTCAGCTTGAGAAATGCCAAGGGTGTTCTTCCCTTTTGGTTTTCTAACTCCAGATCTTTGCATATTTCATTATAGTAATTGGCTTTGTCTGCTCAAGCTTCTCTTTGAAATCTTCTTTTCAGCTCCTTTATCATGTCAACACAGAAGTATAGGATAAATTAATTCATAATATTAATATTTAAAGAAGCTGTATATAACCAATGTTTCAGGAAATCTTTTTTTTTTAATTTGTTTTGGCATTCTTAGAATAATATGAGATTAACAAAATTAACATATATATTTTTAACAACTACCATGTGCATTCATCATCCACTTCTTAAAGAATTGGCCAGTGAGAACCTTATGAATAGCAGTGAAACACTGATATAATGGACTGGGCAATGTTTTGTTCTGTTGTACATAGGGTCGCTATGAGCTGACTCGACAGCACACAACAACAACCACCACCATGTCCATGACTTAGAGAAATGCCATTCTTTCATGAGTTCTTGGAAAATCATTTGCTGGGAAACTATATTTAAACATTTGTAAGCTTACCCATTTTGTGTGCATAATCAACCAAACTTCTGTTCTTTTAGGAGTTGCTCATCTCTAAACCACATTGTCTGTTTTATTTTATGAAAATGTGAAGGCTGACCATAACTGACAATCTGACCCTTAAGAAACTGGATTCCTATTACTTTTTCAAACTACCACCAAATTTTAATGGTTGCTACTTCTGTAGTGATACTGCCTCAGAAACCCAAGGAGGGGTCGCTATGAGTTGGGTCCGACTCGACGACACATAACAACAACAACAAGCTACCAACTAATCTACTTACTTTTCTTGTGTGTAAAAAAGTAAGTCAGTATTGACAAATGAGGAAAACTTTATCTTGGCAGTATTGATGGTGGGAATGAGACTGATGTGAAAATTCAAGTCAAATTCTGAGAGCCAGCAATAAGATGATGAAGATTAAGAAGACCCAGAAGACCAAGGCTATATATTGAAGAGAAAAATGCCTTATTTTCTGAGGAGTACTAGATAAAATAGATTGTTTAAATAATGAAATTAACTGATATCCCTGAACAAGAATAAATTTTAATTTAATGATTAAAATTTTATTTAGAGCAGTTTTAGCACACATCATAAAATCTTCACAAAACATTATTTAAAATCTCTATTAGAATCAGAATAGCTTCTCTGTAATGGTTAATTTTCCATATAGAAAAGAGAATACAAAGAAATAAAATAGATATCATTCAGACTTTTAGTAGGCCTCACTTGACCTATTGAGTATGTATACATATTTATATTTAAAGAAATTATAGGAACCCATGTTACAAAATTTATTATTATTAGCTAAATTATACAAACCAAAAGTTCATTTTGAACCCACCAGCCAGCCTCTTTGTGTAAGAAAGATGAGGCAGTCTGCTTCCATAAAGATTTACAGCCTTGGAAACCCAATGGGGGGTCACTATGAGTTGGAATTGACTCAGTGGCAGTGAGTTTGGTTTTTTTTTTTGAGTCAACATTTATTTTGACATGTATTATCTCATTTAATTGGACTGGAGTGATAGCTTCTATTAAGATTGTCTACAGGACAGTACCTTGTATTGCATTTCCATTTTATGAGCTATTAATTTCTGTTCATACTAAAGTGATTTATTAGAGACATATTACATATCCCTTTCTATTTGGCTTGAAGCTTTTCTTCAAACTTTATTCACACGTGGGAATAAACAATCATCTACAATGGCATTAATTTTAAAACAAAGAAGAGAAAAGATGGACAAAATCCAATCTTCGAAGAATTTCAAATGTATTTTTTTTTCTCTTTTCTTCCCTCTTATAGGACAACATCAGTTAGTTATCTAACAATTTCCTGATATTTCTCTTGTTTTTACTCCACCTTTTCCTTTATGTGTCATAATTGATTAACTGTGTTTCTTAGTAACAAGTCTTTGTGATATAACAATTTTCAAGTTTGCTACAAACTGTGCTTTAATTTCCTAGTAATCTGAGAAGACAGCCACAGCTGCAATTTTGAAGCAGCCAGTGATTCCTAATACTGGCAGTTTTCCTGTAAATAAAAAGAAAAAATAACTGCTCCCACAAGTTTACCACTAATCCTAAACCTGTGGAAAATTTTAAAGTTTGCATAGATTACCATTAAGGTGAACAAAATGAACATTACTCCTAACAATAGGTGTTTGAAATTGCTAAATAAGGAAATTCAGCCAAGCTGAACTGTCTAACTTTTGTAAAGTATTTTAATGAGAAGCTTTTAACAGGACTGGATATTTAAACCAATGTTTCTCAAACTGAAGCCTGTGTACTCCTCAGGGAAACATGAAAATACTCTCAGTCCTGTGAGTTCTCAAGTTTGAGGACTAACTTAAATCAGTTAATGAACACTACTAATATTTACAGGATTGCTTAAAATTACATTCTTTTAAGGAAAACACATATTTAACCTTTTACAATAATATCACCATCACACTTAATTGGTACTTAAATGTTTGGTATTTTAAATAATCAAAATGTATGATTAGCATTGGGGCGGGTTTAGCTGTAACTCCCACCTAGGTGGAACAACTAAATAAATCTAGGTAAAAGTTGTTGTTGTTGTGTGCCATTGAGTTGACCTAGGTAAAAGAGCTAGTCTTTATCTTGAAAAACTGTTGTGTTGTTGTCAGGTGCCAATCAAGTCGTCTCTGACTCAGCGACCCCATATACAGCAGAACGAAACACTGTCGGACCCTGCACCAGCTCCAGTATCCTTGCTATACCTAAGCCCATCATTGCAGCCACTGTGTCAATCCATTGAGGGCCTTCCCTTTCATAGACCCTCCACTTTACCAAGCATGATTACCTTCTCGAGGGAAGACCAAAGTAGGTGAGGCAAAGTCTGGCTATTCTCGCTTCCAAGGAGCAATCTGGCTGTACATTTTCCAGGACAGATTTGTTAGTTCTTTTAGCAGTCCACCATACTTTCAGCATTCTTTGCCAACATCACAACTCAAAAGCATCAACTCTTCTTTGGTCTTTCTTATTCATTGTCCAACTCTCATATGCATATGAGAAGATTGAAAATATCATGGCTTGTGTCAGGTAGGTGTACCTTAGTCCTCAAGGAGACATCTTTGCTCTTCAGTACTTGAAAGAAGTCTTTTACAGCTGATTCACCTGGTGCTATACATCGTCTGATGTCTTCAGTGCTGCTTCCATTGATGCTGATTGTAGAACCAAGTAATATGAAGTCTTTCACAACCTCAATCCTTTCTCCATTTATCATGATGCTGCTTATTAGTCTAGTTGTGAAGATTTTTGTTTTCTTTATATTGAGGTGTAATCCATCCTGCAGACTGTAGTCTTCAGTCTTCATCAGTAAGTGCTTCTGAACACTATAAATAAGTCATCCTCACTTCCAGCAAGCAAAGTTGTGTTATCAGTGTATCGCAAGTTGTTAAGGATTCTTCCTCCAATATTGATGTCATGTTCTTCTTCATATAGCCCAGCTTCTCAGATTATTTGCTCAGCATACAAATTGAATAAAGGTGAGAAGATACAACCTTGTGCACTCCCTTCTTGATTTTAGACCATGCAGTATCCCCTTGTTCTCTCCAAACGACAGCCTCCTGGTCTATGTACAGGTTCCTCATGACTATAATTAGTGTTCTGGAATTCCCATTCTTCTCAATGTTATCCATAATTTGTTATGATCTACACAATTAAATGCTTTTGCATAGTCAATAAAACACAAATAAACATCTTTCTGGTATTCTTTGCTTTGAGCCAAGAAATCTTGAAGAATTATTGATCTTAAACAGAAATTGCCTAGATAAAGATTGAATATACAAGGATACAAAATGTCTTACCAATTCATACAGGAAAGAACTCAGGAATTGCATTTACTTTTTGTCCCTGTATATTACTTCCTATATACTCTTGTTCCCCCAAATTAGCTTCAACTGTCCCTTTTATAGAGACATGGCATTTTAATCGATAGACATTTTTAAAAACTAGTTAAATTCTATGATGCAATAATCCATTGATTAAGAATCTATTATGTGAAAAATGCTGTTCTAGATATTCCTGTGACTGTAAAACAAACATGAAGTGTAGACCTAGCTTTAAAAAATGTGCAATCTAGTAAAATATAACACTTTTCCACACATTAAGGCACATAATAATTTGAATTAATTGACAACTATAAACATAAAAACTATAACCTAAAGGAAACATAACATAAAATTGACAAATAAAATGAGAGTTGTTCAAGACTCTGAATGATGAGTAAGATTGGAAGATGAGTGGAGAAGGCATATAAATGATATATTAAAATATGTTCTGGTAACAGTATTATAAATATATTCTTAAATGCCATTACTGAGAGCTGTACATTTCAGTCACTTTTAAAGGACCCAGTTACAATCAATCTTGAATCTCTCAATAATCAGCAAGCTTTAGAGAACCTACCCAATCAGTGACTGGTCCAATTTTCTTTGATCCACTCATAGTGCTTCTTCTGAATTTAAAATGAGCCATTCTTCTTCCAAACCTTACATGACACTGACTATCCCTTTGTTTAACAACCTACATTTCCTCATGCAATTTTTATCTGCTTTTGCTTTGCAGAACTGAAGCATGATTTTTGCTAACTTAATAAACATACATATGAACTCTCCCTTTTGTTGACAGAAGAAAGAAATTAAGAATGATAGACATAAATATGGGTAGTCATAATATACATAAATATAAAGTTGTGCCTAAGGCACTTGACTGCTAACCAGAAGGCTGGCAGTTCAAACCCACCAGCTGCTTCTCGGAAGGAAGATGGGGCAATCTACTTCCGTAGTGATACTGCCTCAGAAACCCAAGGAGGGGTCCCTATGACTCGGATCCAACTTGATGGCACATAACAACAACAACAACAAGATATAAATATATGTGTGTATTGATGCATATGTGTGTGTATACCTATCTATCTATCATCTATCTGTCTGTCTGTCTATCTGTCATGCAATATGTATTTGAGCCAATATAGGACCTCTTTCCTTTGGATACCTATAGAAATGTGTACAAAATATTTAAAAATTTGAAATAAATACTGATCTAGAAGAGCTGATACTGGAAAGCAAGACTAGAATTAATAGTCATAATGGTAATTTTGTCATCTGTTGCTAAAGAGCATTGTGTGATATTATATTAAATATAGATCATAACAGCTATCAAATATGAGAGGAAGCCCTAACAGTAAGGACTGGGACTTTTAATCTTACGTAAAGTGGGGTCATAGATGCAGAATTGATATACTTGCATAAAGCTACAATCCTGGAAGGAATACCTTTCAATGGAAAAGAACCTAAAATAACTTTGGCCACTAGCCCAGGCATGCAACATGAATACTTGTCACTGCTTATGGCTCTGGGTGAAGAAAATCTCCTGTGAAAAATCAAACTCCCAACCCTGTGCCGTACACATGTCTGGAGTCTAAAATTTACATTACCAGCATAGTGTTTAACTCCTCAAGCCAAAAATATTAATAGAGAAACTAGTCCTAGTCCCATGAATTCCTTCAGCACCTGGCAGATGGAGATGTAAAAAGTTTATTGAGTAATGTTACCCCAATTCAGGATGCAGAACATTCCTAAAGGGGAAAAAAAAAATCCCCCACTGAAGATGAAATCACTGTTAAAAATTTCAAAATATATGAAGAAATAATCCACTATAAGAGAGAGGCAGTGAACCTAACAAAAAGACATATTTCAATTTCAAGAAGTGAATATACTAGAAACAATCTAATGAAGATTATTAAATAAGAACATTTTAATTGAATATATCTACTCCTCACTTTTGATTGTTTTGTTATCTGACGTTTCACACTCACAACAATAGTAAAAAGTCTACTCTCCAACTCTTTTACACATTAATGACATACATCTGGGAGTAACAAACACTGAGGTGTGAGGTAAGAGCCAAGTTCATAAGGTTATGTGGCAACTTGCCTGGGCCATGATGCTCAGTGATTTGTCAGTTATGTAATGATTAATCATCTTTCATTTTGTGATCTGATGTGGTCATCCTCCATTTTTGCATAAAGCTGACTTTTGCCTAACAACCTGGTCTTTGGAACCTACCAGGTTGATAAGTGATGATTGGGTATAAAGATAAAAGATAAGAATAGAAATCAAAAGAAACACTAGGACACTGTAACAAAGACAAGAGGTTTTAAAAATAGCAATCCCATAAGTAAAAAATATAGACATTCAATAACAGATAATCAGCATTTTACACACAGATGAACTAGAAAAAAAATGAGGAAATTGTTTGGAATGTAACACAGAGAATTATACAGATGGAAAATATGAAAAAAATTAAAAGTTACAGAGAAAGTAGAAAAGAAATTTATACCTAATTTGCATTTCAGAAAGGCTTAAAAGTAGAGAAAGGTAGTATTTAAAAACTTAATTACAGAATTTTTCCAAATTGAAGAATAACACAATTCCTCATTAAAGAAGCAAAAAGATGCTCAAAGAGTATAAATATAAATAAACTTAAACCCTATCAGTCATCCTAGGCTATGTTATTGCTGTAACAAATTGCTCAACAAATCTTAAAAGCTTATAAAACAAAGGTTCATTTGTACATTCATCACAGACCTACTGCAGCCCCATGTGGGAACCCCACAACCCAGACTGCTGGGCTTTTCTTTGAGACATTGTCTGTTTTTATGGAAGAGAGAAAAGACAGTATGATGAAACTGTGTAATGGTTCTAAAAGTTTCTACATGGATATGACATATGTCACTTATGCTCCTATCTTATCAGTTGAAACAAGTCACATGACCAATATTAATATCAATAAGAAAGGGCTATATAATATATCCACAGTAACGTAATCAACCACATGTTTTTGTCAATTATATCAATTAGTATTCATCTGGGAAAACAGAAACTTTAGATATGTATTTCAAAAGGAAGTATATAAACAGAATTGTTTATGATATGTTAGAAGTGATGGAAAATCAAAAAAGGAATGTTGTATTGTTGGCACCATTAGCACCACCATGTGCAGAAAGCCAAGAGCTCTTGCTCTTACTGACACTGATAAATCCAGGAGCCCACATTTCTCCCACTGCTGCCACTATATCCATGCTGCAATTGTTGCCTTACACTATTACTGTCAGTTCATGGCTACTGGGGCTGCAGTGCAACAGCAGCATGCATTATTGGACCAGAAGCCCAAGCTGTTGAGGTTTCTGGAGTGCTGCTGCTGCTATTGCCAGGACCAGAATGAAGGAAAGCCAAAGACAAGGAGGGTATCATAAAGGCAGTCAGAAAGAAAAGACCCACAGAGGGTGACTAAATGCAGCAGACTGCTCAGGATGACAATGGAAGCCAAAAGACAATGCAATAATATCTTCAAAGTGTTGAGGGAATTTAATGTCAGCCTAGAATTCTGCAAAGAGCTAAACTCATTCGAATGTGAGGTTTATTAAATATATTTTCAGGCAAAAACTAAAAGAGACTTATCCTCACAGACCTCATTGCAAAGTATCATTAAAGAGTGAACTTCATTGAGAAGATAGACCAGAGGAAGATTTCAAAAATAAGTGTATAAAAATACTGACAACTCTATATATTATTTGATTATAAATAATGCATAAATAACAATCATAATGGATGAACACAAACAAGCTGGAAATAAAATACATGATCACATATTTGAAAGATATGTGGGAGATGGGAGAGTGTAACAAGTACAACTAAGTTTAGAACATTCTAAATTCATGGTATATTTAGGAGAGTAGAGATACTGTCTTTAGATTATGTTAATTGTTTTCTAAAAATTTAAGGCAACAACTGAAAAATCAAAAAATAAATTTGGAATAATGAGAACATTGACACGATGTGAAGCATGTAACCATTGTCACTGAACAATATGTGTAGAAATTGTTGAATGGAATCTGCTGTATAACTTTCCTAAAAAATAATTAATTAATTAATTAAATTAACAACTTAAAAATCAATAGAAGGAGAAAGTGTGAGGGGATTACTATTTAATAGGAAAGTGGGGGAAAAACTATCAATTTAGTTGTGTTTGACTTTAATAACATCCCAAGTACATGAGGTTTCTGAGTGTCACAAATAGTTTGCACTCGACTGTAACAGAAAGGTTGGTGGTTCATATCCATCCAGTAGCACCAGGGAAGAAATGCCTGGTGATCTGCTTGCCAAGAAAACCCTGGAACTTCATTTTACTCTGTAACACATGGGGTCACCATGAGTCAGAAGAAACTCGAGGATAATGGATTTGTGTTTGTTTGTTTATAGTGGCTTTTAAAATAGATTTTTTTTTCCCCACCTAACCAGAGGGTAAGTGGGAGGCAGTTGCTAAATGCCTCTGTTACTCTTTAGCTTCCAAGATAGCTGCTGCTGTTAAAGACAGTGCATCTGCCTTCCAAACCAAATCAAAAACCAAACTCACTGCCATTGAGTCGAACATGACTCATTGCGATCCCTCCTTGGGTTTCTGAGGCAGTATCTCTATGGAAGTAGATTGTCCAATCTTCTAAGGAGTGGTTGGTGGGTTTGAACTGCCAGCCTTCTGGTTAGTAGTAAAATGCCTTAGGCACTACACCACCAGACCTCCTATTTGCGTTTCAGTAGGAAGAAAAAGAAAGGCAAATATATTACACTGGACCACGTGAGCCAAAAGTTCCCACAACAGTCTTCTTTTTATATATCTTTGACCAAACTGTGTCATATGCCTATATCATCTTTAGAAACAGAAAACTGTAATCTCAACTCACTTTATGTGTTTTTTTTAATGTTTTGTTGTACAAAAAAAAAAAGTTACAACAACAACAAAAATTAAAAGCCAAAGATAGAAGAGATTAGAGGGGAAAATTAAAGGGCAGTCTCACTTATATAGATAAAACTGTGTCACAATGACAGTAGAAATAAATCTAACTTCATCAGCTCCCACAATGGATATAAAAAAATAATGTCAGACATTAAACATATTCTCAGATTAATCTAAATTGTTTTAAATTATTGAGCAAATATCTCTTAATATAACTATGTAACATAACCATAAAAAGGGTAAAAATAAAACGATATAGATAAACACTAATCAATAGGAGTTGTTGTTGATGCTGTTGTTAGGTGCCACCAAGTCATTTCCAACTCATAGCAACCCTATGAACAGCAGAACAAAGCACAGCCCGGTCTTGTGCCAGATTCACGATCCTTGCTATACCTGAGCCAATCATTGCAGCCACTGCTTCTATCCATCTCGTTGAGGGCCTTCCCTTTCTTCATTGACCCTCCACTTGGGAGCTCTGGTGGTGTAATGCCTAAGGCATTTGACTGCTAACCAGAAGGCTGGTGGTTCAAACTCACCAGCCACTCCTCAGAAGGAAGGTTGGGCAATCTACTTCCATCGTGATACCACCTTGGAAACATAAGGAGGGGTCACTATGAGTAGGGTCCAACTGGATGGCAGTGAGTTACTAAGCATGATATCCTTCTCCAGGTAATGGTTCCTTCTGATAAGATGACCAAAGTAGGTGAGACAAAGTCTGGCCATTCTCATTTACAAGGAGCATTCTGGCTGCACTTCTTCCTGGACAGACTTGTTAGTCCTTCTAGCAGTCCATGGTACTTTCAGTATTCTTCACCAACACCACAACTCAAAAGCATCAAATGTTCTTTGGTCTTCCTTATTCATTGTCCAGCTTTCAAATGCATATTAGGGATTGAAAATACCATAGCTTGGATTAGACGCACCTTACTCTTCAAAGAGACATCTTTGCTCTTCAGCACTTGAAAGAGGTTTTTTGCAGTGGATTTGCACAATGCAATATATCCTCTGATATCTTGGCTGCTGCTTCCATTGATGTTGATGATAGAATCAAGTAATATGAAATCTTGACAACTTCAGTCTTTTCTCTATCCACCATGAAGTTGTTTATTGGATCAGTAGTGAGAATTTTTGTTTTCATTATGTTGAGGTGTAATCCTTACTGTAGACCATAATCTTCATTAGTAAGTGCTTCAAGTCGTCCTCACTTTCAGCAAGCAAAGTTGTGTCATCTGTGAATCACAGGTTGTTAATGAGTCTTCCTCTAATCCTGATGCCACATTCTTCTTCATATAATCCAGCTTCTTGGGTTATTTGCTCAGCATACAAATTGAATAAGTATGGTGAAAAGATACAACCCTGACACATTCCCTTCTTGATATTGAACCATGGAGCATCCCTTTGTTCTGTATGAATGACAGCCTCCTGATCAATGTACAGGCTCCTCATGAGCACAATCAAGTGTTCTGGAATTCCTCTTCTTCTCAATGTTGTCTATAATTTGTTATGATCCACACAATTAAATGCTTTTGCATAGTCAATAAAACACAAATAAACATCTTTCTGGCATTTGCTTTCAGCCAAGATCCACCTGACATCCGCAAAGATATCCCTTGTTCCATGTTCTATTCTGAATTCAGTTTGCATTTCTGGAAGCTCTCTGTCAATACCCTGCTGCAATCATTTTTTGATTATCTTCAGTAAGATTTTACTTGCATGTGATATTAATGATATTGATGGATAATGTCCACATTCTCTGGGATCACCTTTCTTTGGAACGGGTACAAATAGGGATTTCTTTCAGTCAGTGGGCCAAGTAGCTCTCTTCCAAATCTCCTGGCATAGCTGAGTGAGTGCCTCCAGCACAGCATCCATTTGCTGAAACATCTCAATGGGAATTCTGACAATTCCTGGAGCCTTGTTCTTCACCAATTCCTTCAATCCAGCTTTGACTTCTTTCAATACCATTGGTTCTTGAACATATGCCACCTTCTGAAATGGCTGAACATTGACCTAGTCATTTTGGTACAGTGACTCTTGTGTATTCCTTCCATCTTCTTTTGATTCTTTCTGCATCATTCAATATATTGCCCATAGAAACTTTCAATACTGCAACTCGAAGCTTAAAGTTTCTCCTCAGTTCTTTCAGTTTGAGAAATGCTGAACATATTCTTTCCTTCTGGTTTTCTAACTCCAGGTCTTTACACATTTCATTATAGTGGTTGGCTCTGTCTGCTTGAGCTGCTCTTTGAAATCTGTTCAGCTCTTTTAACCTGTCATCTCTTCTCTTTGCTTTAGCTACTCTCCACTCGAGGGCAAGTTTCAGGGTCTCTTCTGACAACCATTTCTTCTTTTCTTGTCTTTTTAATGACCTCTTGATTTCTTCATGGGTGATTCTTGATGTTATTCCGCAATTCCTCTGGTTTTTGGTCATTGGTGTTCAATGCATGAAATTTATTCTTTAAACGGTCTCTAAATTCAAGAGGGATATTATCAAGGTCATGTTTTGGCTCTCATGGACTTGTTTTAATCTCTTCAATTTCAACTTGAACGTGCATATGAGCAGTTGAAGGTCTGCTCCGTAGTCAGCTCCTGGCCTTGTTTTGGCTGAAGATACTGGAATTTCCCATCACCTCTTACCACAGATGTAGTCAATATGATTCCTGTTCATTCCATCTGATGAAGTCCACATGTATAATTGTCACTTATGTTGTTGAAAAAAGGTATTTGCAGTGGATAAGTCACTGGTCTTGCAAAATCCTATCATGCAGTCACCAGTGTTATTTCTGTCTCCAAAGCCATATTTTCCAACTACTGGTGATTCTTCTTTGTTTCCAACTTCTGCTTTCCAGTCACCAGTGATAATCAATGTGACATCTTGGTTACATATTTGGTCAATTTTAGACTACAGAAGTTCATAAATATCTTCAATTTCCCCATCTTTGGCTTTGGTGGTTGGTTGAATAACAGTAGTATTAACTGCGTTTCCTTGTAGGCATACGGATATTACCCTATCACTGACAGCATTGTACTTCTAGACAGATCTTGAAATACCCTTTGTGACAATGAATGCCACACCATTCCTCTCAAATTTGTCATTTCTGGCATGGTAGATCATATGGTTGTCTGATTTAAAATGGCCAAAACTAGTCCATTTTAGTTCACTAATGCCTAGGATAGGAGCTCTGGTAGCATAGTGGCTAAGGCACTTGCCTGCTAACCAGACGGCTGGCGGTTCAAACCCACCAGCCACTCCTCGGAAGGAAGGTTGGGCAATCCTACTTCCGTAGTGATACTGCCTCAGAAACCCAAGGAGGGGTCGCTATGAGTCGGGGCCGACTCGACGGCACATAACAACAACAACAACACCTAGGATATTGATCTTTATGCATTTCAATTTTGACAACTTCCAATTTTCTTAGATTCATAGTTTGCACATTCCATGTTCCAATTATTAATGGATGTTTGCATCTGTTTCTACTCATTTCCAGTCATGCCACATCAGCCAATGGAGGTCCCTAAAGCTTTACTCTATCCTTATCATTAATGTTGTCTCTACTCTGAGGAGTCAGCTCTTCCCTAGTCAAATTTTAGTGCCTTCCAACCTGATAGGCTCATCTTCTGGCACTATATTGGACAGTGTTTCCGGGCTATTCATAAAGTTTTCCAGTAGTATATCAGACAGTGTTTCACTGCTATTCATAAGTTTTTCACTGGCCAATTGTTTGAGAAATGGATCGTATTTTCCTTCTTCCGAGTTTGTCTTAGCCTGGAAGCTCTGCTGAAACCTGACCACCATGGGTAACCCTGCTGTCACTTTGCAACATGGTGATATAGAGACCCCTCCTTAGGTTTCCAAGGTGGTATCACTATGGAAGTAGATTGCCCAACCTTCTTTCTGAGGAGTGGCTGGTGGGCTTGAACTGCCAGTCTTCTGGTTAGCAGTCTGATGCATTAAGCACTATGCCACCAGAGCTCTCTCCAGCCTCATAGCAACACTTAAGCCACCACAAGATGACAAACAGAAAAGTTCATTTCCTTTAGTTGTTCCTGACCCCTCTGTATCTGCCTACCTTGGGCAATGGCCTTAAAATGGAGTACCCACAAGCAAAAGACAGGCCCCAAGACCGAGACAGCATATCTCAGGCCTGAACCTTAACATAGACCTACCCCCAAGTGAAAAGAAGCCTCCATGCCCCAGGCCCACCTATCTCAGGCCCTGGCCTTAATATAGAGCCACACTCAATTGAAAAGCAGCCTCCAAGGCCTGGGCTTGGGAGTTGGCATAGCTCTATTAATAACAAATAAAGGCATTAAAGTAAAAATAATTAGGAGATAAAGAGGATTGCTGTATGTTTACAAAAAAATAATAAAATAAAATTCACTACCATCAAGTTGTTTCTGACTCCTAGCAATCCCCACTGGGTTACCAAGGCTGTTAATCTTTACAGAAACAGACCACCTCACCCTTCTTCCACAGAGTGGCTGATGGGTTCAAACCACTGACCTTTGCTTAGCAGCCAAATGGCTTAACCACTACACTACTGGAACTCCTTATATTTACAAAAGTAATAAATTAAGTTGATGTTTTTATGTGCCATTGAGTCAACATCAACTTTTCAAATTGTCTGCAGATATATAAATCTAAATTTACCTAAATTACAAAGAGAAATCGACAAATCCATAACATGCATATTGTAAAAACTGACATGTAAAACAGAAAATATTGGTTAAAAAATGATATGAATACACAAATAACAAATTTAGCAGAAGTTTTTAAGCTTCCTAAGCCTGATGGCTCAATGGTAAACACTTGCCTGCTAACCCAAAGATCAGTGGTTTAAAATTACCAGCTGCTCAGTGGAAGAAAAATGTGGCCATCTGCTCTCAGTAAAAATTACAGTGAAACCCTACAGGATAGTTTTACTCTGTCTTATATGGTCATTTTATATGGTCATCATGAGTAAGAATCAACTCACTGACACATAACAACAAGCCACAGTTTCTTCACTGGGGCAATAAAGATAATAATATCATTTATCTTTATTTGTGTTTTATTAACTATGTAAAGACATTAGACTCTGTGGATCATAACAAATTATGAACAATATTGCAAAGAGTGGGAATTCCAGATCACTTAATTGTGCTTTGAGGAACATGTACATATATCAAATGGCTGTCATTCACACAACACAAGGGGATACTGCATGACTTAAAATCAGGAAGGTTGTGGGTGAAGGTTGTGTCCTTTCACCATACTTATTCAATATGTATGCTGAGCAAATAATCTGAGAATCTTGACTACATGAAGAAGAACTCAGCATCAGGTTTGGAGGGTGACTAATTAACAACCTATGAGATGTGGATGATGCAACATTTCTTGCTGAAAGTCAAGATGACTTGAAACATTTACTGATGAAGATTAAAGACTACAATCATCAGTATGGATTGTACCTCAACACAAAGAGAACAAAAATGTTCACAGCTGTACCGATAAGCAACATCATGATAAATGGAGAAATTATTGAAGTTGGCAAGGATTTTGTTTTACTTGCATCCACAATCAAAGCCCATGGAAGAAGCAGAAAAGAGATCAAACATCACATTGCACTGGGAAAATCTGCTGCAAAAGACCTCTTTAAAGTGTTAAAGAGCAAAGATGTCACCTTGTAGACTAAGGTGTTTCTGACCTAAGCCATGGTATTTTTCAATTACCTCATATGCATGTGAAAGCTGGACAATGAATAAAGGAAACCAAAGAAGAGTTGATGCCTTTGAGTTGTGGTGTTGGCAAAGAATACTGAAAATACCATGGACTGCCAGAAGAACAAACAAATCTGTCCTGGAAGAAGTGCACCCAGAATGCTCCTTGGAAGTGAGAATGGCCAGACTTCATTTCACCTACTCTGGTCATGTTATGAAAAGTTACCATTCCCTGGAAAAGGATATCATGCTTGGTGAAGTGAGGGTCAGTGAAAAAAAGGAAGACCCTTCATGAGACAGATTGATACAGTGCCTCAATGATGGGCTTAAGCATAGCATGGATTGTGAGAATGGCACATGAGGAACTAGTGTTTCTTTCTGTTGTATGTAGGGTTGCTGTGAGTCAGAAATGATTCAATGGCACTTAACAATAACAGCAACAAAAGAATTGAGATGGAAATCATTTAGCAAGATGTCTAACAGATCAGATAGGCTCAGTAGATGAAGCCAACAGCAGTCATATTTGGAATAGTGGTTCCAATAGATTAGCAGGAGTGGTAGAGGTAATAGCAGCAATGGTAGTGACATCCTTTATTCTAAAATTGTTGCCCATATTTATTAAAAAAAAAAAAAAGGAAATCTCAGAGTGGTAAAATTATTAAATTTCGTTTTTTAAATAACTTTAACTATTTGCGTTAAACAGGCAAGCCTTGAAATGATTGTTACTAGCAAGGTTTTATGTGAAAATTTGGCTTTCACACCTTCTCTTATAAGTATTTTGTGAGTAAAATTATACATAATATTCCTTTCTTTTTTGGTATTAAGTGGTAACAATATATCTTTAAGAGGATGAAAAAAATAAATACAATATTAAATATAATTCCATGTTCTTCTAAATATAGAAATTTCACATTCTGATCTAATATTCATGGTCAGTAGGATAGTGCCTAAAGCATTTGACTGCTAACCAGAGGCTGGCGGTTCAAACCAACCAGCAACTGCTCAGAAGGAAGATTAGGCGATCTATTTCCATAGAGTACTGCCTTGGAAACCCAAGGAGGTGTCACTAAAAGTCAAATCTGACTTGATGGCAGTGAGTTTGGGCTTTTTTTTTGTTGTTGTTGTTGTTATATTTATTGAAGTAGTTTTGGTGGTGTAGTTCCTAAGGCATTTGACTGCTAACCAGAAAATTGGTGGTTCAAATCCACTCAGTCCACAAATTTTCTGTCCACCATGATTCCTGCTACTTACTATTCTAGGCCAATTCAGCATTCATAGGGAGGATGCATGTAACAAAATCATCTGTTGCTCATATGAATTCCACTGCTGTTTTTCTTTATTCATCATAGTCACCCATTAACACTTGCCAATTATCACCCTATTTTACTTAGCTTAAGGAACCTACTCCCTCATCTTTTTTATCTTGACCTCAAAATGTGTCTCCAAATTCATTTTTTTTCATGTCTCAGGAAAAGAGTTGGTAATTCTCTTGACTTCTGGAACTAATCAAATCCTACCATTACTTAGAAGTTTATAATTCGATCTTAGTATCACTGTTCTCAGTGTAGCTGGAAATAGATCTCACTTCCTGAAGTTAACACTTATTAGTTGTTCTTAAGCAAGTCATTTTAAATAGGTGTCTTCTAGTCCTCTACACAAATGCCTAAATTTTGTTAAAATGTTCTTCTCACTGTTTGTGCACATACTTCTGTGTCTTTCCACATCTTTCCTCCTACTGGAATAATAATTCATCTTCTCTCATTAACAATCCTGCACATTTCTCTTTATGTCCTCTTTTTCATCAATAATTTCCTGAACATTTTATTAAACCTTAAAATTTCTTGCTAAACTACACTACTTATTTATTCTATCTCACTTTTGCCATCTATCTTTTATTCCATTATTCATATTTGAATATGTCTTAGTTTAGTAAATAATAGCATGATAAATGAAGAAGAAATTGTGGTTGTCTATGATTTCATTCTGCTTAGATCACTAATCAATGTCCATGGAAGCAGCAATGAAGAAATCGAACAATGTATTGCATTGTGAAAATCTTCTCTAAAAGATCTCTATCAAGTTCTAAAAAGATGTCACTTTGCTGGACAAAGAGTCCCTGACCTAAACCATGGTCTTTTCAATTACCTCATATACCTGTGAAACTGGAAAAGGAAAAAAAAAAAAAAAAAAAAGAAGTATAGATGCATTAGAACTGATAGCTGCAAAGAATATTGAATATATCATGGATTTCCAGAATGAACAAATCTGTTTTAGGAGAAATACAACCAGAGTTCTCCTTAGAAATGAGGATAGGGAGTCTTTGGTTTGCTTACTTTGGACATGGTATCAGGAAATAAACTATTACAAGAAAAGGACATCATGATTAATTAAGTAGACCACTAAAACGTGGGAAACCCTCGGTGAAATGGACCAGCACAATAACTACAACAATGGACTCAAACATACAAATGACCATGAAGATGGTTCAGGTCTGGCCAATATTTCATTGCATTACACATAAGGTCTCCATGAGTCAAAGGCAACTCAAAGGCAATTAACAACAACAAGATTTATTAGTTCTAGGGCATGTATAATGTTTTTGTCACTTCTCCTACTAGGCTTAAACTATGGCATTGCATATGGTAAAAATACACAGAAAAGTAGAAATATTGGTCTTCCAACTTGTGATTACATATAAAAGATTTACTTTATGCAATAAAAGAAAATGAATTGATTACAAGTTCAATTTACTTTCATTTTCTCAGTTGCAAGCACAATATGGTATTTATCAATTTTTTTTTAAACTTTGTGTTTTTACATCCCATTCCTAATATGTAAGGAAGGAGATATGCAATCATCATTGGGCAATTATACCACTCTCTCCCTCAGTTTTTTTTTTTTTTTTTTTTTTTTTTTTACTATTTTTGTTTTTCTGCATTACTAGCATCTTTTCATAAATGTTTTTTATTCTGTCTTCCTACCTCGCTCTGGTGCTAACCCTTTTCAGTTCTTTTTTTGTGCTTCTTTGAGATAAAAAATTCTAGAGATATTTACAAAGTTTATGATGAGTTTGTTATAATTATTATTTTTGTAAACACATGTTATAATAGTTTTTATGAGAATACAAGGTAAATTTTCTTAAAAATACAAGAGACTAAGATGTCTTGTCTAAGATATGCTGGTGGAAATTAACAAAAGAAGTTCCACTAACTCTTATTCCCAGAAGCTACATTACTCAAGAGTAAGTGACAAAGATATTTTTGCATCTCAAGCACAGAAGAAGCCAACTAAATCTCTAAGTATACAGGAGTGAGTGTAATCAGCATATTTGAGCAATTTTATGCTTTAATCTATTTTTTTAATATTAAACTTATTTTTGTTCATTTTGAAAAAACTAAAAGTTGAAACAAACTCCTGAGAACACCAGTGAATTATAAATAATTTTGCTATTCTAGTATATAATTCATGTTGTTGTTAGGTACCATCAAGTTAACTCCAACTCATAGTGACACTATGTACAACAGAACTAAATACTGGCTGATCCTCACAATCCTTGATATGCTTGAGGTCGTTGTGGCAGTGACAGTGTCAATCCATCTCACTGAGGGTCTTTGCCTTCTTCGTTGACCCTCTACTTTACCAAACATGATACCCTTCTCCATGGAATGGTACTTTCTGACAACATGACCAAAGTTGGTGAGATGATGTCTGGCCATTTTCACTTCCAAGGAGCATTCTGGCTGTACTTCTTTCAGGGCAGATTTGTTCATTCTTCTGACTGCATGGTATTTTCAGTATTCTTCACCAACACCACAGTTCAAAGGCATCAATTCTTGGTTATCCTTATTCATTGTCCAACTTTCACATGTATATGAGGCAGAAAATAACATGGCTTGGTTCAGGAGCACCTTACTCTTCAAGATGCCATCTTTGCTCTTTAACACTTTAAAGAGATCTTTTGCAGCAGATTTTCCCAGTGCAACATGACATCTGATTTCCTGACTCCTCTGCTTCCATGAGTGTTGACTGTGGACCCAAGTAAAATGAAATCCTTGGTAACCTCAATCTTTCCTGCGTTTATCATGTTGCATATTTCTCTGACATGAGGATTTTCATTTTCTTTGGGTTGAGCTGTAATCCATACTGAAGACTATAGATTTTGATCTTCATCACTAAATACATCAAGTCATCTTCACTTTCACAAGCAAAGTTTTGTCATCTGTATATCTACCAAAGAGGCAATGAGGCCATATCTTCTGACCTCCTCTAACCACATCAGAGGAAGACAGATTCACCATCAGTACCCCAAGACCTATCCCTGAAAGGTGAGGCATGAAGCCCCGCACTCTAGCCCTGACAGCAACTGTTGGTCCTGCAGCACCCACCACCTCTCTACTGAGTTTGATAATTTGCTGCATTGGCCCCACAGAACTCACAGATTATGGGGTTTATTAGGGAAGCAACAGGCTACAATTCAAGTTCAGGAACATGCTCAGTCTCTCAGCCGACAGTCTCTCTCAATCTCTCTCCCAGTAGTGCATGTCTCTCAGTGTCTCTCTCAGCAACATGGGTCTCTTGAGTCTCTCTCAGCAATGTGTATCTCTCATGTCTCTCAGCCAGCAGTGAGAGAGACATTTTCTACATCTAGGAGGGTTCCGTTTGAGCCTGGCAGAGTGGCCAAACTAACCAATCCCAACATCAGAATTCTATGCACCTGAGAGAGTGAACTTCCCAGAAAATTACTTTGTTCTTCTCCCAGAAGAAATACCCCAGGTGGATAACTTTAATAATCAGGAGCTACTCAGTTGCTCACAGCAAATTCCACAAAGACGTATGGCTATAGAAAAGCCACACTATGTAATTTACTACACCACAATATCACAAGTTGTTAATGGTTCTTCCTGTAATCCTGATGCTGTTCTTTTTCACAGGGTCCACTTTCTCTGATTATTTTCTCAGCATAAAGTTGATTAAGTATGATGAAAGGATATGTTATAGTTGGAGCTGTGTGTCAACTTGGCTGGACCACAATTCTATTTGGTTTAAGCAGTTGTGATGTGGGTTATTCCCATGATGAGATCAGATGTATATGTTTTGAGCAGCCAATCCAGTGAAAGGGAGTTTTCCTAGGGGTGTGGCCTACTTCCAATATATTTATGGACATCCTGGGAAAACAAGCCACTCTTCTGTGGATCAGGATCCTATTGTGCTGCCTACAACTGTCCATGAGCAGACAATCCACCATCTGGCCTGGAGATCTTGTATTTGTCATTTGTTGGAGCCAACAGTTGGTATACTGCCTGCCAGCCTTGAGCTCATCAGCCCCTATAGCTATGCAAGTCAGAAAAAGCCTGCTGCTTGACGTTTGATCCAAGAGCTTGAGACTTGCCAGCTTCTATAAGTGTGTGAGCTATTTTCCTAAGATAAATTTATCTCTCTCTCTCTATATATATATATACAAAGTATACTGGTTTTGCTTCTCTAGAGAACCTAGCCTAACACATTTGGTATGAAGAGTGGTTCTAGAAAGAGAAAATCACAAGGATACTCTTCCTAAATGGGTTCTCACCAATTCTGTTTTGGTTCTCCAACTTGATTAATCATAAAAGCACTAGTGACTGCCTCCATTACTAAAGAGGTCCCTGCTAATCCATGGTGTGAGGGGGCAACATTAATTAATATGCAAAGTAGCACCACCAATAGATCAACTATTTTTGAGAAGTGATGCTCTGGGTGATCGTATGTTTGATACTTTTCTGCAATTTTGTCAGCATGAGGAGTATAAGGAAGCTGGTTGGTTGGTCCTACTTACACTAGACAGAGTGGTGAAAGAGCGAGATGAGTTCAGGAATGCTGAGTCACAGCTCAAGTGCTGTATAAAAGACCTCAATGTTTCCAGTTGTGTTCTGAAAGAAAGCCTTATTTCTTCTAGTAACAGAGCTAATACTGCCAAAAACCAAACCCAGAGTCTTATTATAAGGGTGGCTGAATTACAAGGCCAAATGAATTTCTAACCCAGAATGGTGTCTGAAGTTAAAGTGAGGGCATCGATTAGGAAAAAATGGGATCCTGAAACCTGGAATCATGAAATATGGGCAGATAGTCAGAAAGATGAGGATATGGAGCTTGTAAATTCTGTTCAATCTCTCCCATCTGAAGGGATTACTATAAAAACCATTATCCCTTCCACTTCTGTCTGATGGGATTAACCCAACTCCTCCTGCTGGGTCATTGCCTGAGGTAGATGCTATAGAAGACATTGCTGAATGTTCTCAGGAACTTCTCCAACCACCCATTGCTGCTGCTAGACCTGTAACTAAACATAAGTCCAAGTGAGCCCCAAAAGGTGAAATACAAAGTGTGACTGAGGAGGTGGTATGCTACACACAAACAGATCTACTTGATCTTGCTAATATGTAGACAAAAACCTGGAGAATATGTATGGGAATTGCTACTAAGGGTGTGGGATAATGGTGCAAGGAATGTCACATTGGATCAGTCTGAGTTTATTGATTTAGGGCCACTACATACAGATTTTTCATTCAATGTTTCAGCTCAAGAGGTTAGGAAAGGATTTAATTGTTTATTTGGTTGGCTTACTGAAGCATGGATTATGCGGTGGCCTACCTTAAGTCAAGTCAAAGTACCAGACCTGTCTTGGTATAATGTAGAAGAATGTATCCAGAGACTTAGGGAAATTGGCATGTTAGAATGGATTTATCAGATTAGACCCCTAGAGCCAGAAATGGAGAGTCCAGAGGCAGAACTTTCACCAGTACAGTTAGGAACAAATTTGTGAAGGGAGCTCCAGCATCCCTGAAGACTGCTGTGATTGCTATTTTATGTAAGCTGGATTTGACAGTGGGAACTTCCCTAAATAAACTAAGACACTTAACTATAATGAGTATGATTGGACCCCATGATAGTAGGGGCCAAGTAGCAGCAGTTAATTGACAAAGACGAGTTGGGTGTAGTTACCATAATGGACAGCAGAGTCAAAGCAGTAATCAGAATAGTCTGACTCGTGTGGAATTATGGCATTGACTACTTAGACATGGTGTTCCTAGGAGTGAAATGCATGGCAAACCTACTAAATACTTACTTGATCTGTATAGACAGAATTCTAGGTCACGTGAACAGCAGCCTAGATTGAATCACCAGAATAAAGAGTCACAGCCTCTCAATCAATTTCCAGACTTGAGTTAGTTTACAGACCCACAACCCCTTGAATGAAGGAGAGGCTGGGTCCCCTTGAGGAAGGACCCCACTACATTATCAAAAATTTATAATGTCAATCTTTCTTCCAGCCTTCTTCAAAAGGATCTTTGGCTTTTTACAAGAGTGACAGTTCATTGGGGAAAAGGAAATCAGATTTTTCAGGGATTAATGGACACTGGGGAGCTCTGGTAGCATAGTGGCTAAGACACTTTCCTGCTAACCAGATGGCTGGCGGTTCAAACCCACCAGCCACTCCTCGGAAGGAAGGCTGGGCAATCCTACTTCCGTAGTGATACTGCCTCGGAAACCCAAGGAGGGGTCGCTATGAGTCGGGTTTGACTCGACAGCACATAACAACAACAACAACAACAATGGACACTGGCTCTGAATTGACACTAATTCCAGGAAACCCAAAGCATCACTGTGGCCCACCAGTCAGAGTGGGGCATATGCAGGTCAAGTTATTGATGGAGTCTTAGCTCAGGTGCATCTCACAGTGGGTCCAGTGGGTCTCTAAGCCCATCCTGTAGTGATTTCCCCAGTTCCAAAATGCATAATTGGAATAGTTATACTGAGCAATTGGCAGAATTCCCACACTGGGTCCCTGACATGTGGAGTAAGGGTTATTATGGTAGGAAAAGCCAAATAGAAGTCATTAGAACTGCTTCTACCTAGAAAAATAGTAAACCAAAAGCATTACCACATCACTGGGGGGATTACAGAGATTACTGCCACCATCAAGGACTTGAAGGATGCAGGGCTGGTGATTCCTACCACTTCCCCATTTAATTCACCTATTTGGCCTGTGCAAAGAACAGATGGATCTTGGAGAATGACAGTAGATTATCATAAACTTAATCAGATAGTGACTCCAATTGCAGCTGCTGTTTCTGATGTGTTTCATTGCTCAAGCAAATTAGTAGATCTCCTGGTACTTGGTATGCAGCTACTGATCTGGCCAATGCCTTTTTTTCAATACCAATTTCATCAGAAGCAGTTTGCCTTCAGCTGGCAAGGCCAAAAATATACTTTCACAGTGTTTTTTCAGAAGTATATCAACTCCCAGCACTACATCAAATTTAGTCTGTAGGGATCTTGATCGCATTTCCCTCCTGCAAGACATCACACTGGTCCATTACATTGATGACATATACTGATTGGACCTAGTAAGGAAGAAGTATAGATGACTCTAGCCTTATTGGTGAGACATCTGCATGCTAGAGGGTGGGGAATTAACTAGCCAAAAATTAAGGCACCTTCCACTTCAGTGAAATTTCTAGGAATCTAGTGGTGTTGGGCATGTTGAGATATTCCTACTAAAGTGAAGGATAAGTTATTGTATCTGGCTTCCTCCACAACTAAAAAGGAGGCACAATGTCTGGTGGGCCTCTTTGGATTTTAGAGGCAACATATCTCTCATTTGGGTGTGTTTCTTTGGCCTATTTATCAAGTGACTTGAAAAGCTGCTAGTTTTGAGGGGGACCCAGAACAACAGAAGGCTCTACAACAGGTTCAGGCTGCCGTGCAGGCTGCTCTGCCACTTGGGTCATATGATACAGCTGATCCAATGGTTCTTGAAGTGTCTGCAGCAGATAGAGATGCTGTTTGGAGTCTTTGGTAGGTCCCTATTAGTGAATTATAATGCAGACCCTTGGGATTTTGGAGCAAAGCCTTGCCGTCCTGTGAAGATAACTACTCTCCTTTTGAGAAATACCTTTTGGCTTGTTACTGGGCTTTAGTAAAGACCAAAAGCCTAATCATGGGCCACCAAGTCACCATGAGGCCTGAGCTGCCCATCATGAACTGGGTGTTGCTCATCCACAGAGTCATAAAGTTGGACGTGCACAGCAGCACTGCATAATTAAATGAAATTGGTATATCAGAAATAGGGCTTGAGCAGGACCTGAAGGCACAAGTAAGTTGCATGAGGAAGTGGCCCAAATGCCTATGGTTTCCACTCTAGTCACATTACCTTCCCTCTACCAGTCTGTACCTATGGCCTCATGAGGAGTTCCTTATGATCAGTTGACTGAGGAAGAGAAAACTTGTGCCTGGTTACAGATGGTTCTGTGTGATATGCAGGCACCACTTGAAAGTGGACAGCACTGACACTGCAGCCCCTTTCTGGGACTTCCCTGAAGGACAGTGCTGAAGGGAAATCCTCCCAATGGGCAGAGGAGGACTTTAACAATTAAGTGCATAGGATGACACATTCTGTGGAAACCAGTCATCCTTTTTCCTCAGCTACTCCTGTCATTGCTCAATGGGCTCATGAACAAAGTGGTCATGGTGGCAGGGATACAGGTTATGCATGGACTTGGCAACATGAACTTCCACTTACCAAGGCTGATTCAGCTACCACTACTGCTGAGTGCCCAATCTTCCAGCAGCAGAGACCAACACTGAGTCCATGATATAGAACCATTTCTTGGGTTGATCAGCCAGGAACCTTGTGGCAAGTTGATTACATTGGACCACTTACATAATGGAAATGACAGCATTTTGTTCTTACTGGAATAGATACTTATTCTGGACATGAATTTGCCTTCCCTGCATGCAATGTTTCTGCCAAAACTATCATCCATGGACTTACAGAATGCCTTATCCACCATCATGGTATTGGTTTTGGTTGCCTAGTGCCACTCTGACAAGAATATACACAAATGGGATGGCCTTAACAAACAGGAGTTTATTCTCTTACAGTTTGGAGGCTTTAAGTCTGAGTTCAAAGTGCCAGCCTCTAGGGGCTGGGTGAAAGCCCCTCAACCTTTGGCTTCAGCTCTGCTTCCTGCTCCTGGCCCACTGAAGCTAAAGGCTTTTCTTCACTCAGCTGCTGGCTGCTGAGGCTGACAAGCCTAAGGTTGACAAGTAACAAGGCACAGTCCTGATGTTAACAAACCACAGGGAAGGCCATTAATTCAAATCCATTGAAAGTTCCAAGACTAGCAGAGTACGGCAGGCTGCTAAACTATGATTCAGCCGCATGCAGGGTTCAAGCATGTCATAAGCTAGAGACCATTCCCAAAGCTGTTTCTTGTATATAGGAAACAGACCACATACCCAAAGAAGCTACTCACCTACGCCAGTAGATTCCACCACAGAGTTTATTACTAATCTCACCATGGGGAATAACTACTTTCAGCTGCCCAGCCACTCAACCAGACCCAGGCAAGTTGACACACAAACTTAACCACCACAACTCTACCCTTTGTCAACTTGGCACCTGTACAGATCTTCAGTGGATGACATCTGTATAGATCTCTTCACTGGGTGACTCTAATCCCCTAGTCCCTGAGTGGCAACTTCACCACTTTGGCCTGGCAGGCCCTGTTCCTCTCACTGTTAGGCATGGCAGCCCTGCCCCCTCATTCTTGGACAGTGGCTTGAGTCCATCCAACTAGCTTACATGAGTGAGCAGTCCCACACTCCAGAACCAAGTTGGTGAAGGCCTAGCTCTTTGAAATCTAGGGGGCTATGGTGGTTTGACCCCCAAAGGCCATGGTCCTACCCTTGAAGCTGAGGCAGCTCTGCTTTCCATTTCCTTGGTCTCTCTGCTTTTGCCAATTAATGCCTGAAGGCAACCCACCCTGCCAGGAAGCCGCCGGCCCAATGGCACCCGGCTTTCTCCTCCATGGCATGGTAAGCCTGTGGCTGCTTAATGCCAGTTTCTGGGCTCTGCTACTACCATCTCTCATGCTGGTCTCTCGACCCTGTTCCTGCCATCTCTCATGCTGTTCTCTCAGCTCTACTTTAGCCATCTCTCATGCCACATGCTGGGGTCTGTCTGCCAGGGTCTCAGGTCAAGGATGCATTCCACTCCTGTTTCCACATTTTAGGTATCTGCCAGAGCTGTACCCCACTCTCTCAGTACCATATTCTGTTTTGATTACCTAGTGCCACTCTGACAAATATATCACAAATGGGCTAGCTTTAACAAACAGCAGTTTATTCTCTTGTAGTTTGGAGGCTTTAAGTCTGAGTTCAAAGTGCCAGGCTCTAGGGGCTGGGTGAAAGCCCCTTGACTTTGGGCTTCAGCTCTGCCTCTTGCTCCCAGCCCATTGAAGCTAGAGGCATCTCTTCACTCAGGTAACTACTGGCTGCTGAAGCTAACAAGCCCAAGGTTGACCAATAAAATGGCATAGTCCCAATATTACCAAACCACATGGCAGGCCATTAATTCAAATCCATTGAAAATCCCAGGATCGACATGCATGGAAGGCTGCTGAAAAACGACTCGCCTACATGTAGGGTTTAAGCATGCCATAAGCTAGAGACCATTCCTAAAGCTGTTTTGTATATACGGGAAGCAGACCACATACCCAAAGCAGCTACCCAGCTGCTCCAGTAGATTCCACCATGGAGTTAATTACTAATCTCACCATGAGAAACAACTACATTCAGCTGCCCAGCCACTCAACCAGGCCTAGCCAAGTTGACGCACAAACTTAAGCAGCACGGTATCCCACACAACATTGCTTCAGACCAAGGGACTCACTGCACAGCAAATGAAGTGTGGCAAAGGGCCTATGCTCATGGAATTCACTGATATCACTGTGTTCCCCACCATCCTGAAGCAGCTGGCTTGATAGAACAATGGAATGGTCTACTAAAAACACAATTTCAGCACCAGCTATGTGGCAGCACTTTGAAGGGTTGGGATAATGTTCTCCAGGAGGCTGTATATATGCTCTAAAGCAGCATCCAATATATGGTGCTGTTTCTCCAATAACTAGGATTCACAGGTCCAGGAACCAAGGGGTGGAAAAGGGAGTGGGACCACTCACTATTACCCCTAGTGACCCTCAAAAAATTTTTGCTTCCTGCCTGTGCTACCTATGCTCGGTGGGTCTGGAGATCTTAGTCCCAAAAGGAGGAACACTCCCACATAGAGACACAATAGTGATTGCATTGAACTGGAAGTGAAGAATGACACCCGGCCATTTTGGTTTCCTCTAGATCAACAAAGAAGGGTGTTACTATACTGTCTGGTGTGATAGATCCTGATTACCAAAGGGAAATTGGATTGACATTACACAATGAAGGTAAAGAAGAATATGTCTGGAATACAGGAGATTCTATAGGACATCTCTTAATACTACCATGCCCTATGATTAAAGTCAGCGAAAATTACAGAAACTCAATTCTGATATGACTACTTATGGCCCAGACCCTTCAAGAATGAAGGTTTGGGTTATCCCACCCATCAAAGAACCATGACCAGCTAAGGTGCTTGCTGAGGGCAAGGGAAATACAGAATGGATGGTGAAAGAAGGTAGTTCTGAATATCAGCTACGACTACGTGACCAGTTGCAGAAACAAGGACTGTGATTGTTATATTTCTTCATTGTATATGTGCATGAAATATTTTTGTTTCTTTCCGTCATGAACTATGAAATGTGAACAGGGTTAATGCATTTTGGTTGTATGCGTGCTAGTGTATCATGTTAGGCAGAAATATGATTTTGTAATTGTCCTTATTTAGAGATTATATGTGGTTAAGGAGATGTGTACAACTGCCAAGTTAACAAGAGGTTGACTGTGATAGCTGGAGTTGTGTGTCAACTTGGCTGAACCACAATTCTATGTGGTTTAAGCAGTTGCAATGTGGGTTATTCCCATGATGAGATCGGATGTATATGTTTTGAGCAGCCAATCCATTGAAAGGAAGTTTTCCTAGGGGTGTGGCCTGCTTCCAATATGGTTATGGACATCCTGGGAAAAAGAGGCACTCTTCTGTGGATCGGGATCCTGTTGTGCTGGCTTCAACTGTCTGTGAGTGAACAATCTACCCACCACTTGGCCTGGAGATCTTGGATTCTTCATTCATTGGAGCAAACAGTTGGTATACTGCCTGCTAACCTTGAGTTCATCAGCCCCTGCAGCTGTGTGAGTTGGGAAAAACCTCCAGATTGATGTTTGATCCAAGAACTTGGGACCTGCCAGCTTCTACAAGTGTGTGAGACATTTTCCTAAGATAAATTTATTTCTCTCTCTCTCTATATATATAAGCTTTACTGGTTTTGCTTCTCTAGAGAACCCAGCCTAACACAGGATATAACCCTGACGCCCAACCTTCCTGATTTTAAACCATGTAGTATCCCCTTTTTCTGTATGAAGGACAGTCTCTTGGTCTATGTACAAGTTCCACATGTGAACAACTAAATGTTCTGGAATTCCCATTCTTTGTAATGTTATCCTTAAGTTGTTGTGATCCACACAGTTGAGTATCTTTGCATAGTCAGTAAACACAGATATTTTTCTGAATTCTTTGCTTTCAGCTAAGATTCACCTGACATCAATGATATCCCTCCTTCCATATTTTCTTCTGAACCCAGCTTTCATTTCTTGAAGTTCCCTGTCAATACATTGCTGCAACTATTTTTGAGTTATCTTCAGCAAGATTTTACTTGTGTGTGATATTAATGATATTGTTCAATAATTTCCACATTCTCTTGGATCACCTTTCTTTGGAATGGGTACAAATATAGATCTCTTCCAGTAAATTGGCCATGTAGCTGTCTTCCAAATTTCTTGGCATAAACAAGTAGGTGCCTCCAGCATGACATCCATTTCTTGAAACATCTCAAAGGGCATTCTGTCAATTTCTAGAGCCTATTTTTTTTTTTCCTCCTTCAGTGTAGCTTGGACTTGTTCCTTCAATACTATTATTGGTTCTTGATCCAATGGTACTTCCTGAAGTTTCTGGACATAGATCAATTCTTTTTGATACAGTGACTCTGTGTATTCCATCTTCTTTTGATGCTTTCTACATCATCAAATATTTTGCCCATAGACTCCTTCAATGTTGGAACTCAAGGCTTTTATTTTTTCTTCATTTCTTTCAGCTTGAGAAATGCTGACCATGTTCTTCCTTTTTAGTTTTCTAACTCCAAGTTTCTGCAACTTGCATTATCAAATTTTACTTTGTCTTCTCAAGTTGCCCTTTGAAATCCTCTGTTCAGTTCTCTTATTTCAGCATTTTTTCCATTCAATTTAGCTACTCTACTTTCAAGAGCAAGTTTCAGAGACTCTTCTGACATCCACTTTGGTCTTCTCTTCCTTTCCTGTCTTTTTAATGACCGTTTGCTTCCTTCATATATGATGTTTTTAATGGCATCCCACAGCTTGTCTGGTCTTCAGTCATTGGTGTATAATGCATAAAATCTATTCCTTAAATGGTCTCTAAATTCAGATGGGAGATAATCAAGGTCATATTTTGGCTCTTGTGGACTTATTTTAATTTTCTTTAGCTTCAACTTGAACTTGCATATGAGCAATTGATGGTCTGTTCCACAGTCAGCTCCTGGACTTATTTTGACTGATATTGAACTTCTGCAACGCTTCTTTCTACAGTCAGTCAATCTGATTTCTGTTTATTCCCTCTGGTGAGGTTCACATCTATAGCCACTGTTTATGTTGTTGAAAAAAGGTTTTTGCAATGAATAAGTCATTGGTCTTGCAAAATTCTATCACATGATCTCCAGTGTCATTTCTATTACCAAGGCCATATTTTCCAACTCTCGATGATTCTTCTTTATTTCCAACTTTTGCATTCCAATCATCAATAATTATCAATACATCTTGATTGCACATTTGGTCAGTTTTAGACTGCAGAAGTTGGTAAATATCTTCATCTTTGGCTTTAGTATTTGGTGTGTAAATTTGAATAGTAGTATTAGCTGGTCTTCCTTGTGGGCTGTGGATATTATCCTATCACTGACAACATGTACTTCAGGATAGATCTTGAGATGTTCTTTTTGACAATGAATGCAACCCCATTTCTCTTCAATTTGTCATTCCCAACATAGTAGATCATATGATTATCTGATTCCATATGGCCAATACCAGTCCATTTTAACTCACTACTGCTTAGGATAATGATCTTTATGTGTTCCATTTCATTTTGGACAACTTCCAATTTTCATAGATTCATACTTCATACATTCTATGTTCTAATTATTAGTGAATATGTTGCAGCTGTTTCTTCCTATTTCGAGTCATGCCTCATCAACAAATGAAAGTCCCAGAAGCTTTACTCCATCCACATTACTAAAGTCAACTCTATTTGGGGGAGGCAACTCTTCCCCAGTCATATTTTACATGCCTTCTAATCTGAGGGGCTCATTTTGGGGCACTATATCAATGTTTCATGGCTATTCATAAATTTTTCCAGTAATATCTGAGACAGTGTTTCACTTCTATTCATAAGGTTTTCAGTGGCCAATTACTTCAGAAGTGGATGATCCTGTCCTTCTTCCCAGTCTTTCATTGTCTGGAAGATCCATTGAAACCTGTCTACCATGGATGACCCTGCTGGTATTTAAAATACCAGTGACATAGCCTCCAGTATCACTGCAACAAGTAAGCCACAACAGTAAGATAAACTGACAGATGGTGGTGATGTAACTCATGGGTACTTATGAATTAAGAGTGCAGTGAAAATCCTTCAAGAGGAGGACCACCTTTTCTCATGTCTTTTGAGTTCACATGTTAGTAACATAATATTCACTTAAGAGCTTTAGAAGTCATCTACAAGCAGCCATAGTAGGTGTAAAACCTCAATAGTAGGACTCTCTTGAGACAATTAGCATAGCTTGAGGTAGGATAGTTTAAGGTTCAGTCCTTTTTTTCTCCTACTCTGCCCTTTTGAAAATTTAATCTAAATTTTATCAAGAGAAACTGTAAATGTGTCAAACAAAATAGTTTTTCAATTAAGGGCATTGTAAGAAAGTAAGAATTATGAAAATGATCTAATATAAATATAATAACAAAAATACACAAATCTGCTTTAGCAAAGTTAAAGCAATGTAACTATGAAAAATGAGAAGGTAGGGTCAAATCACAAAGAAATAATTGAGGCAGAAAGAATACGTCAAACAACTGATATCATTATGTGTGATAAGCCCAAAGTAACTATTCAAGTCAATAGGTAGGAGTTTACCATGCTATGGTATCATAAATCATGACCTCATCAATTATCCACAGCACAGAGGGCCACTAAGCAGCCACTGTCTTCTGACTGGAGACTTTATCTGACCATCTCTTCAAAGACACAAATCCTCTTTTTCACTTCACATTTCTATCATTTTCATAACTATCTGTCTTCAGTTTCTCCCATGCCTGGGCCATCCCTCTAACAGAGATTCCAGGTAAGCAAGATGTCTATAAAGAAGAAGCCACAGACCTAGAGGTTCAGGAGCAATTCCTTTCTGGGGCTCTAAGAGAGTAAAGGCTTTGTATACATACATCAATACTATCTTTTGCACATCCATTGCTGTTGGCATAAAGTATTGCATTGCTTTTTAAAAGAAATGTTGCAATGTTTGTGCAAAGCCATGAAGTATTTGTATTCTTGGACCTTATTATTTCCCTCTCAAGAAAATATTCTACAAAAAATTATTAAAATTAATTAAATCTAAAATTGTATGTGCATGTCCAGTTCCTACAATTCAGAGCATTAGGTAACATGAACAATCTTTCTGCTGACAATTTACAATGCTTGATAAAATCTACAAAGTATCTTTTTAAATGCATTGATGAACTGAAATGACTTTAAGAAATATTCAAAGACTGAAAAATGATGTGAAAACAAGAACACAGAGAGCAAAATCGAGCATCGAACTTGGCTATCTCTTAAAGGGAATTTTCTAGATTTTAGCATCAGTTTTCTTCGCCTCACAGGGCCCAATGGATAGGAGAAAAATGTTAGTGTCTGGACAAGTTGAAGAGTCTAATAGGAGGCCAAATCACTCAAAGGGCTACATCCTCAGGGTAAGTGGAACTAGAAAAAAAGCAGAGCCTACCTCACTCCCAGAAGGTAACAGGACAATTTCCTGTATTGAACCTTACCCTTGAGAATTTATAGCCACAAATTTGCCCTCACCTGGGTGTGAAGATGAAAACTAAACTAGTTGAATGATGTGAAAACCTGAAGGCAATTATTAAGGTTAAAGTAGTTTGAAGATGGTAGAGATCCCAGCATCTGGCAGAAGCATAGACAAGTACTCTATGGAGGAGCCAACTGTCAATGCAGGCCTCAAAGAATTCCCTCAGATAAGGTTCCAAGAAATATAAGCTCTCCACCAATCTTGGTTTCTAAATACTATCCAGTAAAAGGAACCAGGACTCCTTAGAGAAATGGTTAATTCCAGAGTAGGGGTAAGGAATGTACAAGATGAGCTTGGAATATGCTGTAGAGCCAGAAAAAAAAGGTATGCTAGAAAAGGAAAGAGAAAGAATAAAATTTTGGAGTCCATCAAAAAGACAGAAGAGCCAACTTGAAGGAGCTCCTAATGGTGGACAAAACTGGGATAAATTTACATATCAAAATAAATAATGATTATGGATTAAGAGCTATAGAATAAAATTAATATCTATGAACATGTTGTTGTTGTTGTTGTTAAGTGCCGTCGAGTCGTTTCCGACTCATAGCGACCCCATGCACAGCAGAACGAAACACTGCCCGATCCCGCACCAGCCCCACAATCCCTGCTATACTCGAGCCCATCATCGCAGCCACTGTATCAATCCATCTCGTTGAAGGCCTCCCCCTCTTTCGTCGACCCTCCACCCTACCAAGCATGACATCCTTCTCCAGGGAATGGTCCCTTCTTACAACAAGACCAAAATAGGTGAGATGAAGTCTGGCCATTCTTGCTTCCAAGGAGCATTCTGGCTGCACTTCCTCCAGGACAGATCTGTTAGTTCTTTTAGCAGTCCATGGTACTTTCAGCATTCTTCGCCAACACCACAACTCAAAAGCATCAACTCTTCTTCGGTCTTCCCTATTCATTGTCCAGCTCTCACATGCATACAAGGTGATTGGAAATATCATGGCTTGTGTCAGGTGCACCTTAGTCCTCAAGGAGATATCCTTGCTCCTCAGCACTTGAAACAGTTCCTTCGCAGTTGACTTTCCCAATGCTACACGTCGTCTAATGTCCTGACTGCTGCTTCCATTGGCATCGATTGTAGAACCAAGCAATGTGAATTCCTTGACAACCTCAATCTTCTCTCCATTGATTGTGATGCTGCTCATTGGTCCAGTTGTGAGGATTTTTGTTTTCTTTATGTTGAGATGTAATCCATACTGCAGACTGTATTCTTCAACCTTCATCAGTAGGTGCCTTAAGTCATCCTCACTTTCAGCAAGCAAAGTTGTATCGTCTGCATATCTCAGGTTGTTAATGATTCTTCCTCCAATCCTGATACCACGTTTTTCTTCATATAGTCCAGCTTCTCGGATTATTTGCTCAGCATATAGATTGAATCTATGAACATATGATGACATAAATAAATAATTGGATAAATAAATAAGGAAGGGGGAAGGAGAGCTCTTCTTTACAATGGAATTCCAACTAAACGTATAGGAATGATGGGAATAAAAAAATCACTAAGATCAATTATGGGAGAATAGAAGGGCTGTGTATGCACAGAGAGACAGCTTGGGGACAGGAGTGCATGTGAGAGAAAGACACAGGGAAGAGGTAACTATGGGGAAGAAGTGGGAAGAGAGCTGTTGCATTGTGGCAAATTACAACCAATGTCATGAGACAAAGTGTGTGAACTTCTGTATGGAAAATGGATTTGCTCTGTAAACTTTCACCCAGATCACAATAATTTTTTTTTTTTTTTAAATAACCATTAAATAAAATTTGTTGCAGGCAATTTTCATTGGTGGATGCTAAAATTAGGTGCCAAAAATGAGAAACAAGTCATTTCCATAGTGTCAAAGTAACTGTCTACAACTTAGTTATAAGTTACAAAGGGAAAACAATAATTGTATAGTGGAGAAACCTGAAGGATACTACTTTATCCAAGTGATCAAAATTAACATTACTCATAACATATCAACTTTGTGCACCCCAGCTGAGATGGATTCTAGAAAGACACAATATAACTTCACTGGTATTTCTTGCCAGCAATGTAAAATCTTAATTTTATTGTTAGAAAACATTTGACAAACTCTGATAGAGGGGCATCCTAAACTATACTTGACCAGTACTCTTCAGAAGCATAAAAGTCAGGAAAGACAAACACCTGAAGGACAGTCATAGATTGGAGGAGACCAAGGAGACATGGCAATTAATGCAATTTTGGGTCATGAATTGGATCTTAGATCATAAAAAAGGCACTTAATATGAAAATTTGCAGAATGTAAATAAGATCTATAGATTATTTAGTAATAATTGAATCAATATTAATTCCCTGAATTAGATAATAATACTGTGGATGTGAGGAGCCTTGCTGGCAAAGTGGTTAAGCACTCAGCTATTAACTGGAAAGTCAGGGGTTGGTACCACCAGCTGTCACAGGAGAAAATGTGACAATCTGCTGCTATAAAGATTTAAAAAAAAAAAAATGTGGTAATTGAGTTGATTCTGACTCATAGACCCTATAGGACAGAGTAGAACTGCCCACATAGTGTGTCCAAGGCTATCATTTTTACTGAAGCAGGCTGCCACATTTTTTCCCTTGGAGTGGCTCATGGGTTCAAATTATCAACCCTTCTGTTAGCAGTACAGTACTAACTATTTGAATTACAGCCTTGGAAACCCTATAAGGCAGTTCTACTCTATCCTATAGAATCACTATGAGTCAACTTGATGGCACACAACAACTATGGATGTATAAGATACTAATTTTCAAAGAAAATGAGTGACAACTATATAAACTCTGTACTTTTCTGTCTACATTCTTTTGCAATTTTTCTATATTTAAAGTCATTTCAAAATAAACAGTAAAAAACTTAATAGAAAGATGATCTCCTTATTAAAAATAACAAAATCATAATAAAATCAGGATTCTTGAATTAGGGCCCAAAGAAATAATAGGAGAATTAGAATTGCAAAGATTGTAAATAATAGCATTATAATAATAATAGTACAGATCCACAACCCTCTATCCACCTTCCAAAATCTGCAACACTCTGAGAAACCAAAATTTTTTGTACATTTGGATAAATATATTTGGCAGCCATACTTGACCTGAACTAATGTAAGGCTATTTACTTACTAGTCTTTACTTGTGTCACTTAATGATAATAATTATATATTTTGCAACAGAAATATTAAGAAATATTAATGTGGTTGCTCCCCTAGACCGCAATTGAAATGTTATATTATATTTAGTAAATATATGGTATTACTTTTCAAAATTGAGAGTGTCTGAACTCCAAAACACATGCAGCAACAAAGATTTTAAGAGTTGTAGGTAAAGAAAGATGACAAGAATATTCATTTGACTCTTACTCTGTGCTAGGCATTGTTTTAAGGAATATATATGCTACTTATTGCAAAGTCTTGCTGGAAAGTAGCTTCAAGGTAAGAAATACCTTTATTTCTATCTAATTTCATTCTCGAATCACCCTGGAGAATCAAGACCACACACAACTAAAAATTAAATGTCCAAAGACTAGGGTGACATAGTCCATCTTCCTAGGACCATGGCTAAAAAGATTGAAGAATATAGCCAAAGTGTCAAACAGAGAAATAACCAGTATAATTCTAAGATCAATAAAATATTTGAAATATAATTAATGCACCATAAATTTGGCTTAGCAGAGTTTTTAAAAAACAAGTAATAGAAATTGTAGAAACAAAAATATAAACTATATAATTAAAATTCAGAATTACTTATATGCATTAAACAGGAGCTCTGATAGTGTAGTGCCTAAGGCACTTGACTGCTAACCAGAAGACTGGGGGTTCAAACCCACCAGCCACTCCTCAGAAGGAAGGCTGGGCAATTTACTTTCGCAGTGATAGCACCTCCAAAACCCAAGGCGGGGGTTGCTATGAGTCGGGTCCGACTTGGCAGCAGATAACAACATATTCATTAAACAGAAGATAAATATATAGCTAAAAGAAGGGTCCTTGAAATGGAATATAGATCTGAAGAAAACATCAGAAATACAGTTTAGAGAAAAAGATACAGAAAATATGAAAAGGGGATTAAGAGCTTTTGGGTTTAGAATGAGGAGATCCAATATTCATCCAACTAGAATGCATAATGAATCTACCAACTCATACAAAATGATCACTGTCAAACTAGATGAAATAAAAAGTAAAAACTGTCTAATTAAAAACAGAGATCTATTTGTGTGCTGTGTGTAAGAGACATTTATAAACATTTATAAAGACATTTATAAAAGATACAAGATAAAAAACAAAATAATAGATGATATATTACCAAATACTAATGAAGCTACATTTAAAAAGACTTGAAATTACTAGAGATAAAGAGGACCAATGCATAATGATAAAACTTTCAATTTATAAATTTCAGAATTTATAGCAATTCTGTATTTTTTATATAATTCTGTAACCTATAATTCTGACTCATAGAGACCTTAAAGAGCAAAACAGAACTACCTTATGGGTTTCCAAGGCTATAATCTTCACAAGAGCAGATAACCAGGTCTTTTCTTCAAAGGATAGGCTCATGGGTTTCAACTGCTGACATTTCAGTTAGCAGGTGAGTAATATAGCCTTAAAAAGAAATAAAAAATACATACAGGTTAACTGTTATAAGATTTTTGTACAGGCTTATTAACACAAGATCCAGTATCTAACTGAAAAAGCAGACAAAAAAAGAAACATTATTTTAATAACATGATTAGTAAATATGATCTATCAGAAGCACGATTAAGTCACTGCACTGTATAATTCACATTTTTAAGCACATATTGTTATTGTCGTTGTTGTTGTTAGGTACTGTGGAGTCGTCTCTGACACATAGTGACCCTATGCACAACAGAACAAAACACCACAGGGTCCTGCGCCAGCTCCGTGATCGCCACTATACTTGAGCCCGTCGTGACAATCACTGTGTCTTCCCCTCCTTCATCGAACCTCCACCTTAGCAATCATGACATCCTTCTCCAGGGGAATGGTCCCTTCTGACAACATGACCAAAGTAGGTGAGCCAAAGTCTGGTCATTCTTGCTCCAAGGAGCATTCTGGCTGCACTTCCTCCAGGACAGATCTGTTTGTTCTTTTAGCAGTCCAAGGTACTTTCAGCATTCTTCTCCAGCACCACATCTCAAAAACATCAATTCTCCTTCGGTCTTCTTTATTCATTGTCAAGCTCTCACACATATATAAGGTGATGGAAAATGTCCTGGCTTATGTCAGGAGCACCTTAGTCCTCAAGGAGACATCTTTGCTCCTCAGCACTTGAAAGAGGTCTTTTGCAGCTAACTTGCCCACTGCTATACATGGTCTGATGTCCTGACTACTGCTTCCATTGGTGTCAATTGTAGAACCAAGCAATGTGAAGTCTTTGACAACTTCAATCTTTTCTCCACTTATCGTGATGCTGCTTACAGGTCCAGTTATGAGAATTTTTGTTTTCGTTATATGGAGATGTAATCCATACTGCGGACTGTAGTCTTCAATCTTCATCAGTAAGTGGTTCAAGTCAACCTCACTTTCAGCAAGCAAAGTTGTGTTGTCAGCATATTGCGGGTTGTTAATGAGCCTTCCTCAAACATGATGCCATGCTCTTCTTTATATAGTCCAGCTTCTTGGATTATTTGGTCAGCATATAGATTGAATAAATATGGGGAAAGGATACAACCCTGACACACTCCCTTCTTGATATTAAACAATAGAGTATCCCCTAGTTCTGTTTGAACAATAGCCTCTTGGTCTATATACAGGTTCCTCATGAGTACAATTAAGTGTTCTGGAATTCCCATTCTTCTCAATGTTATCCATAATTTG
>NW_006921754.1:3622375-3623736 GCF_000298275.1 Orycteropus afer afer | reverse complement strand
AGATTATCTTCTGTGTCTGTGTTAATTGGTTTCCCTTTTCTTTGTTGAAGAGGGTCTGTGCAATCCTTCTGCCTAGTCCGCCATCTTGCCCTGCCCCCCGATCTACCAGTTCTTTTTGGTACAGTGACACTGTGTCCTTCTACCTTTAATGCTTCTTGCATCATTCAATATTTTTTCCCATAGATTCTTTCAATATTGCAACTCAAGGCTTATTTTTTTTTCCTCAGTTCTTTCAGCTTGAGAAATGCTGAGCGCGTTCTTTCCTTTTGGTTTTCTAACTCCAGGTCTTTGCAAATTTCATTATAGCAATTGGCTTTGTCTTCTCGAGCTACTCTTTGAATTCTTTGATTCAGCCCTTTTATCTTGTCATTTCATCCATTGCTTTAGCTATTCTCTATTCAAGGTCAAGTTCCCGAGTCTCTTCTGACATCCATTTTGGTCTTTTCTTCTTTTCTCATATTTTTAATGACCTCTTGTTTTCTTCATGGATGATGTTTTTGATGTCATCCTACAAGTCTTCTGATTTTCGGTCATTGGTGTTCAATGCCTCAAATCTATTCTTCAGATGGTCTCTAAATCCAGGAGGGATATATTCCAGGTCATATCTTGGCTCCTGTGGACTTGTTTTAATTGTCTTCAATTTCAAGTTGAACTTGCATATGAGCAAGTTGATGGTCTGTTCCACAATCAGTTCCTGGCCTTGTTTTGGCTGAAGATATTGAGCTTTTCCATTGCTCCTTGCCACAGATGCGTACTTATTCCTGTGTACTCCATCTGGCGAAGTTCATGTGTATAGCTGCCGTTTGTGTTGTTGAAAAAGGTATTTGCGATGAATAAGTCAATGATCTTGCAAAATTCTATCATGAAATCTCCAGCATTATTTCTGTCACCAAGGACAAATTTTCCAACTACTGGTGATTCTTCTTTGTTTCCAACTTTTGCATTCCAGTCACCAGTATTAATAAACACATCCTGATTACATGTTCGGTCAATTTCAGAATACAGAAGGTGATAAAAATCTTCAATTTCCTCATCTTTGGCTTTGGTGGTTGGTGCATAAATTTGAATAATAGTCATATTAACTGGTCTTCCTTGCAGGTGTATGGATATTATTCTATCACTGACAACATTGTACTTCAGGAAAGATCTTGAAACATCCTTTGTGATGATGAATGTCACACCATTCCTCTTCAAATTGTCATTCCTGGCATAGTAAAGCATATGGTTATCTTATTCAAAATGGCCAAAACCAGTCCATTTCACCTCACTAATGCCTAGTATATCGATGTTTACGCATTCCATTTCATTTTGACAACTTCCAATTTTCCTAGATTCATACTTCATACATTCCATGTTCCTAT
>NW_006921754.1:3619235-3621595 GCF_000298275.1 Orycteropus afer afer | reverse complement strand
CTATAAATAAAAATATATGGGTGCAGCCAAATCAGTGCTTAGAGAAGAATGTATAGCTTTGCTTATATTAGAAAAGGATGAGGGCCGAAAGTTAAGCATTCAAATAAAGTTTAAATTAAACCAAAAAAAAAAAAAAACACACAACCAAATTCACTGCTATCAAGTCATTTCCAACTCACAGCCACACCTCCTTGGCTTTCCAAAGCAGTGTCTGTACAGAAGTAGATTGCCCAATCTTCCAAGGAGTGGTTAGTGGGTTTGAACTTCCAGCCTTCTGGTTAGCAGTCAAATATTTTAGGCACTATGCCACCAGAGCCCCTGAAGTTTAAAATAGAAAAGCATAATTAAAAGAAGTAGGAGAAAGGAAATAATAAACATAATAGCAGAGATTACTAAAATATAAAAATAAAATCATAGTTTTTTTTTTTTTTCCCAATGTAAAGTTACTAAAATTCTGGAAAGACTGATCAAAGAAAAGACCTGTATGCAGGCACATACGCACAAATATCAGAGATGAAAAATAAAACATACATAACTACAAATATTAAACAGGTAATAGAACATTATACAAATTATGGCAGTAAATTTTAAAACTTGAATTAAAGGTTCTATTCCTAGAAAAATATTATCAAATTTTATCAATATTTATCAAATTGAGTTAAGTGGAAATAGAAAACACAAACTATCACTAACCATTAGAGTAACTGAATCTAAAAATTCTTTCTATACTACTTCTTTCCCACAAAATGTTCTGAAGGATTTCACAGCTCAAGAATACTTTCTGGGACTTCCTGTAAGATGGTGGAATAGGGAGAAAGACTGCACAGACCATCTTCAACAAAGAAAAGGGGAACAAATTAACACAGAAACAGAAGATAATCATGGACCCCTGAGCCTTGAAGGGAAGGACATAGAAGTGGACTAAACCCCAACTAGCAGAAGAATTTGCATGAAAATACCAAAAAAGGTCGGGGCCAACTCGATGGCAAATAACAACAACCAAAAAAGGACACATACGGAGCTGCGGTCTGGCAGCGATCCTGAGCAAGCCTGACGGCATGGCACAGACAGCTTGGAGAGTGCTGAGTGGTGGTAGGACCTAAGAATTAACAAAAAAATCAGTCCTGCTAGCCAGGGACTGCACGGAGGACTGCTCTGGTGGCTGGGGAATAAAACACAAAGCACCAGAAAGGCGGACTGAGCTGTGGTCTTTTGCCTGTCGAGAGGGTGCCGCCATTTTGAATGTTTACAAGCGGCTTGACCATTTTGGATATTTAAAGAAACAGTGCTCTCCCAGATTCCAGGGGCTTAAGAACAGGTTCCACTTGCCAGTAACCACAAGGACACTCTGGACCTGGACAACTGAAAAGGTGCAACATTCCCCTTGTTACTCTTATACCCTACACCCTTTGGTGAACAGAGGTGCAGCCATCCCCAACTCCCACCCACGTTCTGGGCCCACAGGAACTCCATCCCACTCAGAATGCCTGGGTGCTCTGCCCTACTCTCCCCTAATATTTTTCTTTTTCTTTCCTTTTTATTTTTCTCTCTCTTTTTCTGGTTTTTAGTTTGCTTGTTTTTGTCTATTTCAAAACTACTACTATTATTATTAATACATTTGTCCTTTTCACTATTATTCTTTATTCATCCCCTCCCAGGTCCTAGTTTTCAGATCTTTTTTTCCCCTGTTCATGGTTACATTTTTTTTTTTCTTTTTTTCTCATGGTTAACCCTGTTCCTTGTTTTTTCTTTTTGCATTTTTCCCATTTTTTTCTTCATTATTCTCCTTCTCTACCTTTTTCCTCTTATTGCCCTATACCCAGATATTGCAGGTTTTCTTGTTTTTTTCTTCTTCTTTTTCCCTTTTTTTCTTTTTCTGGTTACTGTTCCTATGTGATTACATGGAGTATTTTTTGTCCATGTGCTTTTAGTTTTTTGATGGTTATTCAGTTGTAATTTTTGTCTAATAGAGTGGGAGACAGCAACAGTCCCCATAAGACACAACTACACCCACCCCTCCTATAACTTCACTTATTGACTGAGAGCCACCACCTCCTTCTCCATCAATGGGCCAATGCACCAAGAAGAACCTGAATCACCCTTGGCTACTCTTCACAAAAAGTTAACACACATCTTAATACAACAACACCATGATCTCTCAGAGACAACAGACCATCACAGTCCACACAAAGAAGCAAGATAAAGTGGTAGAAACAAGGGAACAGGATACAGACCCAGAACACATCCCTGAGGAAGAAGCAGCATAGGAACTCTCTGATAAGAAATTCAAAAGAATTATATTGAGGTATCTTCAAAGAATTGAGAGATAGACCAAAGAAAACACAGAAAAAAACCCTAGA
>NW_006921754.1:3617167-3618765 GCF_000298275.1 Orycteropus afer afer | reverse complement strand
TTACCTACAAAGGACAGCCAGTAAGAATAAGCTCTGATTTCTCAGCAGAAACCATGCAAGCAAGAAGGCAATGAGATGGTATATATAAAACTCTGAAAGAGAAAAATTTTCAACCAAGAATTATGCACCTGGCAAAATTGTCCCTCAAATATGATCATGAAATTAGGAGATTTCCAGATAAGCAGAAACTAAGGGAATTTGTTAAAACCAGACCAACCTTACAAGAGATGCTAAAGGGAGTCCTCTGAATGGAGAACCAAAAATAGCAAATAACAACCGATCATTGATACACAAGATGACATAACCTAGAAACCACAGCTATGGACAAAGTAAAATAAGCTTACAAGATTGTAAAAAGTGAACCAGAGACATCATTTGTAGTGAGGACAACTACAAAAACAAAAATAGGGAAAATACTACATAGTTACAGAACTTCTAAATGGTGAAGAAGTTAAGACAGTTGCAAGATAGAATAGACTGTTCTAAACTCAGGGAGAAAATTATAAAGCATAGCATAACCTCAAGAAAAATGATAAACCTTCATATCACAATGAAAAAGAAGAAAAGCACAAATATTCAGCAAATAGTAAAACAATAGCAACAAAGGAAATTATAACATGATTCGTAAACATAATGAGCTCAGCACAGAACATAATATGGAACAAAGAAAGTAGGGACACCATGAAAAAACACATAACAAAATGACAGCAACCAATTAATACTTATCAATAATTACACTGAATGTTAATGGATTAAATGCACCATTCAAGAGACAGAGAGTTGCAGATTGAATAAGAAAACAAAGCCGATCAATATGCTACCTAGAAGAGACACATCTTAGAGATAAAGACAAAAATAGACTAAAAATCAATGGTTAGAAAAAGATATATCAAGCAAATGGCAACTGTAAGAGAGCAGGAGTGGCAATATTAATTTCTGATTAAATTGACTTTAAGACCAAAACCACCATACAAGACAAGAAAGGACATTATACAATGATTAAAGGATCAATTGAACATGAAGATATAAGCATAATAAATATCTATGGACCCAATGAATGACCCCCAAAATACTTAAGTCAGACTTTAAAACAGTTGAAAAGCCAAATAGATAACTCCACAGTCATTGTGGGAGACTTTAATACACCAATTTCATTGAAAGATAGAACAACTGGAAAGAACAATAAAGATGTGGGAGAGCTATACATTACAATCCACCAACTTGCCCAAACAGACATCTACAGAGCACTTCACCCACCAGCAGCACAGTGTACATTCTTTTCCAGTGCACATAGAACACTTTCCAGGATAGACCATATGTTAGGCCACAAAGAAAGCCTTCATTAATTTAAAAACATTGAAATACTGCAAAACATCTTCTCAGATCATAACGTTATCAAACTAGAAATCAACAATAGGAAGATCAACAGAAAAAGAGTAATCACATGGAAATTGAATATCACTCTCCTTGAGAAAGACTGGGTAAGAGAAGGAATAAAAATTGAAATTCGAAAAGTCCTTGAATCAAATGAGAATGATAACACAACATACCAAAATCTTTGGGACACAGCAAAAGCAGTGATCAGAGGCCAATTTATA
>NW_006921754.1:3604247-3615083 GCF_000298275.1 Orycteropus afer afer | reverse complement strand
TTAAAAAATGGGAAGAAGACATGAATAGACACTTCACCAAGGAGGATATTCAAGCAGCCAACAAACATATGAAGAAATGCTCACGATCATTAGCTATCAGAGAGATGCAAATCAAAACAACAATGAGATACCATCTTGCTCCAGCACTAGTAGCAAAGTCCAACAAGAAAGAAAATAATAAATGCTGGTGAGAATGCAGAGAGATTGGGACTCTGATACACTGCTGATTGGACTGTAAAATAGTACAACCATTGTGGAAAGCAGTATGGCGATTCCTTCAAAAGTTAGAATTAGAAATACCATTTGACCCAGCTATTCCTTTGCTAGGTATATATCCTAAAGAAGTGATAGCCATGACAAGAACAGACATATACACACCCATGTTCATCGCATAGTTTGGCTACTATTCACAGTAGCCAAAAGATGGAAACAACTTAGGTGTCCATCAACTAAGGAATGGATAACCAAACTATGGTACATATACACAATGGAATACTATGCAATGCTAAAGAATAATGTAGAATGTGCAAAACACTGCATAATGTGGGTGAACTTGGAGGACATTATGCTGAGTGAAATAAGTCAGTCACAAAAGGACAAATATTGTATTAATCCGTTATTGTAAAAGTCAAGGAAAGGTTTATCTATGGGAGGAAATTTTCTTTGTTGGTTACTAAGGGTGGGAGGGGAGAGGAGGGAACACTGTTGGATAGATCGAGATAAGTATTGATCTGGGTGAAGAGAAGGGCAATGTACCAAATATGAGTGATCAATATGGTGGCATTGAGGAAGAGAAAGACATAGAGAGGTACATTGCAGGTACAGAAAATAAAGATGAGCCCTTTTGCACATACAGTACTGCGTTGTCAGTGAAGACAAACATGGGTATACGTGTGGATAGATGGTGTGGACAGATGGGTGGACAGGCTGAACTAGTAGGTATGTCTATGAAGTGGGGAGTGTACCCAAGAACATGTATAGGGTTGGCTTACAACAGTCCTATAAGTTTATGTATATGATCTGAATTCCCATGTGTATAATACAGCTGACAAGAGACAAGGTAATAGTCACTGCATGGTCACAGCCAGCTATCCAGAGGGACCAAGTAGTTGAACCTGTGAGCTCCGGACCATAGTTGCAGGGGACATCAAGCTCAATTGGCATAACATACTACACAAAACATTGTTCCACCTCCTACTTTGGCGAGTAGCGACTGGGAACTTAAAAGCTTGCAAGCTGCCATCTAGATGCAACAATGGGTCTCTCTTTGTCCAGAGCAAAGAAGAATGAAGAAAACCAAAAATTCATGGATACAATAAGTCCTAGTGACTGGTACACCATCCAATCTGCAGTCTATACGACTATGAGACCAGAAGACCTAGATGGTGCCTGGCTACCAATGTCAACCACTTGGAAGGGGATCTATGTAGGAGATCCTGGATATAGAGAGAGAACAATGTGAACAAAACTCAAAATCATTTGGAGAAAAAACAAGTGGGGGGGGAGGGAGACCAGGTTTGCTGGTCCAATAGAGCCTGGTGGAATCGCTGAGACTATGGCCGCTAGCTGCCTGTCAGGTCTGCAATTGAACCCACACTGTGGCTTCCAGCCAAGCAAAATAAGGCACATGAGTTAAACATTTACCTGAGGTAGATACACTCCTTGGAGAGAAGAATCATGGGAGATAGAAAGGCTGTTTAAGCACAGAGAGAGAGCTCAGGGGGCAGGAGGGCATGGAGGGATGGACACTGGGAAGAGGTAGTTATCAGGAGGAAGTGGGAGGGGATCTGTTGCATTGTGGTAAATTGTGGTCAATGTCATGAGACAAAGTGTATGTGAACTGCTGTGTGGAAAGTGAATTTGCTCTGTAAATTTTCACCCAAATCACAATAAATAAATAAATAAATAAAAATAATAGTTTATGGCACAGAAATGGTATATAAAATGGAATTATAAAACCTTGTATTGAATATGTTGTTGTTGTTGTTATATGCCCTCGAGTCGGACCCGACTCATACCAACCCCTCCTTGGATTTCCGAGTTAGTGTCACTACAGAAGTAGATTGCCCCATCTTCCTTCCAAGGAGTGGCCGGTGGGTTTGAACCACCAGCTTTCTGGTTAGCAGTCATGTACCTTAGGCACTATGCTACCAGAGCTCCATTATTGAATATAGAGAATTATTTTAAAATGTGAAAAATTGAAAATAACTTAAATTCTATTAGCATGTTGTTGTTTTTGTTGTTAGGTGCTGTCAAGTAGGCCCCAACTCACAGGGACCCCAAATACAACAGAATGAAACACTGCCTGGTCCTGTGCCATCTTCCCAGTTCTTGCTATGTTGAGCCCATCATTGCAGTCACTGTATCAATTCATCTCATTGAGGGTCTTCCCCTTCTCCATTGACCCTCTACTTTACCAAGCATGATATCCTTCTCCAGGGAATGGTCCCTTCTGACAATGTAATCAAATTTGATGAGATGAAATCTGGCCATTCTGGCTTCCAATGAAAGTTCTGGAAGCACTTCTTCCAGGACAGATCTGTCTGTTCTGCCAGTCCATGATATTTTCAGTATTCTTCACCAACACTACAATTTAAAGACATCAACTCTTCTCTAGTCTTCCTTACTCATTGTCCAGCTTTCATATGCATATGAGACAACTGAAAATATCATGGCTTGGATTATGTGCACCTTAATCTTCAAAATGACATCTTTCCTCTTCAACACTTTAAAGGGTCTTTTGCAGCAGACTTGCCCAGTGCAATATGACATCCGATTTCTTGACTGTTGCTTCCATGGGTGTTAATTGTGGATCCAAGTAAAATGAAATCCCTAAGAACTTCAATCTTTTCTCCATTTATCATTATGCTGCTTATTGGTCCAGTGAGAATTTGTGTTTTTGTTATGATGATGTGTAATTCACACTGAAGACTGTAGTCTTTGATCTTCATCAGTAAGTGCTTCAAGTCATCTTTATTTTCAGCAAGCTAGTTTGTGTCATCTGCATGTTGCAGGTTGTTAATGGGTCTTCCTCCAATCCTGTTGCCCTGTTCTTCATATAGTTCAGCTTTGTGGATCATTTTTTCCAACATAGAGACTGAATAAGTATGGTGAAAGATACAACCCTGACATACACCCTTCCTGGTTTTAAACCATGCCATATACCCTTGTTCTGTTTGAATGACAATCCTTGGTCTATGTACAGGTTCCTCTTGAAAACAACTAAATGTTCTGGAATTCTCATTCTCTTTGCAACGTTATCCATAATTTGTTTTGATCTACACAATCAAATGCCTTTGCATAGTCAATAAAACACATGTAGACATCTTTCTGCTATTCTTTGCCTTCAGTAAAGATCCACCTGACAACAGCAATGATATCCTTTGCTTCACATCCTCTTCATTTTATTTCAGAGGTTGATGGCCCTCATCCTTCTTTCTAGTCTGTCATCTTCTGGAAGCTCCACTGAAACCTGTTCACCATGGGTGACCCTTCTGGTATTTGAAATATTGGTGGCAGAGCCTGCAGGCTCACAGCAACATACAGCCACAACAATAGGACAAACTGACAAATTAGTGGTGGTATTTGTGTGTAATTAGAAAATTAATTTTCAGAAAATTATTGTCTTCCAAACAGAGCTGGAGACATTGATTACACAGTATTAATAGATAGCAACAGGTGAGCTGAAGGCTAGAGTGATTAGGATAACAAGTGACAGCCAGAATGAATATGGTAATATACGAATGTTTGTTCAGGACTCCCTGGGGAATGGTGGGAAGGTCAGTGGTCCAAACCCACCAGTTGCTCCACAGAAGGAAGACAGGGCAATCTACTTCTGAAAAGTCTCACAGCCTCAGAAACCCAATGGGGGCTGCTATGAGTAGGAAATGGCTTGAAGGCAGTGAGAAGGAGGCTTGGTAGCACAAGCATTTGCAATCAGTTGCTAACACAAAGAATGGTAGTTTGAACCCACCCAGCAGTTCTGTGGAAGACAGAGCTGGAAACTGCTTCTATAAAGATTACAGCCAAGCAAATCCTCTGGAGCAGTTCTACTCTAACACATGGGGTCACGATGAATTGGGAGTCAACTCAATGACAGCCAACAATAGCGACAACTATGTTGTCAAAGCCTATACATTCGAAAGGACTTCATTGGAAAGAAATATAGCAATATGTTGACAATAGTTGGTGTGGTCAAATGATTGGTGATTTATGTTGTTTGCCTTCTTTCAATTTTCTCTATTTCCAAGATGTTTTTAAATGAGCACCAGAGAAATGCTAATTAGAAAAATTAAAAAATGATTCAATTGCTCCAAATGGACAAACTGGACAAGAGAAAAATCTTTACAGAACAGTGCCTGACCAAGACCTCTTCCGTACATGCCCCACCTCACAATCTCTCACTTTAGTCTGAAAGAAATAAGCAAAAAACTTAGTTTGTGCTGAACCAGTTCTACTTATAACTGAGTCTTAAGCATGACTTGTGCTGTTGGCTCTTTGCCTTTTGTAATACATTTTCTGAAACAGCCAAAAAATATGTAGCACACACATTATTTTTCAGAACCCATCATTCATAAGATAACCATAATTAATTCCTCTGTAACAGACTCTCAAGGAACATTAAACTTTCATTCTGAAGTGAAATATAAGCCTGTATTACATCAGCCTGGCATTTTTTCTGACTTGCCTGCTAGTGGTTGCCAACAAATTTCTTATTCTGGACTCTGATTTCAGTACTGAATGCAAACCACAGAGAACTTACAGGGACTCCAATCTGTACCACTCCTGGTGGCAACAGAAAAATTTGACTCTGTTGTCAATCAATAGAAAAGAGGGTTGTCACATTCTCATTATTCCCCCACATCTTGACCCAAGGAACACTGTTCTTTGCCTTTAGACCTTCAGCAAGAATTGTAATATATGGGAAATATTGACACGGTTTAGCAATTCCCACACAGTATCTGGCAAAGTTAAGATATTGGTTATTGTTGTCTATTTAGGCCACTGAGCCTTTGATTTTTCTAGCTAATGTTATTCAATAGAGAGGAACTGGTCTACATGATGCTTAATCAAAAACAGCAGCTACTGAAATACTGACCTTAAAATACCCCTAGTAACAACATCTCTCTTGGTTCAGTTCTTTCTGTAGGTATCTGCCACACACTCTGAAGTCTTTGTTCAAATGCCCCAAAGGAAAGTATTGATGAATATATATGACCTTGAATGGTTACTTAGTCAAATACAAATATGCCACTTTCTATCCCTCTGAAGTATGAGAGAAAAAAAAAAAAAAGTCATTGTAGTCAACTCCTACTTATAACAACACTGTGTGTCAGAGAACTGTGCTCTGTAGAGTTTTTAATGGCTGATTTTTGGAAGTATATGGGCCAGGTCTTTCTTCCAAGGTGCCTCTGAGTGGACTGGAACTCCCAACAATTCAGTTAGCAGTTAACCATTTGTATCCCATAGGGATTAGAATATCTGGAAAACAATTCTTTTAATTACCTTATCATTGGATATGTCATAGATACTCAGTAGGTTCCTTAGCATTGCTTTAAAAAGAATAATTAACCTTAGCCCTGAATGTCCTTTGACAATCTCAGAGATATCTTTAGTGCTTAAATTTGTGCACAAAATAATTGTGATTTTTGAAAAATATGACATTTAGAATTTTTAATAATCCAAATGAAGTTTGAAATAAGCTATATATGTATTAGTATTGGAAACCACATTAATGAATAGAAAATAATATATCAAGCTCTGTGTTTAAATGGATCTTTCTAAATTCAATGCACTCCTTCTGAAAACATCACTCTTTGCTTGGCAAAACCTTTATTCACCCTTTGTTGTTGTTGTTGTTGTTATGTGCTGTCGAGTCGGCCCCGACTCATAGTGACCCCTCCTTGGGTTTCCAAGGCAGTATCACTACTGAAGTAGGATTGCCCAACCTTCCTTCCGAGGAGTGGCTGGTGGGTTTGAACCGCCAGCCGTCTGGTTAGCAGACATGTGTATTAGCCACTATGCTACCAGAGCTCCCTTATTCACCCTTACTGTAAGGTAAACATTTCCTTTCTTAAACTACTAGCAATTCAAATTTGTAACAGTTTGCTGTTCTTTCATGTTCTGTGATCCAATAGTTGCAAATGATGAATCATTTCCATTTGGTCTGATTTAAATAAAGGCCACTGCATGAAGAGTTGATCACCCAAAATTAGTCAAATAGCACTAATTGTAATTCTCTAGCTGTTTGTTTCAATGATTAGTTCTAGTATCAATGAGTCTATGCTACACTTCCTGAATTTAGGAACTATAATTTGGTAAAATACTAAAAAAATAAACAAAACAACTCATAGTTTTAGAATTAATACTTTTTCTTACAAAGCCTCCCATCCCCATATTCTTCGTTAGTTGAACAGTGGTGAGTAAACATTTATTCCACTTCTGAGTGAATAACTTCCATTGCCTGAAAGCACCTGAAGTGCAAAAGTTCTAAGTGCTTCATGTTTGCTTCTGAGCAGAAACATTTTTAATGCAGGCTGTTTCATACCCTAGCTTAATACCCAGCATATTGCCAGGTAGTGCAATCATCCTGTAGCATGCAGAAAATGAAGGGGCTAAGATAACACGAATGGCACTGTAAATCTACACAACTATTAATATTGTACTAACTTTCAGTGCCTAATATTTTTTCCTCCTCCTCTTCCTTTTCTTATCATCATTACCTTGATTTTAGCACTGATTACCCTACTAGATTATTAACTCTCTGACTATATAGTGTCCTAATTATTTCTACATCTTCCATAGCATCTTTAATATTTAATGAAAGCATTATCTAACCTCATTAGAGAACCTGATAATCCCCAAATAATTTTGTTGGCTTCTTGCACTGTTGCCTGGTAATGCAAACAGAGTCCTCCTTCTAGCCATCAACCTTCATAGTACCCTTTGGTTAAGTACATACACGCATATACACATTCACATACACACTAGATATGTTAATATGACTGACTCAGTGTTTATTTGGGAGCTTCTATGGATCAAATCAGATAATCACTTTCAGTCTTTTCCCTTTGGACTCAACAACCAAATTTAACAAATCACATATTTGCTCTAAATCTTTTGCTATGAAAAAAAAATTGGTATGGAAAAAGCTGAATTTTTAATATCATTAATCTATAGCTAACTCAGCTTGCTGTTTTACGCAATACCATGAGAAACAGCTGGGCCCCACTAACCAGCAAGCACTTTTATGGTTTCTCTTAAGGGCCATTAAATCAATGTGATGAGAGCACAGCTGGATTGGATCCTGACAAAATTTATCAGATCCCACACAATACATAAAGGAAGCATGCAGGGCTATGGCACACGCGGCACCAGCCCCCTGGCTGTAACTGCAGGTGGGGTTTAACAGAGAAAGCAAACTCCCCTATCGAGCCCTCAAAAATCTGATCTTTCCCTGTACCTCTTCTCTCTGTGTGGGTGTCTTCTTAAAATACCAGTTACTCATGCAACTAGTAAAAAAGATTTTTCTGGCTGGATTTCTTGGCATGACTGTAACATACAAGGACCTGCTTGGCTGTCCAAATATAGCTTTCAACACTAAGAGTCATGTTTTTTGCCTTATAAATTTCAGTGCATGGTGGATCCAAAACTACAGCTCTAATGAAAATTTAGAGAGCACAGTGACTAAGTAAAGGGTTTCAGTTAAGGGCCAATGCACGAGTAACATCTTCTACCTTGTTATCCTGAGGAAAGACTAGGACAACTGCCCAAATATATATATATATAATTTTTTTTTTTCTTTTCTTATCCAATGCTCTACGAATAGTGAATGGAATATAAAAATTATGCTTATCTACAGAGCATGGAAAGTTTTGTAATGAACCAAGGAGCACGTATTAAGTAACACAATGATGGGAATTGAAAATAGAAATCAGTATAACTGCCTGGGGTTATGACTCTCTGGTCAGTGCATCATACTGAGAGAGATAAGAGTACCGTATAGTATGAATTTAAATCCACACTGTGAAGTCAGACTGCTAATGTTGTAGCTCTAAGCAATTTATGAGGAGCTCTGGTAGTGTAGTACCTAAGGCACTTGACTGCTAACCAGAAGGCTGGCAGTTCAAATCCACCAGCCACTCCTCAGAAGGAAGGTTGGGCAATCTACTTCTGTAGAGATAACATCTTGGAAACCCAAGGAGGGGTCACTATGAGTCGGGTCTGACTTGAAGGCACATAACAACAACAACAAGCAATTTATGACCTTTGGAGGTTCTAATTCCTCATCTGAGAACTGGAAATAATAAGACAGTTTATCTCACAAGGGTATTAAAAGTAATTTTTAAAAATGAAATAATGCATTTGAAGTATTCACCTAAATGACTGGCATATAATTATTGCCTAATATTTTTTCCTCCTCCTCTTCCTTTTCTTATCATCATTACCTTGATTTTAGCACTGATTACCCTACTAGATTATTAACTCTCTGACTATATAGTGTCCTAATTATTTCTACATCTTCCATAGCATCTTTAATATTTAATGAAAGCATTATTTAAGTAAGCCCCAAATGACAAATTACTGTGGTGCTTTCCTGGATGAAAAAGTCCCTAAGATCAAAATCAAATGCTGTCCCTACCCTAACACACAGCTAGAGATTTTGCCATGTTACAGAACCAACAAATTCATTTTAAAATCTGCATATGTCAAAATATAAATTTTTATGCCATGATAAAAATGATCACTATATACCATGAGAACATAGTTTTATCAAAAGATCATGTAGGAAATGCTACATCATGACATGATTAAATCAATATTCTTATATAACACAGCTATGCTGATGGTGGTCACACTCCTCTCTGTAGAGTTTGAAGATTCTGCTCGAGAGAAATTTATAGTCAAAACAGAGGTATCACATGAGATATAAAATAAGGAATAGTGGCTAAAAATCAACCACCAAAAAAAGACAGACAAATAAGCTTAGTAAGATTATATTCCAGAAAAGTCAAATGGTATTTTGCCTATTATGGGCACTGTAGGAATAGCGGTTTGTTGGGTTTTTTTCCTTTTCCTCCTCTTATATTAAGATCAAAAGTACACTCCTACTTCCTTTCTTCTCATAGTTATTTTAAGCTTAGCCAGATATAATAAGGGTACCCTCAAAAAATAACAATGAACAAACTTAAATTTCAGAGGTTTACATTTTTTATTCAAATTTAATTTTTTTCAGCAACTTCCAGAAAGCTCAAGTTAAGACTACTTATATTGAACTTCTAATGCCTTCTTTAAAACCCCATCCTACCCCAACATCCACATATAAAATATGATGGCTAGGAAAAAAGAAGTAAGATAAATCTCTTGTGACCTTATTACCTCTTACAATGAGGTTCCAGCAAACACAATGTTCTTACATAGAACATGAATATTCCTCTTATTTATAGTACAGTTTCAAATAAAACAAGTCCTAGTTTTTGCCATATGAGTATTAATCATTTGTGTATGATTTATGTTTATAACTTAGTTTATCTTCTCTAAATTTGGCACAAAATGAAGGATAAAAGTAAGCCCTGTTTCTAATTCCAATATAGTTAGCATCTCAAGATACTCTGGTTTGGATCTTTTATGCTTTTTGTTGACTGTTAACCAGAAGGCCAGAGGTTCAACCCATCAGCCACTCCTCAGAAGGAAGATTTAGCAATCTACTTCCCTAGAGATGCCACCTTGGAAACCCAAGGATCACTATGAATCCAATTGACTTGATGGCAGTGAGTTTGGGTTTTTTCCTCTTTTTTTATGCTTTTCTTCTTTCACACTGCAACATGTCTTGTAGATTACATATTCTTTTGCCATCATAGTTGAGGAAAAGAAAGAAGTACTTCAATAGCTAGATAATAGTTGAGGAAAAGAAAGAAGTACTTCAATTATACTACAAGAATGTTGTTGTTGTTATGTGCCATTGAGTCATCTCCAAATCATAGCAACCCCTCCTTGGGTTTCTGAGGCAATATCCCTATGGAACTAGATTGCCCATTCTTCCTTCTGAGGAGTTGCTGGTGGGTTTGAACCTCCAGCCTTCTGGTTAGCAGTCAAGTGCCTTAGGCACTATGCCACCAAAGCTCTTATACTACAGGAATATTAAGTAAACATTTAGTTGAATGTTTTCAAATAAACCACCCTACAGAGTCATCCCAACATTTTGATAAGGTTAAAACTAAGCATCTGATTCAGATAGAAATAATGTTGTAAACAGTCAATAACATTGTCTTATTTTTCATTTAAATATAATCAACCAAGGTCTCCATAAAACTCAAATCTGGAAAATTTTATAGATTTCTTTCATAACTAAGATTCATGTTGGTAATTAGAAAATTATTAAAAAGTAGCCAAAAAATCAAAGGCATCCAGATTGGTAAGGAAGAAGTCAAACTATCTCTATTTGCAGATGATATGATCCTCTACCTAGAAAACCCAAGAGACCAGTCAAAAATCTACTGGAACTAATTGAGAGATTTAGCATCATGGTATGATATAAGATCAACATCCAAAAATCAGTTGGATTCCTCTACACTAGCAAAGAGATTGCTGAAAAAGAAATAAGGAATTCAATACCATTTACAATAGCTACCAAAAAATAAAATATTTGGGAATAAATCTTACCAGGGACACAAAAGATCTCTACAATGAAAACTATAAAAACCTACTTCAAGAAACCATAAGAGAACTACATAAATGGAAGAACATCTCATGCTCATGGATAGGAAGATTGAACATTCTGAAAATGTCAGTTCTACCCAAAGCAATCTATACATTCAATGCAATCCCAATCCAGAT
>NW_006921754.1:3600374-3602077 GCF_000298275.1 Orycteropus afer afer | reverse complement strand
TAGCGACTGGTACACCATCCGATCTGCAGCCTATACGACTATGAGACCAGAAGAAATAGACGGTGCTTGGCTACTACTGTCAACCACTTGGAAGAGGATCTTTGTAGGAGATCCTGGATAGACGGGGAACAAAGTGGAACAAAACTCAAAATCATTTGGGGAAAAAAAAAAAAAGGAAGAAAAGTGGGAAACAGGTTTGCTGGCCCAATGGAGCCTGGTGGAACCACTGAGACTATGGCCTCTAGCTTCCCTTCAGGTCTGGAATTGAACGCACACCTGTAGCTTCCACCAAGCAGTAGACAGGCATACTAGTTGAGCATTTACCTGAGGTAGATATACTCCCTGGAGAGAACAAGCAAGAGAGAAAGAAGGGCTGCTCAGGCACAGGGAGACAGCTCAGGGGGTAGGAGTGCATTGAGGGATGGTCACAGAGAAGCGGTACCTATCAGGAGGAAGTGGGAGAGGAGATGTTGCATTGTGCTAAATTGTGGTCAATGTCATGAGACAAAGTGTATGTGATCTGCTGTATGGAAAGTGTATTTGCTCTGTAAATTTTCACCCAAATCACAATAAAAATAAAATAAAATAAAATAAAAAAAGTAGTCAAAAGCATCATTCATCCCTGCTGTGTATGTGTTTTCCTCTCATTTACTTAAGGATGTGGATCCAGAGTAGAGGAAGTAAAGACATGTATCTGAGTCAACAGCATCTGATAGGGCCGCTTCCACCTCCTTGTTGGTCCCTTTCATGTACAACCTAGGGAAGTTTTAGACTAATTCAGAGAAATTATTAAACAAAATAGTGTACCCCCAAATGGAATCTGTATGAAACTGCATAAGCTTTTAGACTCCTCTTTAAGCCATGGAACTCTCACCCTGCTTCTAGGAAGCTAGTACTATTTCACTCTCAACAATACATCACAGATCATTCCTCTTCATTTCACTAAAATTTGGAGTTCTTTCTCCTAGGGCAATCATGGTCCTCTCCACTGTAGTAGTCCCCAACAAAGCAGCTGTACCAATTGCTTAATATCTTCATCAATCTTCATTTGAGATCTCAAATTGAGTGCCTCTGCCAGCACTCTGGGAGATGGCCAAGATATCTTCGGGCCTGAAAGACCACCCACTGACTCATAGAGGACCTACCTCCAGGCGTACACAGACCCTCCTCAGAGCCTTGGCTATAGGAGTATGTTGTTGTTGTTATGTGTCATCGAGTCGGACCCAACTGGATTAAGTCCTCATTGTCATCCTCAACCCAATGCCCTAAGGCAAAGAAAAAGTTCCACAAGTGATCTCCCAGCTTTTGCTTCCTGGAGATTATTTCAATCTTACCCGCTGGAAAACAATGCCACAGGACGTCAGATAGGCCATGATTTCTCAGAATAATGTTATACTCCCTGTAAGCAAATTACAGTGAATTTAACCTTAGCATTAACCAGAGCATCAAAAAGACTGCTTTCCTAAAACAACTACCCTTATTTGCAGTACATAGGGTAATGGTAGCTTCAACAAACAGTAGAAGATAACTCTGTTTGCTTAAGGCATTTAACTGCTAACCAGAAGGTTGGTGGTTCAAACCCACCAGCCACTCTGCAGAAGGAAGACTGGGCAATCTACTTCTGTAAAGATTTTCTGCCTTGGAAACCCAAAGGGGGTCTCTGAGAGTTGGAAAAAACGTGAAGTGAGTTTTTGTAATCATGG
>NW_006921754.1:3586257-3596312 GCF_000298275.1 Orycteropus afer afer | reverse complement strand
GATTATCTTCTGTGTCTGTGTTAATTGGTTTCCCTTTTCTTTGTTGAAGAGGGTCTGTGCAATCCTTCTGCCTAGTCCGCCATCTTGCCCCGCCTCCTTTTTTTTTCTTTTTTAATAGTAGAATTTATCATTCTAGAGATGAATGTTCAGAAGACTGGTATGAACAATTCCAGTGGCTCTTGAATTCCCTGTGACTTTCGGAATGGTGTTGATGAAATGGATAAGGTAAGTCACATATCTTAGAAGCAAAGACTTCACCTCTTATACTTTGGTCATATTGTCAGGAGAGACCAGTTCTTGGAGTAGAATATCATGCTTTGTAAATAAAGGGTCAGTAAAAATAGGAAGATTCTCAAAAAGATGGATTAACACAGTGGCTGCAACAATGAGCTCAAGCATAGCAACCATTGGGAGGATGGTATAGTGTTTCTTTTTTCATAGGGTTGCTGAGTTTGGAACCAAACAACAATGACAACATACCTTATGGGAGATATTCTTCTCAAACTGCCATGTCACTAATCCTGAGATAAGTAAGGATTTCAGAACACTATAAGGAGATGATAGGAACTTAAAAGGAGAGAAACTGATGTCAGTCCTCCAAAAGTTATATTTTATTCCACCATGTTAGTTAAATCTTTATCATTCTCGAGGAGACTACTTTCTAAATATTTGAAGAGTCTTTGTTTTTGTAGTTGTAAGGTGTCGTCAAGTAGGTTCTGACTCAGAATGACCCTATGCACAACAGAATGAAACAATGCCTAGTCCTGTGCCATCTTCACAACAGTTGCTACACTTGAGCCTACCATTGCGGCCACTGTGTCAATTCATATTGTTTAGGGTGTTCCCCTTTTTTGCCGACCCTTTACTTTCCCAAGCATGATATACTTCCCCAAGGACTGGTCCCTTCTGACAACACGACCAAAGTAGGTGAGAGTAGGTCTGGCCATTCTCGCTTCTAGACACCATTCTAGCTCTACCTTTTCCAAGAGAGATTTGTTCATTCTTTTAGCAGTCCATGGTATTTTCAATATTCTTCATCAATACCACAATTCAATTGCATCAATTCTTCTTTGGTCTTCCTTATTCACTGTCTAGCTTTTATATGCCTATAAAGTGATTGAGAATATGATGGCTTAGGTCAGATGCCCCTTTATTTTAAAAGTGACATATTTTTTTTTAATGCTTTAAAGAGACCTTTTAGAGCCAATTTGTCCAATTCAATATGTCATTTAATCTCCTGACTGCTGCTTGCATGGGTGTTGATTGTGGATCCAAGTGAAATAAAATCCCTGACAACTTCAATCTTTTCTCCATTTATTGTGATGTTGCTTGCTGGTCCAGTTGTGAGTAGTCTAAGGAATTAAGAAATCAGTACATGATTTCTTAAACAAGCTATTTTGACATCTACATTTATCTAATGGCAGAGAGAGAGAGAGAGAGAGATGAAGCAAATGCCCAGAAAATTGCTTCAATTCAGTATTTTGCTCTTTTGATATTGTCGTTGTTGCTGTTGATCTCTGTCACTGTTGCTGTAAATAAAACAATTCTTTTGCTATTATAACTTACCTACTTACATGCAAATAACATGCATGTTATATGGTTTTGTATGCCATGCAACCCCTGTGTGTTATTTTCATGAGTGCTGTATACCAATATTTTTCACATATTGGTGATTTCAATTTCTATTTTTTCTCTCCAACAGACCTCATGTTAAGCCTTCATATTGGTGCCTGCTGATGCAGTGGTTTGGTTTCTAGCAGCACACCCTCACCAGCCTAACCTTGAGTTTCTAAAGTAGCCCCTCTTGAGTCAGGTCCAACTCATAGTGACCCCTCCTTGGGTTTCCAAGGCAGTACCACTATGGAAGTAGATTGTCCAACCTCCCCTCTGAGGAGTGGCTGGTGGGTTTGAACTGCCAGCCTTCTGGCTAGTGGTCAAATGCCTTAGGCACTACTTTTTCCATTTTGGTAACACCCCTTGCCAGAGAGAATGGCCCCAACCCAGGAGGGGCATAAGTCTGCACACCCGAGGTCAAAGAGGATACTCAGGCAAGTGAAGCGGGCACACCACACACACATTCTTCCCTGCCATCTGATTGGCTGGCCACCACACTCAGGCTATTTGAGTCTCCCACCTATATGGATGTTGTGGGGTGAGGATGCAAGTCACAAGCACAAAGAGGTCATTCACCCTCTGCTAAGATGAGACAGGCCCAACTGGCCACCCAGGGGTCCTCTGGAGCCAGAGCAGTACATATCCACACTGCATTGTCCTGCTGCTCAGCTTCATGTAGGTCCAGTATCATGGGCCCCAGATACATGCAGGCAACTGCCCACACCTGCCATGGGACCAGCCCTTGCTCATGCTGTATCAGTGTCACACACAGCCCATTGTCTGACCCTCTACCTCTCTCTAGCACAACATACTGAGGTGCAGATCAGCTATAAGGAACTCCTCCATTCTTAGACCTGGATACAAAGGGCCCATGAGCAAATTCACAGTTTCAATTAATTATTTTCTGATTTTTGTGGTTACAACCAAACTTGATCCATGACTTCTTGACCATGGTTTATACCTTTATTATACAAATATGATAATAATAATAACATTATCAGACTATTGAATGAGGCTGAACAAAGCCAAAATTCACTTCTGGAAATGTCATGAAACATGTGCAGTGTGTGCATGGGTTCACTATGCCATAACTTATGACATAATTTTGTCATTTCTTCATTTATATGTGTGTTCATGCAATTTATGTAGGTGTGCTATTTGTGAAAAAATGTGATACTGTTCCTTTGTGTGGCTTCAAAAAAAAGTACATTTGGATAGTGACTGTAATTCATATTGTCAATTTGTGTCCATGTAATATTTTAAATAATGCTCAGATTTAGAATATATTAACTGAAACTAAAGTAGAATACAGTATGCAGTATTCTAAATTCTATGATTACGTCTCAATATAAAGAAAACAAAACTCCTCACCACTGGACCAATAAGCAGCATCACAATAAATGGAGAGAAGATTGAGGTTGTCAAAGAATTCACGTTGCTTGGTTCTACAATCGATGCCAATGGAAGCAGCAGTCAGGACATTAGACATGTAGCACTGGGCATGTCAACCGCAAAGGAACTGTTTCAAGTGCTGAGGAGCAAGGATGTCTCCTTGAGGACTAAGGTGCGCCTGACACAAGCCATGATATTTCCAATCACCTCATATGCATGCAAGAGCTGGACAGTGAATAAGGAAGACTGAAGAAGAGTTGATGCTTTTGAGTTGTGGTGCTGGCGAAGAATGCTGAAAGTACCACGGACTGCTTAAAGAACTAACAGATCTGTCTTGGAGGAAGTGCACCCGAAATGCTCCTTAGAAGCAAGAATGGCCAGACTTCGTTTCCCTACTTTGGTCATTTTGTCAGAAGGGACCGTTCCCTGGAGAAGGATGTCATGCTTGGTAAGGTGGAGGGTTGACGAAAGAGGGGAAAGCCTTCAACGAGATGGATTGACACGGTGGATGCAATGATGGGCTCAAGTATAGCAGGAATCATGGAGCTGGCCCGGGATCGGGCAGTGTTTCGTTCTGCTGTGCATGGGGTCACTATGAGTTGGCAATGACTCGACGGCACCTAACAACAACAACAACAACAACAACAAGGTAGAATTCAAACACAATATCTGCATTTAGATTATCTGGTTTTTAGTCATTGATGTTCAATGCATCAAATCTCTTCTTCAACTAGTCTCTAAATTCAGGTGGGATATAATCAAGGTCATATTTTGACACTCTTGGACTTGTTTTAATTGTCTTCAGCTTCAGCTTGAACTTGCATATGAGCAATTGATGGTCTGTTCCACAGTCAGCTCCTGGACCTGTTTTGGCTGAAGATATTGAGTTTCCCTATCACTTCTTTCTACAGACGTAGTTGTTCTGATTCCTGTGGATTCCATCTTGTGAAGTCTATGTGTATAGATGCTGCTTATATTGTTGAAAAAGATATTTGCAAGGAGTAAGTTGTTGGTCTTGCAAAGTTATATCATGTGATCCCCAGCCTCATTTCTATCAACAAGGCCACATTTTCCAACTACTGGTGATTCTTCTTTGTTCCCAACTTTCATATTCCAAACACCAATAATAATCAATACATCTTGATTACATGTTTAGTCATACCAGAATGCAGAAGTTAGTAAAAGTCTCCAACTTCTTCATCTTTGGCTTTGGTGGTTGGTGTATAAACTGGTTTTCCTTATAAGCATATAGATATTATCTTATCACTGACAGCATTGTACTTCAGGATAGATCTAGAAACATTCTTTGTGATGATGAATAGCATGTCATTCCTCTTCAATTTCTCATTCCCAGCATATCATTAGCTGATTCAAAATGTCCAAAACCAGTCCAGTGCAGGTCACTAATGCCTAAGGTACTGATCTTTATTCATTCCATTTCATTTTTGACAACTTCCAATTCTCCTAGATTCACATTTCGTACATTCCATGTCCCAATTATTAATGGATGTTTGCAGCTATTTCTTCTCATCTTGAGTTATTCCACATCAGCAAATGTAGGTCCCAAAAGATTTACTCCATCCATGTCATTACAGTTAACTCTACTTTAAGGAGGCAGCTCTTCCCCAGTCATATTTTGACTGCCTTCTGATTTGAGGGCCTCATCTTCCAACACTATATCAGACAATGTTTCAGGGCTATTCATAAAGTTTCCCACTAATTTTTGAGACAGTGTTTCATGCTATTCATAAGGATTTTACTTTAAGAATTTGATGGCCCCTTCCTTCTTCTGAGTCTGTCTCAGTCTGGAAGCTCCACTGAAACCTGTCCACCATGGGTGACCCTACTGGTATTTGAAATAACAGTGGCATAGCTTCCAGTCTCACAGCAATATGCAAGCCACCACACTATGACAAACTGACAGAAAAATTTAGATACCATCTGAAGAATAGTTTTGATGAATTGGACACCAATGACCAAAAACCAGATGAGTTGTAGGCTGACATCAAGAACATCATCCATGAAGAAAGCAAACGGTTATTAAAAAGACAGGAATGGAAGAAAAGACCAAAATAGCTATCAGAAGAGACTCTGAAACTTGCTGCTGAATGGAAAGTAGCTAAAGCAAACTGAAGAAATGATATGATAAAAGAGCTTAACAGAAGATTTCAAATAGCAGCTTGAGAAGACAAAGTCAATTATTATAATGAAATGTGCAAAGACTTGGAATTAGAGAAACAAAAGGGAAGAACATTCTGCATTTCTCAAGCTGAAAGAACTGAAGAAAAAATTCAAATCTCCAGTTGTAATACTGATGAAAGATTCTATGGGAAAAATACTGACTGATGCAAGAAGTATCAAAAGAAGATGGAAGGAATACAGTTACTGTACCAAAAAAAAAATTGGTCGATGTTCATCTATTTCAGGAAGTGGCATATGATCAAGAACCAATGGTATTGAAGGAAGAAGTCAAGGTTGCACTGAAAGAATTGGCAAAAAACAAGGCTCCAAGAATTGACAGGATACCCATTGATATATTGCATCAAATAGATGCCACACTGGAGGTACTTATTTGTTTATGCAAGAAATTTGGAAGACAGCTACTCAGCAAACTGACTGGAAAAGATCTGTATTTGTACCCATTCCACTGAAAAGTGTTCCCACGGAATGTGGAGATTATCACACAATATCATTAATATCACACAAAGTAAAAGTTTGCTGAAGATAATTCAAAAATGGTTGCAGCAATATGTTGACAGGGAATTTCCAGAAATGCAAGCTGGATTCAGAAGGGGACATGGAATGAGGGATATCATTGCTGATGTCAGATGGATCTTGGCTGAAAACAAAAAATACTAGAAAGATGTTTACGTGTGTTTTATTGACTATGTAAAAGCATTTGATTGTGTGGATCATAACAAATTATGGATAACATTGAGAAGAAAGGAGAGTCCAGAACACTTAATTGTATTCATGAGGAAACTGCGTAGACCAGAAGGCTGTCATGCAAACAGAACAAGAGGATACTGCATGGTTTATAGTCAGGATGAGAGTGCATCAGTGTTGTATCCTTTCACCATATTTATTCAATCTGTATGTTGAGCAAATAATCTGAGAAGCTGAACTATATGAAAGAGAACATGGCATCAGGATTCGAGGAAGAGTCATTAACAACCTGCTATATATAGATGACACAAAACCTTGCTTGCTGAAAGTGAAGATAACATGAAGAATTTACTGATGAAGATTTAAGTTTGTGGTATGGATTACACCTCAACAAAAAGAAAATGAAAATCCTCACAAATGCAGCATCATGACAAATAGAGAAAAGATTGAAGTTGTCAAAGATTTCATATTACTTGGATTCACAATCAACACCAATGGAAGCAGCAGTCAAGACATCACATGATGCATTGCACTGGGTAAATCTGCTGCAAAGACCTCTTTAAAGTGCTGAAGAGCAAAGATGTCTCTTTAAAGACTAAGGTGCACCAAACCCAAGCCATGGTATTTTCAGTCACCTCATCTGCTTGTGAAAGCTGGACAATGAATAAGGAAGACTGAAGAAGAGTTGATGTTTTTGAATTGTGGTTTTGGTGAAGAATACTGAAAGTACCATGGACTGTCAGAGGAATGAAAATTCTGTCCTGGAAGAAGTACAGCTGGAATTCTCCTTGGAAGCAAGAATGGACAGACTTTGTCTCACCTCCTTGGGCATGTTGTCATAAGGCATCATTCCCTGGAGAAAGATACGATGCTTGGTAAAGTGGAGGATCGGCAAAAAAGGGGAAGGGCCTCAATGAGATGGATTGACACAGTGACTGCAACGACGGGCTCAGGTATAGCAAGTATTGAGAGGCTGTTGTAAGAACAAGCAGTGTTTTGTTCTGTTGTGCAGCATAGGGCCTCTATAATTCAGAGTTGACTTGACGGCACCCAAGAACAACAGATTACCTGAATTTGATGAAAACTTTTGGAATTCTTAACATCATGAAGGGACCTAAAGGTCAATTGTATTTTGAAACATATTTTTCTTATAATTTAACTTGAAGAATGCCTTAAATTCTCTCCATAGCTATTGGCACTATTCCACTACAGGCCACAATTAACCCTTATATGGACTATTCTCTCTTGTCATTTGTAAATATAGTTTCTCTCCCCTCAGCACCTTCTCTTGAAAATAATCATTCTCTTTCTCTGATATACCTTTCATCCCTCAGGGTTCAACTTAGAAGCAATCTTCTTTAAAAGCTATCCTGACCTATGCACTCATTCTGTTAGCCTGTAGAAATTGTCCTCTATTGGAGCCTCTCATTCAGTGGTGTGCTGGCCCATCTAGCCTCACCAGAGCTAACTGTGAGCATTTCTTCTCAATTTCTTGACTAGTAACAGCACATCAGTAGCTCAGAATTGGCCAGAGTACAAGTATTTATATCATGTAAGTTGTCAAATGCAACAAAACCAGGTTTTCTCAGTTTCAGGTTTTTTTTTTTTTTTGAGATAAAGTTGTTAAACATTTACTAGCACAACTTCTCTCAGTCTTCCTATTACATGCCTACCCTACAGCTTATAATCTTTTGTTAGTCTATACTTTGCTTTGTGCTTTTTGTTGAATACTTTGTGTTTTTTCTTTGCTGCCTTCCTACCATGTGGTAAATTCCAAAAGGGCATGTACTATATTGTTTACTTGTGATTCCCAAGACAGTGCCTAGAACACAGTAGACTGTCAATAAATACTTGGCTAAAAAAAATAGGAAGAAATAATATAAATAAAATATACAGTTATATAACATTTATTTTCAAAATTACTACATGATTATTCAAGAAAATTAGAAATCACCACATGTTAATAAAGAAAGTGAATATGATACATAGCTTAATATGCAGAAGTAGTCACTGTTTAGACTTTAAAGAACAACATTTAAGATTTCTTATTATTTAGAAATATATAGTATATGTATGGATTTCTATAATTTTCTCATAATCTGTTTTAAAGCATGTTATAAATGTTTTACATATGAATATACTTCTGTGTGTGTGTGTATATATATACACATGTATACTACAAACTAAATGTCTATGAATGTACTAAATATATTTAACCCATAATATATTTGGGAAGCATATAAGTTTGGGAAATGATCAAGAAATATGAAATGAATGTTCTTATTTACATTTCCCTCACACTTCTCTGGTTATTTCCTTAATATAAATCTAAAAACTCACTGCCGTCGAATCAGATCCAACTCATAGCGACCCCTCCTTGGGTTCCAAGGTGATATCACTATGCAAGTAGATTGCCCAACCTTCCTTCTGAGGAGTGTTTGGTGGGTTTGAACTGCCAGCCTTCTGGTTAGCGGTCAAAGCCTTTAAGCACTATGCCATCAGAGCTCCCAATACTGTATCTAGAGTACTGTAATTAGTAATTTCAAAAGTTTTTGACATGAATTTCCAGATTGTCTTATAGCAATTTAAATTACTACTCTTATTGCATATTAGAGTCTATTTCCCCAAAATCTCTCAAACACAAGATATTATTATTTTCACATCTTTCAAAGAAATGAACAAAAAAATAAATCTAACTTTAATTTTCATTTATTTAATTTGATGTGAAGTTGAGTACATTTTCCATGAGCTGATTCTAACTCTAGCCCCAGAAGATAAATTATCCCATGATATGAATAATAAACTCTTTCCTCCAAACAAGTCTGCTAAATCTTTTGGAGCCAAGACACTTTTGTCAAATCTAAGTTCAGTCTTGAAGATCTGGCCCTTCTTTTGAGGAGAAAACCCAGAGTTTATTATTGAAATGAGGATGATAACCTACATTTTTGTAACTAAAAATAACATGTTAGAGAATTCTATCAATGGGGGAGTCAATGGAGACCTCATTGAGACTTTGTTGTCGTTGTTTTTATGTGCAGTCCAGTCGGCCCCAACTCATAGTGACCCCTCCTTGGGTTGCCGAGGCAGTATCACTATGGAAGTAGATTGCCCAACCTTCCTTCCAAGGAGTGGCTGGTGGGTTTGAACTGCCAGCCTTCTGGTTAGCAGTCAAGTGCCTTAGGCACTATGCTACCAGAGCTCCTATTGAGACCTTACGCTTTAGAATTATGGACATCAGTGGGAGCTATCCAGGGTACTAGATAAAAGCTCTCCCTGACCCATAGAGCAGAGGCCTGAGTCTCTGTGAATGCAACCTCTCTTGTAGTCCCCAAAATCCAGCTACCTCTCTAAAATCACAGGTATTCTGCACACAATTAAGTTTAACAAAAAGCAAATGAACAAAAGTCCTGATTTTCTCAAACCATATTTAAGGAGGCTTTGTCTAATCCTTTTGCTTACTTGCCTGCTTCTTATTCCTGTACTCTGCCTTTATGGCACAAATATATAAATTAAACATTAGTACCTAATCCAGGATTTTTAACATTCAAACAACAGAATTTCTAAAATAGCTATATGAGAAAATGTTGGTTAATTTTACAGAGAAAATTGGGTTTCCATTCAAGAATTCATACTTTTGTTTTGTGACATGGATTGCAATCCCCACAATGTAAAAATGCTCTTCCCACTTTTTACCTGTGTTTACTGTTTCCATTCATAAAAAGGTAAATTATGATAAAGACATTTTTGGACAAGAAAAGAATCAGAAAACTTACCCTAACTTAAGAAGTTCTTAGAAGACACATACTATTGAAATGAGAAGGTAAAACAAAAAGAGAAAAATGTAGGATCCACTGAAAATTTCAGCTGAGAAAGCCCAGGATGACAACTACAACTATGTATCAGGTCTTAACAGTAAGCAGCCCAGATAGGTATCTAGGAGAGAGATGTATCAGAATAAAAGAATATTTAACAGATGATATAATACTATAAAACTTTAAAATATTAAAAATAAAAAACATTAGTCTGGGTCAAGGGCATGTTCATTTTGAACTTTCTAGTGCATATTTAAGGAGCTCTGGTAGCATAATGCCTAAGGCACTTGACTGCTAACCAGAAGGCTGGCGGTTCAAACCCACCAGCCACTCCTCGGAAGGAAGATGGGG
>NW_006921754.1:3582801-3584473 GCF_000298275.1 Orycteropus afer afer | reverse complement strand
GGAAGTTAAGAGAGTTGCAAGATAGAATGGACTGTTCTAAACTCAGGGAGAAAATTATAAATCATAGGATAACCTCAAAGAAAAATGATAAACCTTCATATTACAATAAAAAAGAGGACAATCACAAATATTCAGCAAATACTAAATCAACACCAACTGAGGAAATGATAACAGGATTCATAAACATAATGAATTCAGCACAGAGTATAATATCGAACAAAGAAACCAGGGACACCAAGAAAAAACACATAATGAAATGAGACCAATCAATTAATATTTGTCAATAATTACACTGAATTTTAATGGATTAAATGCACCACTCAAGAGACAGAGAGTTGCAGACTGGATAAGAAAACAAAGTCCATCAATATGCTGCCTACAAGAGACACACTTTAGAGATAAAGACAAAACTGGACTAAAAGTCAAAGATTGGAAAAAGATATATCAAGAAAATAGCAACAGTAAGAGAGCAGGAGTGGCAATATTAATTTCTGGTCAAATTGACATTAAGACAAAAACCACCATACAAGACAAGAGAAGACATTATATAATGATTAAAGTATCAATTGAACATGAAGATATAACCATAATAAATATCTATGGACCCAATGAAAGAGCCCCAAAATACATAAATCAGACTTTAAAACAGTAGAAAAGCCAAATAGATGACACCACAGTCATAGTGGGAGACATTAATACACCACTTTCATTGAAAGATAGAACAACTGGAAAGAAACTCAACAAAGATGCAGAAGAGCTAAACAATACAATCCACCAACTTGGCCTTATAGACATCTACAGAGCACTTCACCCAACAACAGCACAATATACATTCTTTTCCAGTGCATATGGAACATTTTCCATGATAGACCATATATTAAGCCACAAAGGAAGCCTTAATAAATTTTAAAATATTGAAAAACTGAAAATCATCTTCTCAAATCATAATGTTATCAAATTAGAAATCAATAATAGGAAGACCAAGAGAAAAAGAGTAAACATTTGGAAACTGAACAACACCCTCCTTGAGAAAGACTGAGTAAAAAAAAGAAATAAAAACTGAAATTCAAAAATTCCTTGAATCAAACGAGAATGAAAGCAAAACATACTAAAATCTTTGGAACACAGCAAAAGCAGTGATCAGAGGCCAATTTATAACAATAAATGCACACATCGAAAAAGAAGAAAGAGCCAAAATCAACACTTTAAATCAACATCTCCAACAATTAGAAAAAGAACAGCAAGAAAAGCCCACAGTCATCAGAAGAAAGGAAATAATCAAGATTTGAGCAGAGATCAATGAAACAGAAAATAGAAAGGCAATAGAAAAAGTCAACAAGACCAGAGTTGGTTTTTTGAAAAGATCAATAAAATTGACAAACCACTGGCAAAGTTAACAAAGGAAAAGAGGGAGAGAATACAAATAACGTGAATAAGAAATGAAATGGATGACAGCACAACAGAACAAACTGAAATTAAAAGGCTAATATCAGGATACTATGAAGAATGTACTCCAACATATTTGAAATTTGGAAGAAATAGACAGGTTTCTAGAAACATACCACTTACTTAAACGAACACACACTGATGTGGAAAAGTTGAACAAGTACATCACAAAAGAAATTGAACAGGTCATCAAAAAATTACCAACTAAAAAAATTCCTGGCCCAGA
>NW_006921754.1:3551242-3582466 GCF_000298275.1 Orycteropus afer afer | reverse complement strand
AGGGATGGTTCAACATTAGAAAAACAATCAATGTCATCCACCATGTAAATAAAACAAAGGAGAAGAACCACATGATCATATCAATTGATGCAGAAAAGACATTTGATAAAATCCAACACCCATTCCTGATCAAAACTCGCAGCAAAACAGAAATAGAAGGGACATTCCTCTACATAATAAAGAGCATCTATGTAAAACCATCAGCCAACATTATAATCAATGGAGAGAGACTGAAACCATTCCTCCTGAGAACAGGAACAAGACAAGGATGCCCACTATAACCACTTCTATTCAGCATTGTACTGGAATACTGTACTAGCCACGTCCATAAGGCAAGAAAGGGAAATCAAAGGCATTCAGATTGGTAAGGAAGAAGTCAAACTATCTCTATTTGCTGATGATATGATCCTCTACTTAGAAAACCCAAGAGACTCAGTCAAAAATCTACTGGAACTAATTGAGAGATTTAGCATCATGGTAGGATACAAGATCAGCCTCCAAACATCAGTTAGATTCCTCTACACCAGCAAGGATATTGCTGAAAAAGAAATAATGAAATCAATACCATTTGCAATAGCTACCAAGTAAATAAAATACTTGGGAATAAATCTTACCAGGGACACAAAAGACCTGTATAAAGAAAACTATAAAAGACTACTTCAAGAAACCATAAGAAATCTACATAAATGGAAGACCATACCATGCTCATGGATAGGAAGATTGAACATTGTGAAAATATCAGTTCTACCCAAAGCAACCTATACATTCAATGCAATCCCAATCCAGATCCCATCAACAATTTTTAAGGATATGGAAAAAGCAATCACTAACTTTATATGGAAAAGAAAGAGACCTTGTATAAGCAATGAACTATTGAAAAAGAACAAAGTAGGAGGTCTCACACTACCAGATCTCAAAACCTACTATACAGCCACAGTAGTCAAAACTGCCTGGTACAATGACAGACACATAGACCAACAAAATAGAATTGAGAACCCAGAAATAGGTCCATAGATGTGTGGTCAGCTGATCTTTGACAAAGGGCCAAAACCCATTAAATCGGGAAGAGAATGTTTGTTTAATAAATGGTGCTAGCAAAACTGGATATCCATTTGCAGAAAAAAGAAACAAGATCTGAACCTTACTCCATACACAAAAACTAACTCCAGATGGATCAAAGACTTAAATGTGAAACATAAAACAATAAGGTTGCTCAGGCAAAAACTAGAGGCAAATTCAGGGGCCCTAACATATAGCATGAATGGACTATCAAGCATAACCCAAAATGCACAAACAGCAGAAGAGAAACTAGATGAATGGGACCTTCTAAAAATTAAATTCTAATGTGCTTCCAAGGACTTCTCCAAAAGAGTCAAAAGGGAACCTACGGATTGGGAAAAAATATTTGGCAATGACATATCTGACAAGGAAATTATCTTTAGAATTTATAGAAAATTTGAACACCTCAACAAAAAAAGACAAATAATCCAATTGAAAAGTGAGTAGAAGACATGAATAGACACTTCACCAAAGAGGATATTCAGGTGGCCAATAAATATATGAAGAAATGATCACAATCATTAGCCATTAGTGAGAAGCATATCAAAACAATAAGATTCCATCTTGCACCAGCACTAGTAGCAAAGGTCAACAAGACAGAAAATAACAAATACTGGCAAGGATGTGGAGAGATCAGGACTCTCATACACTGCTGGTGGGACTGTTAAATGATACAACCACTGTGGGAAGCAGTATGGTGATTCCTTAAAAAGTTGGAATTAGAAATACCATTTGACCCAGCCATTCCATTACTAGGTATATATCCTAAACAAGTGACAGCCAGGAAAAGAACACACACATGCACACCCATGTCTCACAGCACTATTTACCATAGTCAAAAGATGGAAACAACCTAGGTGTCCATCAAGAAAAGAATGGACAACCAAACTATGGTACGTATACACAATGGAATACTATGCAACCCTAAAGAATAATGCCAAATGTGCAAAACACCGCATAACATGGATGAACTTGGAAGACATTATGCTGAGTGAAATAAGTTAATCACAGAAAGACAAATATTGTATTAGTCTATTATTGTAAAAAGTCATAGCAAAATTTCTATATGGAAGGAAAGGGTTTTTTTTTTTTTTTTTTTATTACTAGGGGTGAAAGGGGAAGATAGGGAACACTGTTAGATAGGTAGAGACAAATATTGATTTGAGTGAAGAGAAGGACAATGTACCAAATGTGCGTGATCAACATGGTGGCACTGAGGAAGAGGAAGACATAGAGAGGTGCATGGGAGGTACAGACAACAAAGTTGAATGTTTTTACACATATAGTACTGTGTTGTCAGGGAAGGCAAACATGGATCTATGGGTGGATAGATGGGTGGACAAGATGAATGATTAAGCATGTCTATGAAGCGGTGAGTGTGCCCAAGACCATGTATAGGGTTGGCAGACAATGTTTCTACAAGTGTGTTGCTATTTCTGTAAGAATTTCAGATATATCATAGAGCTGACAAGGGAAAAGTCTATAGCTACTTCTTGGTCACAGCCAGCTACCCAGAGAGAGCGAGTAATTGTAACTGTGGGTGCAGGACCATAGTTGCAGGGGACATCAAGCTCAATTGTCATAACATACTACCCAGAAACATTGTTCCACATCATACTTTTGCAAGTAGTGACTGGGATCTTAAAAGCTTGCAAGCAGCCATCTAGATGCAACAATGGGTCTTCTCTTCCAGAGAAAAGAAGAATGAAGAAAACCAAAGATGCATGGAAACAATTAGCCCAAGCAACTGGTGCACCATGTGATCCTCAGCCTATACAACTACAAGACCAGAAGAACTAGATGGTGCCCAGCTACCACTGTCAACCAGTAGGAGGGTGATCTATGTAGGGGATCCTGGATAGAGTGGAAGAACAATGTGGAAAAAAATTCAAAATTATTAAAAAAAAAGACCAATTTTGCTGGTCTGATAGAGCCTGATGGAACCACTGAGACTATGGCCCCTAAGCTGCCCTTCAGGTCTGGAATTGAACCCACACCTGTGGCTTCCAGCCAAACAAAAGACAGGCATATGAGCTGAATGTAAATACACTCCTTGGAGAGAACAATCATGGGAGAATAATGTCTCCCTGTGTGTATGCACAGGGAGACAGCTCAGGGGACAGGAGTGTATGGAGGGAAGGACACAGGGAAGAGGTATCTATGGGGAGGAAGTGGGAGGGGAGATGTTTCAATGTGGTATATTGTAGTCAATGTCATGAGATATAGTGTATGTGAGCTGCTGTATGGAAAGTGAATTTGCTCTGTAAACTTTCACCCAAATCAGAATTTAAAAAGAAAGAAAGAAAGCAGGTATTGAAGGTGTGACTTCTGAATGGCCAAATAAGAATATTGGTGGCCCATGTCTCCCCACAAAAACAACAACTATTTTTGTTGTTGTTGTTCTTAAGTGCAGTCAATGGCTCTGACTTATAGCAACCCTGTGTACAACAGAACAAAACATTGCCCGATCCTGTGTCAGCATAACAATCACTGCTATACCCAATCCCATTGTTGCAGCCACTGTGTCAATCCATCTAATTGAGGGCATTCCCTTTTTCACTGACCTTCCACTTCACCAAGCATGATATCTTTCCCTGGTAATGGTCCCTTCTGACAACATGACCAAAGTAGGTGAGACTAAGTCTGGCCATTCTCGCTTCCAAGGAGCCTTCTTGCTGCACTTATTCCAGGACAGATTTGTTCATTCTTCTGGCAGTCCGTGATACTTTCGATATTCTATGCCAACACCAAACTCAAAAGCATCAACTTTTCTTCAATCTTTATTCATTGTCCAGCTTTCACATGCATACAAGGTGACTGAAAACACCATGGCTTGGGTGAGGTGAACCTTAGTCTTCAAAGAGGCATCTCTGTTCTTCACCACTTTAAAGACGTCTTTTGCAGCAGATTTGCCCAGTGCAATACATCGTGTGATTTCTTGACTGCTGCTTCCATTGGTGTTGATTGTGGAACCAAGTAATATGAAATCTATGACAACTTCACCCTTTCCTCCATTTATTGTGATGCTGCTTATTGGTCCAGTTGCAAGGATTTTCATTTTCTTTATGTTGAGGTGTAAGCCATATTGTAGACTGTAGTCTTTAATCTTCATCAGTAAGTTCTTCAAGTCAACTTCACTCTAAGCAAGCAAGGTTGTATCATCTGGATACGGCAGGTTGTTAATGACTCTTACTCCAATCCTGATGCTATGTTCTTTTTCATATAGTTCAGCTTCTCAAATTATTTGCTCAACATACAGATTGAATAAATATGGTGAAAGGATACGACACTGATGCAGTCTCATCCTGACTTTAAACCATGCAGCAGCCCCTTTTTCTGTTTGAATGACAGCCTTCTGGTCTATGCACAGTTTCCTCATGAATATAATTAAGAGTTCTGGACTCTCCTTTCTTCTCAATGTTATCCATAATTTGTTATGATCCACACAATAAAATCCTTTTGCATAGTCAATAAAACACAAGTAAACATTTTTCTGGTATTCATATGACATCAGCAATGATATCCTTTGTTCCACGTCCCCTTCTGAATCCAGCTTGCATTTCTGGAAGTTCCCCGTCAATCTATTACTGCAACCAGTTTTGAATTATTTTCAATAAGATTTTACTTGTGTGTGATATTAATGATGTTGTTGGATAATTTCCACATTCTGTAGGATCACCTTTCTTTGGAATAGGTACAAATATGGCTCTCCTCCAGTCAGTTTGTCAGGTACTTGTCTTCCAAATTTCTTGGCATAACAAGTGCCTCCAGTGCAGCTTCCATTTGTTGAAACATCTCAATGTTATTCTGTCAGTTACTAGGCCACTGTTTTTGACCAGTTCCTTCAGTGCAGCCTTGACTTCTTCCCTCAATACCATTGGTTCTTGATCATATGCCACCTCTTGAAATTGTTGAAGGGGCTCTAGTGGCGTAGTATACAAGGGACTTGCTAATTGGAAACTCAGAGTTTCAAACCCACCAGCTGTCCCACGAAAGGAAGACTGGGTGATCTACTTCTGTAATGATTTACAGCCTCAGAAACCCAGTAAGGGTCATTATGAGTCAGAAATGACTCAATGGTAGTGAGGTTTTTTCTTTTCTTTTTTTTTTTTAATGGATGAATGTAGACCAATTTCTTTTTGGTACAGTGATTCTGTGTATTCTTTCTGTCTTCTTTTGATGTTTCCTGCATCATCCAGTACATTGCACATAAAATCATTAAATATTGCAACTCAAGGTTTGAATTTTTACTTCAGTTCTATCAGCTTGAGAAATCCTGAGTATGTTCTTCCCTTTTGTATTTCTAATTCCAGGACTTTGCACATTTCATTATTATAAGTGACTTTTTCTTCTCGAGCTTTTCATTAAAATCTTCTGTTCAGCTCTTTTATCTTATCATTTTTTTCCATTTGTTTTAGCTACTCTCCATTCAATAACAAGTTTCAGAGTCTCTTTTGGCATACATTTTGGTCTTTCCTTCTTTTCCTGTCTTTTTAATGACCTTTTTCTTTTTTTCATGGATGATGCTCATGATGTCACCTCACAATTCATCTGGTATTCAGTCATTACTGTAAAATGCATCAAATTTATTCTTGGATGGTCTCTAAGTTCAGGAGGGATATAATCAAGATCATATTTTGGCTCTCATGGACTTGCTTTAATTGTCTTCAGCTTCAACGTGAATTTGTATATGAGCAAGTTGATGGTATGTTCCACAGTCACCTCCTCTCCTTGTTTTGGCTGAAGATATTGAGATTCTCCATCACCTCTTTCCACAGATGTAGTTGATATGTTTCCCATGTGTTCCATCTGGTGAAGGTCACATGTATAGCCATCATTTATGTTATTGAAAATATGTATTTTCAATGATAAGTCATTGGTCTTGCAAAATTCTATCGTGTGATCTCTAGCATCATTTCTATCATCAAGGCCATATTTTCCAAATACTGACGATTGTTCCTTGTTTCCAACTTTTGCATTCCAATCACCAGTAGTAATCAACACATGCTGAATGCATGTTTGGTCAATTGTAGACTGCAGAAGTTGGTAAAAATTTTTACTTTCCTTGTCTTTGGTTTTGGCGGTTGGTGCATAAATTTGAATAATAGTGGTATTACCTGGTCTTCCTTCTAGGCACGTGGATATTATCCTATCACTGACAGCACTGTACTCCCAGATAGATCCTGAAACTTTCTTTGTGATGATGAATGCCACACCATTACTCTTCAACTTGTTATTCCCTGCATGTAGATCATATGGCTGTCTGCCACAACTTGTCTGTCAGTTTGTCATACTGTGGTACAAACAGACCATTAGCTGGTCTTATGCAGGTTCAAGTTGAAACTAAATACAATTAAAACAAGTCCACAAGAGCCAAAATATGCAGCTTGAGAAGAAAAAGTCAATTATTATAATAAATGTATACCTGGAGTTAGAAAAACAAAAGAGAAGAACATGCCGATTATTTCTGAAGCTGAAAGAAATGAAGACAGAATTCAAGCCTGGAGTTACAATATTGAAAGATTCTATGGGAAAAATGAGCAGATGAGAGAGGCCAGGAAGGAAGAGAGATGGTGTGGGTGGTTTGGAGTGGCTACGGGAGTCCAGGAAGGAAGCAAGATGGTACACTGGGTTTGGAGTGGCTGAGGGAGGCCAGGAAGTGAGCAGAATGGTTTGGAACAGCCAAGAGAGACAAACTTGGCTGTTACTTTGTTTTACTGTGGTGGTTTCTAAGACAGACTTGGAAGAAGGATGAGGCAATCCACTTCTCAAAGAATTGGCCATTAAAACTTTCTGAATAAGAGTGAAACACTGTATGATATATTATGAGAAAACTTTATGAATAGCCTTGAAACATTGTCCAATATAGTGCCGAAAGTGACCCTCTCAAGTCAGAAGGCACTCAAAATACAACTGGGCAAGAGCTGCCTCCTCAAAGGTAGAGCTGACTTTAATGATGATTTGCTTAATGATAGAGTAAAGCTTTAGGGACCTCCATTAGCTGATGTGGCATGACTCGAGATGAGAAGAAATAGCTATAAATATCCATTGATAATCAGAACATGGAATGTATGAATTATGAATCTAGGAAAATTGGAAGTTCTCAAAAATGAAATGGAATGCATAAAGATTTTATGTCCTAGGCATTAGTGAGCTGAAATGGACTGACTTTGGCTGTTTTGAATCAGACAGTCATATGATCTACTATGCTCAGAATGACAAATTGAAGAGGAATGGGGTGGCATTCATCATCACAAAGAATGCATCATGATCTATCCTGAAGTACAATGCTGTCAGTGACAGGATAATATCTATACACCTACAGGAATACCAGTTAATACTACTATTATTCAAATTTACCCACCAACCACCAAAGCCAAAGATTTGAAGATTTTTACCAATTTCTACAGTATGAAGTGACCAAACATGCAAACAGGATTGATTATCACTGGTGACTAGAATAAAAAAGTTGGAAACAAAGAAGAATCACCAGTAGTTGAAAAATATGGCCTTGGTGATAGAAATAACACTGGAGAGATCTCATGATAGAATTTGGCAAGACCAATGACTTTATAAACTCTGTACTTTTCTGTCTACATTCTTTTGCAATTTTTCTATATTTAAAGTCATTTCAAAATAAACAGTAAAAAACTTATTTGTTGCATATATCTTTTCTCAACAACACAAACAGTGGCTATATGTGGACTTCACTGATGGAGTACACAGGAATCACATCAACTACATCTGTGGCAAGAGGTGATGGAGAAGCTCAATATCTTCAGTCAAAAGAAGGTCAGGAGTTGATTGTAGAACAGACCATCAACTGCTCATATGCAAGTTCAAGTTAAAACTCTGGATAATTAAAACAAGTCCATGAGAGCCAAAATATGACCTTGATTATATCCCTCCTGAATTTAGATACCATCTAAAGAAGAGATTTGATACATTGAACACAAATGACTGAAAACCAAAGGAACTGTGGGATGACATCAAGAACATCATTCATGAAGAAAGTAAGAGGTTGTTAAAAAGACAGGGAAGGAAAAACAGACCAAAATGGATGTCAGAATAAACTCTGAAACTTGTCCTTGGAGGAGAGCAGCTAAAGCAATGGAAGAAATAATAAGATAAAAGAGCTGAACAGAAGATTTCAAATAGCAGCCTGAGAAAACAAAGACAATAAATATAATGAAATGTGCAAAGACCAGGAGTTAGAATACCAAAAAGGAGGAACATACTAGACATTTCTCAAGCTGAAAGAACTGAAAATGAAATTTAAACCTCGAGTTGCAATATGGAAATGTTCTATGGGCAATATATTGAATGAAGCAAGAAACATCAAAAGAAGATGGAAGGAATACACAGAGTCACTATACCAAAAAGAATTGGTTGATGTTCATCCATTTTAGGAGGTGAGATATGATCAAGAACCAACAGTATTGAAGGAAGAAGCCAAGGCCACCCTGAAGGAATTGGCAAAAAACAAGGCTTTAGGAATTGACAGAACACTAATTGAGATGTTTCAACAAATGAATGCCACTCTGGAGGCACTCACTGGACTATGCCAAGAAATTTGTAGGACAGCTACTTGGCCAACTGACTGGAGGAGAGCCATATTTGTACTCATTCCAAAGAAAAGTGATCCCACAGAATGTGGAAATTATCAAACACTATCCTTAATATCACACACAAGTAAAATCTTACTGAAGATAATTCAAAACTGGTTGAAGCAGTATATTGACAAAGAACTTCCAGAAATGCAAGCTGGATTCACAAGAGGATGTGGAATGAGGGCTATCATTGTGGATGTCAGATGGATCTTGGCTGAAAGCAAAGAACACCAGAAAAAAATGTTTATTTGTGTTTATTGACTATGCAAAAGCATTTGACTGTGTAGATCATAACAAATTATGCACAACATTGAGAGAATGAGAATTCCAGAACATCTACTTGTACTCAAGAGAAATCTGTACATAGACCAGGAGGCTGTCCTTAGAACAGAACAAGAGGATACTGCATAGTTTAAAATCAAGAAGGGAGTCCGTCAGGGTTGTATCCTTTCACCATACTTATTCTATCTGTTTGCTGCACAAATATCCCAGAAGTTGGACTATATGAAGAAGAACGTGGTATCAGGATTGGAGGAAGACTCAATAAAACCTGTCATATGCAGACAACACAACTTTGCTGAAAGTGAGGATAACTTGAAGCACTTACTGATGAAGACTGAAAACAAAAATCTGCAGTATGTATTACACCTCAATTCAAAGAAAACAAAAATCTTCACAACTTGACCAATAAGCAGCGTAATGATAAATGGAGAAAAGATTGGACTTGTCAAAGACTTCATATTACTTGGTTCTACAATCAACACCAATGGAAGTAGCAGTCAAGACATCGAAAGACATATTGCATTGGACAAATCTGCTGCAAAACATCTCTTTCAAGTGCTGAAGAGCAAAGATGTCCCCTTGAAGACTAGGGTGCACCTAACCCAAGCCATGATATTTTCAATTGCCTCATATGAATGTGAGAGCTGGACAATGAATAAGGAAGACCAAAGAAGAGTTGATGCTTTTGAGTTGTGGTGTGGGTGAGGAACACTGAAAGTACCATGACTACTAAAAGAACTAAAAAATCTGTCCTTGAAGAAGTGCCAGAATGCTCCTTGGAAGCAAGAATGGGCAGACTTATCCTCACATACTTTGGTCATGCTGTCACAAAGGACCATTCTCTGGAGAAGGATAACATGCTAGGTAAAGTGGAGGGCCATTGAAAAAGAGGAAGGCTCTCAACAAGGTGGATTGACACACTGGCTACAATGACGGGCTCAGGTATAGCAAGGATTGTGAGTCTGGTACAGGACCATGCAATGTTTAGTTCTGTTGTACCTAAGGTTACTATCAGTTGGAGACAACTCAACAGCACCTAACAACAACAATAACATGGGAAAAATACTGAATGATGCAAGAAACAGCAAAAGAAGATAGAAAGAATACACAGAGTCACTCTACCAAAAAAAAATTGGCTGATGTTCATCCGTTTCAGGAGGTCATGTATTATCAAGAACCAATGGTACTGAAGAAAAAATTTTGAAGCTGCTCAGAAGGAACTAGCAAAAAATAAGGCCCAGGAATTGACAGAATACCTACCTAAAGAGATGTTTAACAAACGGATGCTGCTCTGGAAGCACTTCCTCATCTATGCCAGGAAATTTGGAGGATAGCTACCTGTCCAACTGATTGGAAGAAATCCATATTTGTACCTATTCCAAAGAAACATGATCCCACAGAATGTGGAAATTAAACAATATCATTAATATCACACACAAGTAAAATCTTGTGGAAGATTATTAAAAAAAATTGTAACAGTATATCAACAGAGAACTTCCAGAAATGCAAGCTGGATTCAGAAGACAAGGAATGAGGAATATCATTGTAGATGCCAAATGGACCTTGGCTGAAAACAAAGAATACCAGAAAGATGTTTACTTGTGGTTTATTGACTATGCAAAAGCATTTGACTGTGTGGATCATAACAAATTATGGATAATATTGATAAGTATGAGAATTGCAGAACACTTAATTGTGTTTGTGAGGAACCTGTACATGGACCAGGAGGCTTTTGTTGAACAGAACAAGGGGATACTGCATGGTTTAAAATCAGGATGAGAGTGTATCAGTGTTGTATCTTTTCCCCATACATATTCGATCTGTATGCTGAGCAAACAGTATGAGAAGATGGACTATAAGAAGCATAGTGTCAGGATTTGAGGAAGACTCATTAACAACCTGCAATATACAGACAACACAACTTTGCTTGCTGAAAGTGAGGATGACTTGAAGTACTGATGCAGATTAAAGACTGCAGTATGGATTACACCTCAATACAGAGAAAATGAAAATCTTCACAACTGGCACAGTAAGTAGCATCTTGATAAATGGAGAAAAGATTGAAGTTGTCAAAGATTTCATATTACTTGTTTCCACAATTCACACCAATGGAAGCAGCAGTTAAGACACACAATGTATTGCACTGGGCAAATCTGCTGCAAAAAATCTTTAAAGTTCTGAAGAGCAACAATGTCTCTCTGAAGGCTAAGGTGCACTTGACCATGGTATTTTCAATCACCTCATATGCATGTGAAAGCTGGACAATGAATAAGGAAGACCAAAGAAGAGTTGATGCTTTTGAGTTGTGGTGTTGGCAAAGAATACTGAAAGTACCACAGACTGCCAGAACAAACAAATCTGTGCTGGAAGATGTGCATCTGGAATGCTCCTTGGAAGAAAGAATGGCCAGACTTTGTCTCACCAACTTTGGTCATGTTGTCAGAAGGGACCATTCCCTGGAGAAGGACATCATGCTTGGTAAAGCGAAGGGTCAGTGAAAAAAGTGAAGGCTCTCAATGAGATGGATTGACACAGTGGCTGCAACAATAGGCTCAGGTATGGCAAGGATTGTGAGGCTGGCACAGGACCGGGCAGTGCTTTGTTCTGTCATACATAGAGTCACTGTGAGTCAGAACTGACTTGATGGCACCTAACCACAACAACAAGGCTGTCTGTTTCAAAATGGCCCAAACCAGACCATTTTAGCTTACTAATGCCTACACTATTGATCTTTATGCATTTCACTTCATTTTTGACAACTTTCAATTATCCTAGTTTCATATTTTGTACATTCCATGTTCTGATCACTAATGAATATTTGCAGATGTTTCTTCTCTTTTTGAGTTATGCCACATCAGCAAATATAGTTCCTGAAAGATTTACTCCATGCACATTATTAAGATCAATTCTGCTTTGAAGAGGCAACTCCTCTCCAGTTATATTTTGAGTGTCTTCCTACCTGAGGGACTCATCTACAAACATTATATTGGACAATGTTTCAGGGATATTCTTAAAGTATTCCAGTAATATATGGACAGCATTTCATTGCTATTCATAAAGTTTTCACTGGCCAATTCTTTGAGAAGTAGTTGAACCCTTCCTTCTTCCAAGTCTATCTTAGTCTGGAAGCTGATGAAACCTGTCCACCATAGGAGACTCTGGTAGTATTTGAAATACTGGTGACATAACCTCCAGCCTCACAGCAACATGCAAGCAACACATCATGACAAACTGACAGACGAGTGGTGGGACAATTTAACTGGTGAAGATTATTTTTTTTTTAATTGCTTAAATGTTCTGAACATTAAATGGTGAAACATAATTCAAGAGGTGTCTATAAGAATAGTGAAAATCTGTGACATTTAAACAATAACTCACTCCCTTATTCTCACCAACTTTAAAAAAAAAAAGGATTACCAATATCTCCAACTCCAAGTCTGTGGCTATTGTCTCTTCCCAGAACGGAAAACTTTCTGGCATTTTTCATCCCTTCTAGTGGCAAATAGCCAGACTATATGAAGAAGAACATAGCATCATGATTGGAGGAAGATTCATTAACAACCTGTGATATGCAGACAACACAACTTTGCTTGCTGAAAGCGAGGATGACTTGAAGCACTTACTGATGAAGATTGAAGACTACAGTCTGTAGTATGGATTATTCCTCCATATAAAGAAAACATAAGATCCATATAAAGATCCTCACAACTGGACCAATAAGAAACATCACGATAAATGGAGAAAACTTTGAAGTTGTCAAAGACTTTATACTACTTAGTTCCACAATCAACACCAATGGAAGCAGCAGTCAAGATATCAGATGATGTCTTGCACTGGGAAAATATGCTGCAAAAGACCTATTTAAAGTACTGAAGAGCAATAATGTTTCCTTGAAGACTAAGGTGCTCCTAAACCAAGCCATGGTATTTTCAATTATCTCATATGCATGTGAGAACTGGAAAATGAGCATGGAAGACCAAAGAAGACTTGATGTTTTTGAGTTGTGCTGTTGATGAAAAATACTGAAAGTACCATAGACTGCCAAAAGAATGAACAAATCTGTCCTGGAAGAAGTTCAGCCAGAATTCTTGGAACAAGAATGACCAGACTTCATCTCACCTACTGTGATCATGTTTTCAGAACGGACCATTCCCTGGAGAAGGACATCATGCTTGGTAAAGTGGAAGGTCAGCAAAGAAGGGCAAGGCCCTCAAAGTGATGGATTGACACAGTGGCTGCAACAATGAGTTCAGCAAGGGTTATGAAGCTGGCACAGGACTGGGCAGTGTTTCATTCTTTTGTACATAGGGTGGCTATGAATTAGAACCAACTTGACGGCACCTAACAACAAAAAATGGCAAATGCTTTGCTCTGAGTGGTTGCAACAGAGAGGACCAGATCTCTCTTTCTCTCCCAACCCCAATTAATAGAGAAGACACTTACCCTAGGTATGTTGTTGTTGTTGTTGTGTGCCGTCGTATAGCAGACTATTAATACTGGGACCACAATCAGCCTTCTCAAACTTGCTAGTAGGGGAGCTTCCTCTCACTGAGAAGACTAGGGTCTGTGATCCCTTCTCAGTGCCCACCAATAGAGTGGGAGTATATCTGTAGGATAACTGAAACCCTGATCCCCAATTCCAGTGCAGAATGCAGGAGTTTTGTCCAAACAGAAAGAAAGGCACACCATAAGGACTAGGAGATCCACAGCTCTGCAAGAGGAGACTGATTTTGTTTGGAACTGATCATGGAGAACTCAGTGCTTAAGGGTTTTGTTAAATAAAAAAAAAAAAAAAAGTCTTGGTGGATATCAAAAAAGAATAGGCTAGTAGCTGCATGATACAAGCAAAACAGCAAAGAAGTCAGAAGTTTAAGAAGGAAAACCAGGGGAAGAAGCAGCCAAGAAGAACTCTTGTAGGATCACAGTCAACTGTGGGGTCCAAACACAATGTGCATGCACTACACACTGCATCTACTCAGGGTTAATCAGAAGCGATTGTAGGGAAGAACTTCACCAACCCACAGACCTACCAACACAGGATAGAAGTTTCACTGTCACAAGGGACCTAAACATAACCTCTGACCAAACACTGACTAAGCAATCAACTACCCTCCAGACACTGTCCAATGTCCTCTGGGGGATGGGGGGCAAAAACATTCTTGGTTTACAACAATGTTATTTCTCTCCTTTCTCCACCTACTAAAATCTTAAAATCTGTAGGACATTAATTGGAAAGAATTTAATTAGTGAAGTTATACATTTATTACACAGTTTTAAAAAAACTTCTTTTTCTTTAAATTGTGATTTGGGTGAAAGTTTACAGAGCAAATTCACTTTCCATACAGCAGTTCACATACATTTTGTCTCCTAACATTGATTACAATTTACCACAATGAAACAGCTCCCGTCCAACTTTCTCCCCATAGTTACCTCTTTCCTGTGTCCATCCTTCCATGTACTCCTGCCCCCTAAGCTGTCTCCCTGTGAATAAACAGCCCTTCTTTCTTCCATGATTGTTCTCTCCAAGGAGTGTATCTGCCCAGTGTAAATGTTCACCTCATTTACCTATCTTTTGTTTGACTGGAAGCCACAGGTATGGGTTCAATTCCAAACCTGAATGGCAACTAGGGGCCATAGTCTCAGTGCTTGTACCAGGCTCTATCAGACCAGGAAACCTGGTCCCCCTTTTCTTTTCTTTTTTTTTTTTTTAATGATTTTGAGTTTTGTTCCATAATTGTTCTCCCTCTCTATCGAGGATCTCCTACGTAGATACCCCTCCAAGTGGTTGACAGTATTAGCCGGGCACCATCTCGTTCTTCTGGTCTCATAGTCATATAGGCTGAGGATCGCATGGTATACCAATCACTTGGACTACCTGTTTCCATGAATCTTTGTTTTGCTTCATTCTTCTTTGTTCTGGAAGAGGAGAGATACATCGTTGCAACTAGACAGCTGCTTGCAAGCTTTTAAGATCTCAGTCACTACTCGCCAAAGGAGGAGGTGGAACAATGTTTTGTGTAGTATGCTATGCCAATTGAGTTGATGTTCCCTGTGACTATGGTCCTGCACTCACAGGTTCACCTACTCACTCCCTCTAGGTAACTGGCTGTGGCCAAGAAGTGACTATAACCTTGTCCCTTGTCAGCTCTACTATACACCTGGAAATTCTTACAGAACATACAAATACACTTATAAAATCATTGTCTGCCAACCCTATACATGGTCTTGGGCACACTCCCCCTTGCATAGACATACTAATAGTTCAGCCTGTCCACCCATCTATCCACCCCTATACCCATGTTTGCCTTCACTGACAATGCAGTACTGTATGTGCAAAAGGGTTCATCTTTGTTGTCTGTACCTCCCGTGTACCTCTCTATGTTTTCCTCTTCCTCAGTGCCACCACGTTAATCATTCACATTTGGCACATTGCCCTTCTCTTCATCCAAATCAATACTTGTCTCTACCTATCTAACAGTGTTCCCTCGCTTCCCCTCCCATCCCTGGTAAATAACAAAGAAAATTTCCTTCCATATAGAAACCTTCCCTTGACTTTTAACAATAACGGACTAATACAATATTTTTCCTTCTGTGATTGACTTATTTCATTCAGCATAATGTCCTCCCAGTTCATCCATGTTGCACGGTGTTTTGCAGATTCTACATTATTCTTTAGGGCTGCCTAGTATTGCATTGTGTGTATGTGCCACAGTTTGGTTATCCATTCTTCAGTTGATAAACACCTGGGTTGTTTCCATTTTTGGCTATTGTAAATAGTGCTGTGATGAACATAGGTGTGCATGTGTGTGTTCTTTTCCTAGCTGTCACCTCTTTAGGATATATACCTAGTAATGGAATGGCTGGGTCAAATGGTATTTCTAATTCCAACTTTTTCAGGAATTGCCATATTGTTTTCCACAGTTGTTGTGCCATTTGGCAGTCCCACCAATAGTGTATGAGAGTTTCAATCTCTCCACATCCTTGCCAGTATTTGTTATTTTCTGTCTTGTTGAACTTTGCTACTAATGCTGGGGCAAGATGGTATCTCATTGTTGTTTTGGTTTGCATCTCTCTAATGGCTAATAACCATGAGTATTTCTTCATATGTTTGTTAGCCACCTGAATATCCTCTTTGGTGAAGGGTCGTTCCATGTCTTCTGCCCATTTTTTAACTGGACTATTTTTCTTTTTGTTGTTGAGGTGTTGGAGTTCTCTATAAATTCTAGAGACAAGTCCCTTGTCAGATATTTTTTTCCCAATCTGTAGTTTCTCTTTTGATTCTTTTGGAGAAGTCTTTGGAAGCACATAAGAATTTAATTTTTAGAAGGTCCCATTCATCTAGTTTCTCTTCTGCTGTTTGTGCATTTTGGGTTATGCTTGATAGTCTATTTATGCCATGTATTGTTGTTGTTGTTGTTATGTGCCATCAAGTCAGACCTGACTCATAGAGACCCCTCCTTGGGTTTCCGAGGCAGTATCACTGCAGAAGTAGATTGCCCAACCCCTAAATTTGTCCCTAGTTTTTCCTTGAGGAATTTTATAGTTTAACTTTCACATTTAAATCTTTGATCCATCTGGAGTTACTTTCTGTGTATGGAGTGAGGTACAAGTCTTGTTTCATTTTTCTGCAAATGGATATCCAGTTTTGTCAGCACCATTAATTAAACATTCTCTTCTCCATCGAGTGGATTTGGGACCTTTGTCAAAAATCAGCTGACCATAGGTCAATTGATCTATTTCTGGCTTCTCAATTCTATTCCATTGGTCTATGTGTCTGTCATTATACCAATACCAGGCAGTTTTGATTACTGTGGCTCTATAGTAGGTTTTGAGATCTGGCAGTGTGAGACCTTCTACTTTTTTCTTCTTTTTCAATAGTGCTTTGCTTATCCAAAGTCTCTTTCCTTTCCCTATAAAGTTACTGATTGGTTTTTCCATATCCTTAAAAATGGTTGATGAGATCTGGATTGGGATTGCATTGAATGTATAGATTGCTTTGGATAGAATTGACATTTTCACAATGTTCAATCTTCCTATCAATGAGCATGGTATATTCTTCCATTTTTGTACATCTCTTGTGGTTTCTTGAAGTAGTCTTTTATAGTTTTCTTTGTACAGGACTTTTGTGTCCCTGGTAAGACATATTCCCAAGGTTGTTTTTTTTTTTTTTTTGGTAGCTATTGTAAATGGTATTGATTTCTTTATGTCTTTTTCAGCAATCCCTTTGCTGGCGTAGAGGAATCCAACTGATTTTTGGATGCTGATCTTGTTTCCTGACACAATGCTAAATCTCTCAATTAGTTCCAGTAGGTTTTTGACTGAGTCTCTTGGGTTTTCTAGGTATAGGATCATATCATCAGCAAATAGGGATAGTTTGACTTCTTTCTTACCAATTTGGATGCCTTTGATTTCCCTTTATTGCCTTATGGCCCTGGCTAGAACTTCCAGTAGAATGTTGAATAGAAGTGGTGATAGAAGGTGTCCTTGTCTGGTTCCTCTTTTCAAGAGGAATGGTTTCAGTCTTTCTCCATTGAATATAATGTTGGCTGTTGGTTTTGCATAGATGCCCTTTATTATGTTGAGGAATGTCCCTTCTATTCTTATTTTACTGAGAGTTTTGATCAGGAATGGGTGTTGGATTTTATCAAATGTCTTTTCTATATTGATTGATATGATCATGTGTTTCTTTTTCTTTCTTTTATTTATGTGGTGGATGATGTTGATTGTTTTTCTAATGTTGAACCATCCTTGCATACCTTATATGAACCCCCCCTTGGTCATAATGAATGATTTTCTTCATATGCTATTGGAGTCTATCGGCTAGGATTTTGTTGAATATTTCTGCATCTATATTCATGAGGGATATTGGTCTGTAGCTTTCATTTTGATGAAAATCTTCATATTTTTAACCAAATTTTAGACTCTTAATAATTGAAACTGAACTAATACTCAATTTGTTTGAATTAAGAACCTTGGATATGTTACTAGAGGCTAATCCTTTGACACAGACCGGTTATGATGTAGAGATGAATATTACCTTATAAAACAATATTTTTCATGTAGCATTTTTTTCCCTTCAAATTCCTATTGAATAAGGATTTATTCATGAAAAAAAGATATGAAACATCAGGCTGTTATCAAAAGTAACCCACAGTATCAACTTTAGAAAATAAATGTTAAGACTATTATACTAATTATTTTTTTAATATATGCATTTGATATACTAACTCTCATTCACAAAAGAAAAATACCTTGTTATATTTATATTGAACAGTCCCACACAGGGCTCTTATATGGGGTATAAAACACATACCTCTAACTCAAAAGTGCTCTAAAGTGCTCCTCAACTGAGATTTTCTTTGCAGTTAGGGAAGCAACTACTGAATTGTTGTATTAATAGAGATTACTGTACGCCCTGCATAACAAGCGATTAATTTGGAGATAGTTGCTAAAAACAATACATCCATTCTATTACTAAGTCAAAAAGGTATCAAAATTAAAAAAAAAAAAACTACAGGATAAGACTTAACATATCTACTGGAATGTCAAAGGAAGTGAAAATGAGACTAGGTTCAGGGCAATATGAATTAATGAATGTGGGAATGATAAGGATGGGGAGGAGAGTGTGCTGAAGATACTAGGTGAGAGGATCTGGTGAAGAATTTTATTTTAAACAAGTGCTTGGAAAAAGAAATAATGTGATAAAATTTCTAAACTCCATTATATGCCTAAGTCATCCTCACCATTGGTGCTGTCCCTGTCATCCTCTCCTTCTTCACTCTCCTTTGCATCATCTTTGATCAATTCCGTCTGGTCATCCCCCCATTTTCATTATCATCATCATCCAGTAAATCTCCTTCATCAGAATTTATCTGCCCCTCCCTCTTCTTATTCCTTCTTCACATTCACACTAGTCTCATCTTTTTTCAGGGTGCTGCTGCTCTGCTCCTCTTCTGACTTATTATTCTTCATCTCTCCTTGTTTTCTCTGTTCCTTTTAAATATTTTCCAGGCTTTTATCCAGGTAAATTTCTTGTTAATGGCCTGAAGGTAATTTTTTTTTAAATTTTCCAGACTTAGAAGAAGATCCTTGCTGTCACTCGGGATTGAAGCACTTTTGCCCGTTCTTGAAGTATTTCCTACTATGTACTTGTGTTTTAGGGGCACTGCATCCCTAGTAATAGGAAGAGGAAAAGAAACATGTAGTGGGTAGTTTTACATCTTGTCTGAATAATCCCACTGAAAGTCATAGTGCAAGTCAAAAGAAGCCAAAGGTCTCCACTGGAAATCATTTCATACCTGCTTTGCTTCAATTCATTTTTGACTCTGCAATCAGATTAACATCTAGAACCATACCAGCAATCATTCTGCCATCTTCTCCTGCTATAGCAGCCCAGGCATTTCTCTCTTAACATACACTAACAAAGGCAACCACCAGTTGCCTGTCAGTTTGCCTGTGTGTTGCTGTGAGGTTGGAAACTTTCCCACAAGAATTTGAAGCACCAGCAGGGTCAGTCATGGTGGACAAAATCTTGTCATCAGAGTTTCCAGACTAAAACAGATTGGAAAGAAAGACAAGGTCATTCACTTCTGAAATAATTGGCCAAGGAAAATCTTAAAATAGCAGTGAAACACTATCTGATATATTATTGGAAAATTTCATAAAAAGTGGTGAAATATTGTCTGATACAGTGCCAGAAGATGAGCCCTTCAGGTTGGAAGACACTCAAAACATGACTGAGGAAGAGCTGGCTCCTCAAAGTACAGTTGATCTTAATAATGTGAACTGAGTGAAGTTTATAGAATCTTCATTTGCTTATGGGGTGTGATTCAAAATAAGAAGAAACAGTTGCAAACATTCATTAATAATCAGAACATGAAATGTAAGAAGTATGAATGTAGGAGAATTCGAACTTGTCAAAAATTAAATAGAATACATAAAGATCAATATCCTAGGCATTAGTGAGCTGAAATTGACTGGTACAGGCCATTTTGAATCAGACAATCATTTGGTCTACTATGCCGGGAATGACAATGTGAAGAGGAATGTCATTGCTTCCATCGTCAAAAAGAACATTCCAAGATCTATCCTGAAGTACAATGCTGTCAGTGACAGGACAATATCCATGTGCCTCCAAGAAAGATCAGTTAATATTACTATTATTCAAATTTACACTCCAACAACTAAAATCAAAAATGAAGAAATTAAAGATTTTTATAATTTCTGCAATCTGAAATTGACCAAACATCCAATCCCTCATCAGCATTCATATGTCCCTCCCCCTCAGTGTTGATTATTACTGATGATTGGAATGTGAAACTTGTAAACAAAGAAGAATCATTGGTAGTTGGAAAATATGGCCTTAGTAATAGAAATGAAGCTGGAGATCACATGATAGAATTTTGTAAGACCAATGGCATATTCATTGCAAGTACCTTTTTTCATCAACATAAAGTTACTATACATGTGGACCTCACCAGATGGAATATATAGGAAACAAATTGACTACATCTGTGGAAAGAGATGATGGAGAAACTCAATATCATCCATGAAAACAAGGCCAGGAACTGACCATGGAATTTACCATCAATTGCTCATATGCATGTTCAAGTTGAAGCTGAAGACATTTAAGTCTACAACAGCCAAAATATGACCTTGATTATATCTTACCTCAATTTAAAAATCATCTGAAGAATAGATTTGACACCAATGATCCAAGACCAGATGAATTGCAGGATAGCTTCAAGGACATCCTACATGAAGCAAAAAAGTCATTAAAAAGATAGGAAAGGAAGAAAAGACCAAAATGAACATCAGAAGAGACTCTGAAACTTGCTCTTGAATGGAGAGTAGCTAAAGGGAGCTCTGGTGGTGTAGTGCTTAAAGCATTTGACTGCTAACGAGAAGGCTGGTGATTCAAAGCCACCAGCCACTCCTTGGAAGCAAGATAGGGCAATTTACTTCTGTAGAGGTACTGCTCCAGAAACCCAGAAAGCAGTCACTATGAGCCAGGATTGACTCGATGGCAGTGAGTGAGAAAGGCAGTGGAAGAAATGATCAAATGAAGGAGCTGAACAGGATATTTCAAAGGGCAGCTCAGGAAGACAAAGTAAAGTATTGTAATGAAATGTGCAAAGACCTGGAGTTAGAAAACCAAAAGGAAAGAACACACTCAACATTTCTCATGCTAGAAGAGCTGAAGAAAAAGGTTAAGCCTTGACTTGAAATATTGAAGGATTCTATGGGCAAAGTATTGAATGATGCAGAAAGCATCAAAAGAAGATCGAAGGAATATACAGAGTCACTGTACCAAAAAGAGTTGGTCGATTTTCAACCATTTCAGGAAGTAGAACATCAAGAACCAATGATACTGAATAAAGAATTCCAAGCTGCAAATGGCAAAAAACAAGGCTCTGGGAATTGATAGAATACCCATTGAGATGTTTCAAAAAATTGATGGAGCACTGAAGGCACTTGCTCATTTATTCCAAGAAATTTGGAAGACAACTACCTGGACAATCGACTGGAAGAGATCAATATTTTTGCTGATTCCAAATAAAGGTGATCCAACTGAATGTGGAAACTATGGAACAATATCATTAGTATAACTTGCAAGTAAATTATGGTGAAAAAATTAAAAATGGTTGTAGCAGTATACTGATTGGGAACCACCAGAAATTCAAGCCAGATTCAGAGGAAGACAGGGAGCAAGGGATGTCATTGCTGATGTCAGATGGATCTTAGTTGAAAGCAATGAATACCAGAAAGATATATACCTGTGTTTTATGCAAAGGCATTCAATTGTGTGAGTCATAACAAATTATAGATAACATTGCAGAGAATGAGAATTCAAGAACACTTAATTGTGCTCATGAGGAACCTGTACACAGACCAAGTGGCTGTCATTCAAAGAGAACAAAGGGATAGTGTATGATTTAAAATCAAGAAGGATGAGCATCAGGATTGTATCCCTTCACCATACCTATTCAATCATATGCTGAGCAAATAATCCCAGAAGCTGGACTATAGGAAGAAGAATGTGCATCAGGATTGGAAGAAGACTCGTTTACAACCTGTGGTATGCAGATGACACAAGTTTGCTTGCTGAAAATGAAGATGACTTGAAGCACTTACTGGTAAAGATCAAAGACTACAGTCTTCAGTATGTACTATAAATTACACCTCAACATAAAGGAAACAAAAATCCTTACAACTGGACCAATAAACAACATCATGATAAATGGAGGGGGAAAAAAAAAAAACTAGAAAGAAATTCAAGAAGAACTTAGAGATTGTTTGAGGAGCAATCGTGCAGGTCATTTTTTCCTCTTTTTTCCACTCTTCTGTACTATATTTCTGATGAAAATTTAAGAATTTTTAATACAAAACTATTGTCTTCTAAATATACCATGCAAATAGCAAAAAAAAAAGGAAGTTCCTAATGTATTTTCAAGTAGAATTTTAGTAGTTTACTTATTAAAATAGATTTGTCATTTTCCCATTAAAAACTATGGCTTTAAATCTTTCAGTAAGATATTCTGACCTAAGATGCATGTGCCAGAAGTATGAAGCCAAGAGCAGTGGAGTCTATCCAATCCCAGACATTTACAAAAAGCTCTTGTCAACACTGTGTTTCATTTTGTTTTCCCCATACAAATGCACTTTTAATAAGCTTTACAAATGCTTGCTAATTCCCTTGAGAAGAATTAAAGCAACAATCACATTATCAGATTATAAGACAAGGTAAATTTTCTGATACTGCTACCCAGTGGTGACTCATAACATTTCTAGGAAATCAGGTACTTTAATCTCATAGCTTCATTTCATTCTTCCATATATCTTTTCTCCCATTCCCAATCTACTTTATGACTAAAATCTTGTTCTCCTCATATCTATATCTTACCTCCTTCTTCAAAGTCCAGCCTTTTGCAGACATCTCATCAGAAAAATATTTTCCTTCCTCCACATTCCTGAAAATTTAATGGTTTATATGATACTAACTGATAATTCATTTTTACTATAAGTACTACGAGGAGCCCTAGTGGCACAGTGTTTAAGTGCTCCAGTGCTAACTGAAAGGTCGATGATTAGAACCCACCAGCTGCTCCATGGGAGAAAGATGTGGCAGTCTGCTTCCATAAAGATTACAGCCTTGGAAATCTGATACAACAGTACATTTTTTCCTGTGGAGTTTCTATGAGTCAGAGTCAACTCAACAGGACACAACCACAACATAAGTATCACAGATTTTTAATATTAGCCAGTTTTATCTCTTCATCATGATTGTAACATCCTATATGTAAGATTCTATTGGGTACTTCAATGTTTCTTAAGAAATGACAACATGTTTTTTTTCAGAGGGGCATTGGTGAGGCAGGTGCTTTTTTATTTCCTTTCATCTGATCATATATCAGATAGACTTTAAAAGGCAATCAGCAGGATATAGTGGGCGGAATTTCTCAAATGCCTGTGCTTTAGTTTCTGAAACACAGATGGATTGTTTTTTTAATTGTGATTTGGGTGAAAGTTTACAGAGCAAATTCACATTCCATACAGCAGTTCACATACACTTTGTCTCATGACATTGACTGCAATTTACCACAATGCAATAGCTCCCCTCCCACTTCCTCCCCACAGTTACCTCTTCCCCTGTGTCCATTTCTCCATGCACCCTGCCCCCTGAGTTATGTCCCTGTGCATACACAGCCCTTCTATTCTTCCATGATTGTTCTCTCCAAGAAGTGTATCTACCTAGTGTAAATGTTCACCTCATGTGCCTGTCTTTTGTTTGGCTGGAAGTCACAGGTGTGGGTTTAATTCCAGATCTGAAGGGCAGCTAGGGACCATAGTCTCAGTGGTTCCACCAGGCTCTATCAGACCAGCAAATCTGGTCCCTTTTTTTTTTTTTTAATGATTTTGAGTTTTGTTCCACATTGTCTTCCCACTATATCCAGGATCTCCTACGTAGATCCCCGTCTGAGTGATTGACTGTGGTGTCTGGGCACCATCTAGTTCTTTTGGTCTCATAGTCATATAGGCTGAGGGTCACACGGTATACCAGTCACTTGGACTAATTGTTTACATGAATCTTTGGTTTACTTCATTTTTCTTTGCTCTGGACAAGGACAAACCCATCATTGCATCTAGATGGCTGTTTGCAAGCTTTTAAGATCCTAGTTGCTACTCGCCAAAGTAGGAAGTGGAACAATGTTTTGTGTTGTATGCCAATTGAGCTTAATGTCCCCTGTGACTATGGTCCCAAGCCTACAGGTCCAACTACTCACTTCCTATGGAAAGCTGGCTGTGACTAAAAAGTGACTACAACCTTGTCCTTTCTCAGCTCTACCATACACCTGGGAATTCTTACAGAACATAGCAAGACACTTGTAGAAACATTGTCTGCTACCCCTATACATGGTCTTGGGCACACTCCCTCCCTGCATAGATATACTTCCTAGTTCAGCCTGTCCACCCACCTATCCACCCATATACCCATGTTTGCCTTCTTTGACAACACAGTGCTGTATGGGCAAAAGGGTTCATCTTTGTTGTTTTTACCTCCCATGTACATCTCTCTGTCTTCCTCTTCCTCAATGTCATCGTTTTGATCACTCACATTTGGTACACTGCCCTTCTCTTTACCCAAATCAATACTTGTCTCTACCTATCTAACAGTTTTCCTTCCCCTCCCCTCCCAACCCTGATAAACAACAAAGAAAATTTCCTTCCATACAGAAACATCTCCTTGACTTTTTACAATAACAGACTAATACAATATTTGTCCTTCTGTGATTGACTTATTTCACTCAGCAAAATGTCTTCCAAAACTCATCCATGTTACGTGGTGTTTTGCAGATTCTAGGTTATTCTTTAGGGTTGCATAGTATTCCATTGTTTGTTTGTACCATAGTGTGGTTATCCATTCTTCAGTTGATGGACACCTAGGTTGTTTCCATCTTTTGGCTTTTGTAATTAGTGCTGCAATGAACATTTGTGTGCATATGTCTGTCTTTTCCTGGCTCTCAATTCTGTAGGATATATACCTAGTAATGGAATGGGTGGGTCAAATGCTATTTCTAATTCCAACTTTTCAAGGAATTGTCATACTACTTTGCACAGTGGCTGTGCCATTTTACAGTCCCACCAGCAGTGTATAAGAGTCCAAATCTCTCTGCATCCTTGCCAGCATTTGTTATATTCTGTCTTGTACTTTGCTACTAGTGCTCAGGCAAGATGGTATCTCATTATTGTTTTGATTTGCTTCTCTTTAATGGCTAATGATCATGAGCATTTTTCATATGTTTGTTGGCCACCTGAATATCCTCTTTGGTGAAGTGTCTATTCACGTCTTCTGTCCATTTTTGAATTGGATTATTTGTCCTTTTTTGTTGAGGTGTTAGAGTTTTCTATAAATTCTAGAGACAAGTTCCTTGTAAGATATGTCATTGCCAAATATTTTTCCCTAATCTGTAGGTTCTCTTTTGACTCTTGGAGAAGTGTTTGGGAGCATACAAAAATTTAATTTTTAGAAGGTCTCATTCATCTAGTTTCTCTTCTGCTGTTTGCATATTTTGGGTTATGCTTGATAGTCTATTTATGCCATATATTAGGGCCCCTAAATTTGCCCCTAGTTTTTCCTTGAGGAACTTTATAATTTTAGGTTTAACATTTAAGTCTTTGATCCATCTGGAGTTAGTTTTTGTGCATGGAGTGAGGTACAGGTCTTATTTCATTTTTCTGCAAATGGATATCTATTTCTTTCAGCATCATTTATTAAATAAACATTCTCTTCCTTATTGAATGGATTTTGGCCCTTTGTCAAAGATAAGCTGACCATAGGTCGATAGATTTATTTCTAGGTTCTCAATTCTATTCCATTGGTCTATGTGTCTGTCATTGTACCAATACCAGCCAGTTTTGACTATTGCCAAAACTGTAGGATTTGAGATCCAGTGGTATGAGACCTCCTACTTTATTCTTCTTCCATAGTGCTTTGCTTATCTGAGGTCTCTTTCCTTTCCATATAAAGTTAACGACTGGTTTTTCCACATATCCTTAAAGAATGTTGATGGGATCTGGATTGGGACTGCATTGAATGTATAGATTGCTTTGGTATGTTCTTCCATTTATGTGGCTCTCTTATGGTTTCTTGAAGTATTCTTTTATAATTGTCTTGTATAGGTCTTTTGTGTCCCTGGTAAAATTTATTCCCAAGCATTTTATAATTTTTTTTTTGGTAGTTACTGTAAATGGTAAGGAGCTCTGGTAGTGTAGTTCCTAAGGCACGTGACTGATGACCAGAAGGCTGGAGGTTCAAACAAACCAGCCACTCCTTGGAATGAAGGTTGAGCAATCTATTTCTGTAGTGATACTATGTTGGAAACCCAAGGAGGGGTCGCTATGAGTCAGGTTCGACTCAACAGCACATAACAATAACAACAACAACATTGTAAATGGTATTGCTTTCTTAATTTCTTTTTCAGCAATCTCTTTGCTGGTGTAGAAGAATCCAACTGATTTTTGGATGTTGATCTTGTATCCTACCATGATGCTAAATCTCTCAAATAGTTCCAGTAGATTTTTTACTGAGTCTTTTGGGTTTTCTTGGTATAGGAACATATCATCAGCAATTAAGGATAGTTTGACTTCTTCTTTACTAATTTGGATGCCTTTGATTTCCCTTTCTTGCCTTATGGCCCTGGCTATCCCTTCCAGTACAATGTTGATTAGAAGTGGTGATAGCAGGCATCCTTGTCTGGTTCCTGTTTGCAAGGGGAATGGTTTCAGTCCCTCTCCATTGAGAATAATGTTGGCTGTTGGTTTTGTATAGATGCTCTTTATTATGTTGAAGAATGTCCCTTCTGTTCCTATTTTGCTAAGAGTTTTGATCAGGAATGGGTGTAGGATTTTATCAAATGCCTTTTCTGCATCAACTGATATGATCATGCAGTTCTTTTTCTTTGTTTTATGTGGTGGATGATGTTGATTGTTTTTCTAATGTTGAACCATCCTTGCATACCTGACATGAACCTCACTTGATCATAATCATTGATTTTCTTGATATGTTGTTGGAGACTATTGGCTAGGATTTTGTTGAAGATTTTTGGATCTATATTCATGAGGGATATTGGTCTGTAGTTTTCCTTCTGAATGATGTCTTTGCCTGGTTTTGGTATCAAGGTTATCCTTGCTTCATAAAATGAGTTAGGGAGCATTATATCCTTTTCTATGTTTTGGAATAGTATGTGTAGGATTGGTGTCAGCTCTTCTCTGAATTTTTGGTAGAATTCTCTGGTGAAACCGTCTGGGCCAGGACCTTTTCTGTTGGTAATTTTTTGATGACCTGTTCAATTTCTTCTTTTGTTATGGATCTGTTCACCTTTTCCTCATCAGTCTGTGTTAGTTTAGGTAAGTGGTGTGTTTCTAGAAATCTGTCCATTTCTTCCAGATTTTCAAATTTGTTGGAGTGCAGTTCTTCATAGTACCCTGATATTATCATTTTTATTTCAGTTGGTTCCATTGTGATGTCACCCATTTTGTTTCTTATTTGTATTATTTAAATTCTCTCCCTCTTTTTCTTTGTTAAATTTGCCAGTGGTTTGTCAATTTTATTAATCTTTTCAAAAAACCATCTTCTTGTCTTGTTGACTTTTTCTATTGTCTTTCTATTTTCTGTTTCATTGATTTCTGCTCAAATCTTTATTATTTCCTTTCTTTTGGTGACTGTAGGCTTTCTTTTTCTAATTGTTGGAACTGTTGGTTTAAAGTGTTGATTTTGGTTCTTTCCTCTTCTTTGACATATGCATTTATTGCTATAAATTTGTCCCTGATCACTGCTTTTGCTGTGTCTCAAAAATTTTAGTATGTTGTGTTTTCATTCTCATTCTTGATTTTTAATTTCACTTTTATTTCTTCTCTTACTCAATTTTTCTTAAGGAGGATGTTGTTCAGTTCCCATGTGTTTGCTCCTTTTCCATTGATCTTCCTATTGTTGATTTTTAATTTGATACCATTGTGATCTGAGAAGATGCTTTGAGGTATTTAAATATTTTTAAATTTATTAAAGCTTGCTTTGTGGCCTAACATATGGTCTATCATGGAAAATGTTCCATGTGCAGTGGAAAAGAATGTATATTTTGTTGGTGTTTGGTGAAGTGCTCTGTAGATGTTCTTAAGGTCAAGTTGGTGAATTGTATTGTTTAGCTCTTCTGCATCTTTGTTGAGTTTCTTTCCAATTGTTCTATCTTTCATTGAAAGTGGAGTATTAAAGTCTCCCACTATGAGTGTGGAGTCATCTATTTGCCTTTTCAACTCTTTTAAAGTCTGATTTATGTATTTTCGGGCTCTTTCATTGGGTCCATACATATTTTTATGGTTATAGCTTCTTGTTCAATTGATCCTCTAATCATTGTATAATGTCCTTCCTTGTCTCTTATGGTAGTTTTTGTCTTAAAGTCAATTTGACCAGAAATTAATATTGCCACTCCTGTTCTTTTACAGTTGCCATTTGCTTGATATATCTTTTTCCAACCTTTGATTCTTAGTTGATTTTCATCTATGTCTCTAAGGTGTGTCTCTTGTAGATACTATATTGATGGGTTTTGTTTTTGTATCCAATCTGCAACTCTCCATCTCTTGAGTGGTGCATTTAACCCATTAACATTCAGTATAATTATTGACAAGTATGAATTTTTTGCTGTCATTTTGTTTTTTCATGGTGTCCCTCTTTTTGGTTTGTAGTTGTCCTCACTTGCCAATTGATGTCTCTAGTTCCTTGTTTACAATCTTGTAAGCTTATTTTACTTTGGATATGTCCATAGCTGTGGTATCTCGGTTACATCATCTTGTGTATTAATGGTCAGTTGTTATTTGCTGTTTTTGGTTCTTTGTACAAAGGACTCCCTTTAGTATCTCTTGTAAGGTTGGTCTGATTTTAACAAATTCCCTTAATTTCTGCTTATCTTCAAATCTCCTAATTTCACCACCATATTTGAGGGACAATTTTGCCAGGTATATAATTCTTGGTTGAACATTTTTCTCTTTCAGGGTTTTATATATACCATCTCATTGCCTTCTTGCTTGCATGGTTTCTATTGAAAAATCAGAGCTTATTTTTATTAGTTGTCCTTTGTAAGTAACTTTTCATTTTTCTCATGCTGCTTTCAGGATTCTTTCTTTGTCTTTGGTTTTGATGAGTTTGTTGATGACATGTCTTAATGATTTTCTTTTGGGGTCTAACCTGTCTGCAGTTCATTGGACTTATTGAATGGATATATTCTCATCTTTCATCATAGGAGGGAAGTTCTCTTCCAACAAATCTTGGACAATTTTCTCAGTGGTTTTCTTTTTCTCTTCCTGTTCTGTAATTCTAATAACATGTGGGTTATTCCTTTTGATGGTATCCCACATGAACCTTGGGCTTTCTGCATTTTGTTTAGTTCTTTTCTCTGATTGCTTTCCAAAGAAGTATCCAGGTATTTGCCTTCTATCTCACTAATTCTGTCTTCCATTGATTCCATTCTACTCTTTTGCCCTTCCAATGTGTTATCTATTTCTGACAATTTAGTATTAATCTTCTGGATTTCTATCCGTAGCTTTAGAATCATTTCTAATTTTTCATTTATTTTTTCCTGTATTTTCTTCCAAAATTGTTCTAGGGTTTTGTTTGTGTTTTCCTTAATTTTGTCAGTGTTTTCCTTGATCTGTCTCTCAATCATTTGAAGATACCTAAATATAATTCTTTTGAATTCCTTATCAGGGAGTTCCAATGCTGCTTCTTCCTCAAGATGTCTTCTGGGTCTGTATCCTGCTCCCTTGTTTCTACCACTTTATCTTGCTTCTTCCTGGGGACTGTCATGGTCTGTTGTCTCCAAGACATTGTGACATTGCTGTATTTAGGTCTCTGTTAATTGTTTGTGAAGAGCAGCTAAGTGTGAGTGAGGCTTCTCTTGGTGGTGGTTTCTTTTTGGCCAGTTGGTGGAGAAGGAAGTGGTGGCTCTCAGTCAGTAAGTAGAGCTGCAGGAGGTGTGGGTGTAGTTGTGTTGTATGGGCACTGTTTCAGTCTCCCACTCAGTTAGACAAAAATAACAATCAAATAATAATCAAAAAAGTAAAAGTAAGTGGACAAAAAACACATCATGTAATCATACAGGAACAATAACCAGAAAAAGAAAAAAAAAAAAAAACAACACAATATCTGCGAAGTGGGCAATAAGAGAAAAAATGTAGAGTAGTAGAATAATGAAGAAAAAAATGGGAAAAATGCAGAAAGGAAATGAAGGAACAGGATTAACCATCAGAAAGACATAAACTGGAACCAGGAACAGGGAAGAGAGAAAAAGCTGAAAACTAGAACTTAGGAAGGGAAGAATAAATAATAATAATAATAAGGAGAAAAATAATAGTAATAATAATAATTTTTAAACAGACAAAAACAAACAAACTTAAAAAAAATACATGAGCAGGCCAGGACAGGGCACCCAGGCTGTCTGAGTACATAGACTGGGATGGAATTCCTGCTAGCTCAGAAGGAGGGTGGGTGTTTGGGATGGCTGCACCTCTGTTTACCAGCAGGGTGTGGGGTATAAGAGTAACAAGGGGAATATCACACCTTTCCAGTCATTAGCGTCAGGAATATCCTTGTAGTTACTGGCAAGGGGAGTCTATTCTTCAGTCCTTGGAAACTGGGGAATGCTGTCACTTTAAATAACCAAAATAGTCGAATCTCTTGTAAACATTCAAAATGGTTGCATCCTACAGATAGGCAAAAGTCCATAGCTCACCCCTCCTTCCTTTTCACTTCTTCCCCTTTTATTCACCAGCCACCAGAGTAGTCCTCCGTCCAGTCCCTGGCTAGCAGGGCTGATTTTTAAGTTAATTCTTAGGTTCTACCACCACTCGGGAGCTCTGGTAGCATAGTGCCTAAGGCACTTGACTGCTAACCAGAAGACGGCTGTTCAAACCCACCAGCCACTCCTCGGTAGGAAGATGGGGCACTCTACTTCTGTAGTGTTACTGCCTCGGAAACCCAAGGAGGGGTTGCTATGAGTCGGGTCTGACTTGACCACACATAACAACAACAACAACAACCACCACTCGGCAATATCCAAGCTGTCAGTGCTGTCAGGATTGCTGCCAGATCACAGCTCCACGTCTCCTTTTCTGGTGTTTTCACACAGGTTCTTCTATTAGTTGGAGTTTAGTCCACTTCTATATCCTTCCCTTCAAAGCTCAGGGCTCCAGGATTATCTTCTGTATCTGTGTTAATTGGTTC
>NW_006921754.1:3548469-3551047 GCF_000298275.1 Orycteropus afer afer | reverse complement strand
GGTTCAAACCCACCAGCCACTCCTCGGAAGGAAGATGGGGCAATCTATGTCCGTAGTGATACTGCCTCGGAAACCCAAGGAGGGGTCGCTATGAGTTGGGTCCGACTCAAAGGCACATAAGAACAACAACAACAACAAATTCATTGAAACAATGATAATAATACCTACTTCCCTTAGTTACTGGGAAGATTAATGTAATTATATATTTAAAAGAGCTCAGCACCATGAAGGCCCAGAGTTAGCATTAAACACCCAAAATCCTCATTATCGTCATCATTGTGAACTCATAATGTAGCCACTGTTCCATTATTACATGATACAATTTTTAAAACATCCTCCACACTTACCATAAACATGTTTTGTAAGAACAGATTTAGAATCTAACTTACTCAGGTGCCTCTGTAAAAGAATTACGGCAAGGTCATAGTCTAGAACAAATGTCAAATCATTTACCCAGGTCAAGTGTTTGCTTAAGTCTGCAATGTATTTAGATCTGAATTACTTATAGTATTTGGTATTAATTATAGTATTTGGTAGTCTAATTTATAGAACATGTTTTCTACGTGTGGGAGGAAATTTAAACTGGAATGAATTTCAAGCACTGACAGAATAGTAAAATATGAATTTCCTTTTCTAAAAAATGAGAGATAGAAAAACTACTATTGGAAAAGCAAAGACTTGTACTTGGAATATATATTAATATATACAATCACCTCAATTTGTATTTTAAATAAAATAATTAGTAAGAAAATATTGTGTCCAAAAATTATCATTTTGTTTCACATGCAGATAAAGAGCAGAAAATTTTTCAATGTGTTAAAAATGGCTAAAGCAATTAAAAAGACATACCTTGTTGGAAGAAAATAGTCAAAAACACTTTGATGAATTAGTATTATAATTATCAAAAGCAATTGTTTTCACATATGACAGGGTGAAAATTACAGAGAGAAATGCACTGATGTTAGTTGTATAATTCAGTAAATCTGAACAAATGTATATATCTGTGTAACCAATCAAGATATTCAACATTGCCATCACTCCAGAAAGTTCTCTCATGGACCCTTGCTCTCGTTCCTTATTTCCTGTGAACAACTCTTTTGATTTCCAATACATAGATTAAATATGTACTGCTTCTTGAATATAACGTAAATGGGATTATAAAGCATACACTCAAAAAGGAATTCTTAAATGCAACATTAAAAGAGATGAAACAAAGTAACAGTATTGTGGCTGTGTTGTTTGTTGTTTGGTGCTGTGGAGTCATCTCTGACTCATAGAGACCCTATTCACAGCAGAACAAAACACCACCTAGTCCTGCACCAACTCCATGATCCTTGCTACACTTGAGCCCATCTCTGCTGCCACCTTCTCAATCTATCTCGTTGAGGATCTTCCCCTCTTTCATTGATCATCCACCTTGCCAAGCATGACATCCTTCTCCAGGGAATGGTCCCTTCTGACAACTTGACCAAAGTATGTGAGATGAAGTCTGGCCATTCTTGCTTCCAAGGAGCATTCTGGCTGCACTTCCTCCAGGACAGATCTGTTACTTCTTTCAGCAGTCCATGGTACTTACAGCATTCCTCGCCACCACCACAACTCAAAACCATCAACTCCTCTTTGGTGTTCCTTATACATTGTCCAGCTATCACATACATATGAGGTGAATGAAAAATCATAGCTTGTGTCAGGTTCATCTTAGTCCTCAAGGAGACATCTTTGCTCTTCAGCACCAAAGAGGTCCTTTGCAGTTAATTTGCCCGGTGCTATACAATCTGGTAGCATAGTACCTAAGGCACTTGACTGCTAACCAGAATGCTGGTAGTTCAAACCCACCAGCCACTCCTTGGAAGGAAGTTTGGGCAATCAACTTCCATAGTGATACTGCCTCAGACAACCAAAGAGGGATCACTATGTGTCAGGGCTGACTTGACAGCACATAAAAACAACAACATACTTCATCTGATGTCCTGACTGCTGCTTCCATTGACATCAATTGTAGAACCAAGCAATGTGAAGTCTTTGACAATTTCAATCTTTTCTCCTTTTATCGTGATGCTTCTTATTGGTCCAGTTGTGAGGATTTTTGTTTTCTTTATATTGAGATGTAATCCATGCTACAGACTGTATTGTTCAATCTTCATCAGTAATTCAAGTCATTCTCACTTTCAGCAAGCAAAGTTGTGTTGTCAGCATATCAAAGGTTGTTAATGATTCTTCCTCAAGTTCTGATACCATATTCTTCTTAATATAGTCCAGCTTCTCAGATTATTTGCTCAGCATACAGATTGAATAAGTGTGGTGAAAAGATAAAACCTTGATGCACTCCCTTCTTGATTTTAAACCAGGCAGTATCCCCTTGTTTTGTCTGAATGACAACCTCCTGGTCTATGTAAAGGTTCCTCATGAGTATAATTAAGTGTTCTGGAATTCCCATTCTTCTCAGTGTTATCCACAATTCATTATGATCCACACAATCGAATGCTTTTGCATAGTCAATAAAACACAAGTAAACATCTTTCTGGTATTCTTTGCTTTGAGCCAAGATCCATCTGACATCAGCAATGATATCCCTTGT
>NW_006921754.1:3544932-3548039 GCF_000298275.1 Orycteropus afer afer | reverse complement strand
TGCAACATGAGGCTTAAATTTTTTCCTCAGTTCTTTCAGCTTGAGAAATGCTGAGCATGTTCTTCCCTTTTGGTTTTCTAACTCCAGGTCTTTGCACATTCCATTATAGTAATTGGCTTTGCGTGCTTGCGCTGGTTTTTGAAATCTTTTTAGCTCTTTTATCTTGTCATTTCTTCCATTTGCTTTAGCTACTCTTGGCTCAAGAGCAAGTTTCAGAGTCTCTTCTGACATCCATTTTGGTCTTTTCTTTCTTTCTCATATTTTTAGTCACCACCTGCTTTCTTCATGGATGATGTTCTTGATGTCATCCTATAATTCTGGTTTTACATCATTGGTGTTCAATGCATCAAATCTATTCTTTAGATGGTGTCTAAATTCAGGAGGGATATATTCAAGGTCATATTTTGGCTCTTGTGGACTTGTTTTAATTTTCTCCAACTTCAAGTTGAAATTGCAAATGAGCAGTTGATGGTCTGTTCCACAAGCAGCTCCTGGCCTGGTTTTGGCTGAAGATATTGAGCTTTTCTATCACCTCTTGGCACAGATGTAGTCAACGTGATTCCTGTGTGTTCCATCTGGTGAAGTCCATGTGTACAGCCACCATTTATGTTGTTGACAAAAGGTATTTGCAATGAATAATTTGTTGGTCTTGCAAAATTCTATCATGCAATCTCCAGCATTATTTCTGTTACCAAGGCCAAATTTTCCAACTACCAGTGATTATTCTTTGTTTCCAACTTTTGCATTCCAATTACCAGTGATAATTAACACATCTTTATTGCCCTTTCTGTCAATTTCAGACTGCAGAAGTTGATAAAAATTTTCAGTTTTCTCATCTTTGGCTTTGGTGGTTGGTGCATAAAATTGAACAATAGTAGTATTAATGGGTCTTCCTTGTAGGCATATCAATATTTTCCTATCACTGACAGCATTGTACTTCAGGGTACATCTTCAAACTACCTTTGTGATGATGAATTCCACCCGATTTCTTTTCAAATTGTCATTCCTGGCATAGTAAATCATGTGGTTGTCTGATTCAAAATGTCCAAAACCCATCCATTTCAGCTAAGTAATGCCTATAATATCAATCTTATGCCTTCCATTTCATTTTTGACATCTTCCAATTTTCCTAGATTCATACTTTGTACATTCCATGTTCCGATTATTAATGGATGTTTGCAGCAATCTTTCCTCAATTTGAGTCGTGCCACATCAGCACATGGAAGTCCTGAAAGATTTACTTTATCCATATCATTAAAGTTGTTTCTACTCTGATGAAGTTGCTCTTTCCCAGTCCTATTTTGAGTACCTTCTGACCCCAGGGGCTGGTCTTCCTGCACTGTGTTGGATAATGTTTCCAAGCTATTCATAAAGTTTCCCAGTAATGCATCAGACAGTGTTTCTCTGCTATCCATAAGGTTTTCTTGGTCAATTTTTTTGAAAAGTGCATGGCCTCTTCCTTCTTCCTAGTCTGTCTCAGTCTGTAAGCTGCATTGAAACATGTCCACCATGTGCAATCCTACTGGTGTATGAAACACTGGTGGCACAGCCTCAAGCCTTGCAATATGCAAGCCCCACAGGATAACAACCTGACACGTTTGTCTTTAGCTGTTGAAAACCTCTCTGCCCTCCCCTTATCTAATTCTTATCTGGATCCTGCCACTTTGTGTCCCCGGTGCTCCCTCCCTTTCCTAGCTCTGGGGGATGAGGCCTGCCTGCTTCCTGTAGCTGTACTGCTGTTATATTATGCAAGATTTAATTTTTGAACTATCACAAATACTTTTTCATTAATATTTGCTGATATACTGCCCAAAAATTACATCATGATATTTCTCCTATTCACTCACTTGCATTGGGGTAGAAAAATCTAAAAATAAAGGTTTGTAGGATGTCTTGGAAAGGAGCTCTGGTAGCATAGTGCCTAAGGCAGTTGACAGCTAACCAGAAGGCTAGCAGTTCAAACCCACCAACCACTCCTCAGAAGGAAGGTTAGAAAATCTACTTCTGTAGTGATACCGTCTTGGAAACCCAAGGAGGGGTCGCTATGAGTCGGGGCCAACTTGACAGCACAGAGCAACAACAACAGGCAAATTAAGAAGACATTCATATTCTGTACATTCACCCAGGTTTTGGGAGCTCTGGTAGTGTAGTGCCTAAGGCACTTGACTGCTAACCAGAAGCTTGGTGGCTCAAACTCACCAGCCACTCCTCGGAAGGAAGATGGGGCAATCTACTTCCATAGTGATACTGCCTCGGAAACCCAAGGAAGGGTGGCTATGAGTCGGGTCCCACTCGAGGGCACATAACAACAACAGGATGTCTTGATTTGGAGAATACAATCTTTACTGCTACAGAATACATGAAGTAGCTATTTTTAAAACTATCTAAATTTGTGTAATGTCAGAGTTGTAAAAGTAGTAACTTAAAGACACTGAATGAATATGAAACTAAATGTACAATATGCAAACTCAAATACAGACACAAGAGTGAAGTGGGAATGGAGTAGGACTAGGAATGCAGCAGACTAGGCAGTGAGGGTGTGGCAGTAGGAAAACTAGTCATAGGGAAGGTTAGAAATCGATGCTGAAGTCCTCAAAGAGCCCACATGACTCTTTTTCTGACCTCTCACCATTTCTCTCCCCAAAATAAAAGCACACTTAGAAATCACTACAGAGGAAGAAGGAAAGATAGCAGAGATTCCAAGACCCAAAGTGATGCTTTTTGTTAGAAGAACTATTGTAATTAGAAAAGTATGTCAATAATTATCTAAAGATTAATACAGGTCTTAACTCTTTTGATAGAACATTGGTCTTGAAGCAGAGAACAGATCTGTAATCAAGAATACTGAGTTTGCAGCTTCCTAGACAGTGAACACCACTCTGCACTCCACTCACACCCCCAGTCATTTTTAGTTCCCTTGCCAATACCTGTGAATTTAGTGAAGGTGGCATCCAATCAGGAAGGAATGGATATTTTGTCAGAAATTTTAGCATCTTAGATTTAACATTCACTATAGTGGCTAAGGCACTTGACTGCTAACCAGAAGGCTGGCGGTTCAAACCCACCAGCCACTCCTCAGAAGGAAGATGGGGCAATCTACTTCCATA
>NW_006921754.1:3517622-3542722 GCF_000298275.1 Orycteropus afer afer | reverse complement strand
TGGGCAATCCTACTTCCGTAGTGATACTGCCTCGGAAACCCAAGGAGGGGTCGCTATGAGTCGTGTTTGACTCGACGGCACATAACAACAACAACAACAATCACTACGGAAGTAGGATTGCCCAAACTTCCTTCCGAGGAGTGGCTGGTGGGTTTGAACTGCCAGCCTTCTGGTTTGCAGTCAAGTACCTTAGGCACTATGCTACCAGAGCTCCTAGAAAACTAATAGGGAAGAACAAACACGCTTGACATTTATCAAGCTGAAAGAACTGAAGAGGAAAATTTAAGTCTTGAGTTGCAATATTGAAAGATTACATGGGCAATATATTGAATGATGCAGGAAACATCAAAAGAGGATGGATGGAATACAGAGTCATTATACCAAAAAGAGTTGGTTGATGTTCATCCATTTTAGGAGATGGCATATGATCAAGAACCAATAGTACTGAAGGAAGAAGTTGAAGCTTCACTGAAGGAACTGGTGAAAAACAAGGCTCCAGGAATTGACAGAATATCCATTAAGAGGTTTCAACAAACGAATGCTGTACTGGGGCACTCATTTGGCTATGCCAAGAGATCTGGAAGACAGCTATATGGTCTACTGCCTGGAAGTGATCCATATTTGTTCCCATTCCAAAGAAAGGTGATCCCACAAAATGTGGAAATTATCAAACAATATTATTAATATGACATGCAAGTAAAATCTTACTGAAGATAATTCAAAAATGGTTCAGCAGTATATTGACAGAGAACTTCCAGAAATGCAAACTGGATTCAGAAGAGGATGTAGAACAAGGGATATCATTGCTGATGTCAAATGGATCTTGGTTCAAAGCAAAGAATACCAGAAAGATGTTTACTTGTGTTTTATTGACTATGCAAAGCATCAAATTGTGTGGATCATAATGAATTGTGGATAACATTGAGAAGAAGGGGAATTTCAGAACACTTAATGTACTCATGAGGAACCCGTACATAGATCAGGAGGCTGTCATTCAAACAGAATAAGGGGATACTGCCTGGTTTAAAATCAAGAAGGGAGTGCATCAGGGTTGTATCATTTCACCATCCTTATTAGGAGCCCTGGTGGCATAATGCCTAAGGCATTTGACTGCTCTCCAGAAGGCTGGTGGTTAAACCCACCAGCCACTCCTTGGAAGGAAGGTTGCGCAATCTACTTCCACAGTGATACCCCCTTGGATACCCCCCAAGGAGGGGTCACTATGAGTCGAGTCCTATTTGATGGCAATGAGTTTGGTTTTTTGGTTTTATTCAATCTGTATGCTGAGCAAATAATCCCAGAAGCTGCATATATAAAGAAGAATGGTGCACCAGGATTGGGGGAAGACTCATTCACAACCTGCAGTACACAAATGACACAATTTTGCTTGCTGAAAGTGAGGATGACTTGAAGCATTTACTAATGTAGACTGAAGACTACAGTTTGCAGTGTGGATTACACCTCAACATAAAGAAAACAAAAATCCTGACACCTGGACCAATAAGCATCATCACAATAAATCAAGAAAAGATTGAAATTGTCAAGGACTTCATATAACTTTGTTCTACAATCATCACCAATGAAAGCAGTAGTCAAGACATCAGATGATGTACTGCATTGGGCAAATCTGCTACAAAAGACCTCTTTCAAGTACTGAAGAGTACTGAAGAGCAAAGATGACTCCTTGAAGACTAAGGTGCACCTAACCCAAGCCATGGAATTTTCAGTCACCTCTTATGCATGTGAGAGCTGGACAACGAATAAGGAAGACCAAAGAAGAGTTTGATGATGCTTTTGAGTTGTGGTGTTAGCGAAGAATACTGAAAGTACCATGGAATGCTAAAAGAACTAACAAATCTATCCTAGAAGAAGCCCAGCTGAGATGCTCATTGGAAAGGAAAAAGCCCAGATTTCATCTCACCTACTTTGGTCATGTTATCAGAAAGAACCATTCACTGGACATGGATATCACGCTTGGTATAGTGGAGGGTCAATGAAAAAGGGGAAGACCTTCAACAAGATGGATGGATATAGTGGCTGCAATGATGGGCTGAATTATAGCAAGCATTGTGAGGCTGGCACAGGACCGAGTAGTGTTTTGTTCTGTTGTGCATAAGGTCACTGTGAGTCAGAGACAATTCGATGGCACCTAACACTATGTGTATTATATATTTGCTTTCTCTATAAACTAAATTTAGCTATCAAAATCTGTACTGATGCTAGCTATTAATATCAGCAAGCTATATTTTCTAATAACTATTTCCAGGAGAACTTTGTTACATGTTTCTGAGGTGGGGATGAGGAGGAGGTAGAAGAAATGGTGTACATGGGGAAGGATTAGGCTAAAAGGGATATTGCTAAACAAGTGACCTGGAGAACCTCATAGGAAGATTATGACTGTCAAGCATGATGCATAAATTTGGTTTAGTTATCCTCAAGGACATATTTCAAATTACAAAAGCTTTACTAGCTTAAACTTCTCTAAGGTGAGAAGTTTAAGCTAGTAAAGCTTTGCTTTGAACTCATGAATTACAGCTAGCTCAAACATTATAATCATCTGTAAATCTATCTCAGAACTTGAAATGCCTCTTGTTGACTTTCTGATTCATCTACCAAAGATTTCTTTGAAATATTTTAAAAAATCTTGATGTATCTGCATAGTAATGTGCTTCAGATACATTTATAAATCAATTGATATTGCAAATACCTAAAACTGCATTACACTTGTATTGAATAAAACTTTGAAAATGCTTTAAATATGGGTTCATATTCTTCAGATTTATCTAGACAGCAGCCATTATGGTGGTATACTTCTGAAATTAAAAGGCAAATATTCTCTCTATGTGCAGTAGTATCATATTTAACATTTAGAACAATTTTCACTCAAAAGCCTTCAATCACTAGTAAATAAAAATAATAATAATAGAAAACCCTATCACCATCAACCTCAGAGCTTACTTTCACCCTCCTGCAAAATCTACTACGTAGGGAAAGATGGAAGCAAAATGTTCGTTCAGTCCCTCTTTTCTCACATGCAGATGAGTAGAATTCCCATAACACAATAAGTAAAAGCATCTTGAAATTAAATAAGTCATATTATTAAAAAAAAAAAAATTCCTGTTAACCAACAGACATTCTTTAGCCACAAACTCTCACATAACACTTCACAATTTATTAGTTTTAAAAGGGAAGTAAAGTGTTCACCTTCTTGAAAACTGACCTGTATCGTGCAGGAAAGCTGCTTTGTTTACAACCATGACACAGTTTATAAGAAAGATATTTCCATAAGGCTTAGTAGAAGGCAGCAGGATTTATCCTAAAGTGGACTAGTGTTTATTTGTTATTAATGATGTGCACTGCAATGTAACTGACTTCTCCTCCATTAGAAAGAATTGTCTCTGCTTCTTGCAGATACTTGCTTCAGAGAGGTAGCTGCTGGTATGGGAAGGTCCAGGATGTGGAGCATGCAAAACAGAGCTGTCACGAACAGGTTTCTAGGATGTCAATCTCCGAGTTTCATCTGAGTGGCCTGTTTTAGGGCCACCACTACATATATGTATTATTCAAAGACCATTCTAAAAGATTTAAGACACCAGAAATTGAGAAAATATAAACTGAAATTTCATATGATTAATAGCTGGTACTCTATGAAATAGGCAAGTGTCAAGATGGTCTGGAAATTTACACACTTACTGTGACTTTGTTGCCTTGATTACTTTAACAGAGAAGTTCAGCATCAGTATCTAGTTCCAAAAACAAAACCAAACTCACTGCTGTCGAGTCTGTTCCAACTCATATCGACCCCTCCTTGGGTTTCTGAGGCAGTATCTGTACGGAAGTAGATCACCCAATCTTCCTTCTGAGGAGTGATGGTGGGTTTGAATCGCCACCCTTCTGGTTAGCAATCAAATGCCTTAGGCACTACGCCACCAGAGCTCCTAATATCTAGTTATGGAGATGCAAATAAACTCAGAGTATAAATCAATCTTTTGTTATCATCTCCCATTAAGTCCTTAGCATTAGATGATCCTCCACATTCAAATAATGGTAAAGGTGATGATACTACCTTTCTTAGGAATTCAAATGACCCAGACTGAATTTAATGATAATCTATTCTGCTACGGAGGAGTACCTGGGTGACACAAATGGTTAAGTGTTCCACTTTAGCCAAAAATTGGCAGTTCAAACCCACCCAGAAGCACCTTGGAAGACAGGCCCAGTGGTTTGCTTCTGAAAGCTTGCACCCTTGAAAAACCAATGGAGCAATTCTACTCTGCACTATCACCCAGAGTCAGAATCAACTCAGGGGCAATTAACAACCACAACCCTGCTATAAGTCAGTGTGTGTATGTGTGCATGATATATCAGATTAAAATTAAATATCGCTTAAGGATCAATTCTCATGTTTTGCCCACTTTGTATACTAAAAACTTGATTAAAATGGTTAAGTAGAACCCACTCAGTCCATAATTCCAGAAATAATGGCAATTCTTAACTTGGAATCTTATTAATACAATGGAAGGAATATTTGAGAATATTGAGAACTCTTAATTAAAGAATTGGGCAAGTATACGTTTTACTATATTGTCTAGTTACACACAAACATACAAAACAACAGTAGAATTCTGATTAAGATTATAGTTTCCACCCCTATCTGGTGAAAAACTTTTACAGTATGTGGCTAACAGAAAAATTTCTCTTCTAGTCATGAGTTGCTTCTTGCCAAAAGGGCAAGGAGGTTGCATTTCTGACCTTTTTTAACTCCACAAGAGGAACACAGAATCACCATCAGTAGCCCAAGTCCTATCACTGCAAGGCCAGCAGCCATACCACCACCCTCCAGCCCTTTCACCAACCCTGACACCAACCATTCCTCCCAAAGCACCCACAACCTCTTTGCTGGATTTGATAATTTGCTGCAGCGGTCACACAGAACTCACAGATTATGGGGTTTATCAGGGAAGCAACAGGCTTCCATTCAAGTTCAGGAACATGCTCAGTTCTCTCTCAGCCCACTGTTTCTCAGCCAAAAGTCTCTCTCAGTCTCTTTCCCAGCAGTGCATGTCTCTCGGTGTCTCTCTCAGTAGCATATGTCTCTCACATCTTTCTCTCAGCAATGCATGTCTCTCAGCTGGCAGTGAGAGAGACTCCTTCTTGCTCTAGGAGGGCTCCTTTTGAAGCTGGCAGAGTGACCAAACTAACCAATCCCAACATCAGAATTCTATATACCCAAGAGCAAACTTGCCAGAAAATTACTTTGGCTGCTCCCAACAGAAATACCCCAGGTGGATAACTTTAACAATCAGGAGCTATTCAATTGTGCACAGCAAATTCCAAGACGGAGTTTACAAAGACTTATGGCTAGAAAAGCCACACTATGTAATTTACTACACCACACTTCTTTTCTGTGTATCATATGAGGTTGTACCGGGACAGTCACTGCTTCATATCAAACCCTCAGCTTCAGTGCTTGTTTAGGAACTTGCTCAAAGTTTGCCTTAAGTACAGCTTTATCGTTTGATTTTCATGCAGTCAAATTTCCTCTTTTGGTCCATATATATGTATATGTATATGTTGCTGTTTGTTGTTGTTGTGTGTGTGTGTGTGTGTGTATATATATATATATATATTTTTTTTCCTAAATGACCAGAAACATCAGCCCTGTTTCTCCATTCTTTGCCAGGATGTGGAAATGAGGAGAGTTGTATTCTGCTTCCTTTGTCAGAAGGTAACTTTCTGATTAAAAAGTTCAAATGCTAATATTCTAATTTGACCTTTCAAGTTATTTTCATGTGACGTGTAAAAAAGCACATACAGGCAAATAGTACATCCAAGAGGACAGTGTTTTTGCCATTATGTCACAGTGGTGTTTTTCATTTACCAAAAATAGCTTACTTAAATGGGTTCAGAATTTACATGTTAGAGATTTAGGTAAGCACCAGCAGCAAAATGAAAGTTGGTAAATACTTAAAATATTTTGTTCTGGGAGCTGCTTTGCTCTATGCTGATATGACTTCACACACTGCCACTTATTAACATATGTAGTTAAAACCATTGATGGTATTTGTAAAGTTAAAATAAGCAATTGATTTTAAACCAACTCATCCTGGCAACACTTTTGATACTAATATATATGTCCATTCTTAATTTTAGACATGAAGACACAGATGGTCTTGGTTTTAATGATGATTTAAACAGTGATTATTTTCTAAGGAATGTGAATTTTAAAGAATAAAAATTGTACACTATACTATACAAGAATACTTATTTGGTATTTTGTGATATGGTGAAGCCTAATTTTGTTATAGCTGTACACACTTCGATAAGAAAAGAGAGCAGTAGTGAAACCAAACTATGGCACACTTCTTTGCCCACAGGTTGGAGTGGTGATAACTCCTCTGCTTTATGCACAAGTCACAACAGGCTGATACAGCTGTATCTTTAAACAAATGTGCTGTCTTATGAACCAGTGTTTGCACTTTTAATTTTAAATGTCTGGAAAAACAAAAAAACTGGCTCTTACAAATCAACTTAATTTCCTGATGCAATTATAAATTTGAATTATTGAATATATTCCACTTCCTGAAAAACCAAGTTCCCTTATAAAAGTAAGAAAAAATCTCTTTTATTCTTTTATAGGGTAATAATTTTTAAATTATATTTAGAAAGAACATGTATGGTGATTAAAAAAGGAGAAGTTTGATGTATAAGCTTAAAATAAGTACAAAATACTCAAGAGACAAAGAAAAATACCAAAACAATCTAAAATCCTTAATGCTTGCAATAAACCGCACACAAAAAAAGTTGCAGTGGAGTCAACTCTGATTCCTGGTGAACTCACCTGTGTCACAGTAGACTGTGCTCCGTACGGTGCAAAGGGGTGGCTAATTTTTTTGGAAATAGATCCCCAGGGTTTTCCACCAAGGTGCCTCTGGGGTAGACTTGAATCTCCAACCTTTTGGTTAGCAGCCAAGCATGTTAACCATTTGCACCATTCAGGGACTCCAATGTTTGTGATTATTATTGAGACTTCCCACAATGAACTTGATCATTAAGATGACAGAAATCAACACAATCAGGGAATGTTTAATAACCAGCATCAATAAAAGAAGTATAATATACAAATGTTTATTTACAGTATGCACACTAAACTTAACTGAATAAAGCTAAGGAATGGCTTTAAGAAACTGTTACTCTGACAACCACATTTAAAACTTAGTCATGGGCATTTTGAAGGAAGTTTTTGCAAAAAGGACATGGAGTCAGCATCTTCTGACCTCCTCTAACTTCACAAGAGGATTATAGAATCTCCATCAGCAGCTGAGAGCTTATTCTTATGACGCCAGACATACCACGACCCTCCAGCCTTTTACCAATTCTGACATCATCCGTCCCTTTCAAGGAACTCAGTACTTCTCTGAGGGGTTCAATAATTCTTTGCAATGGCCACACAGAACTCACAGACAACACTCATGATTGTGGGACTTATTAGGGAAAGTATAGGCTATAGTTCATGTTCAGGAACACACTCAGGATGCAATTCTTCAATCAGGACAGTCTCCCCTCTGCTGTCTGGCCCTTGGCCTCTCAGCCTGGCTTCTGCCTATTTGGGCAAGGTTTACAAAGCTCTGTTAGCTCTATTGATAGGTACACCTAGGTGCACCCCACTCCTCCAGCAAGCCTCCTGCCAAGGTCACTCAGCTTTCTAGTTCAATGGGCCAAGGAAGAGAGCCACTATACTATCTTGTGCTTTTTGTTTCCACTGCTGCCATCTCTCTACAGGGATTTCTCTCTGCCACAGTGTCTCTGCCAAGGAGGTCCAGTGCAGGGATCTTGACTCCAAGGACATGCTGTACTTTACCTCCAGCTCTTCTCTCTTGATGTTAGTGAGATCCCCCTTCTGTTTCTAGGAGGGCTCATTTGAAGCCTGGCAGAGTGACAAAACTAACCAATCCCAACATCAGAGTCCTACACCTTATTTGCATGGTCCCACCCCGTAATCTGGTGAGAGTAACAAAGACTGTGGCTAGAAAAGCCATACCAAGTAATTCACTGCACCACATTTTGCAAGTAAAGAAAGAAGTTTTTGTTAAGGCCAACTCAAGGAAAAGTTCATTCAAACAAGTATTTGTTTTCCAACTGTTTGATGTTGTTGTTGTTTTTGTTGTTGTTGTTAAGTGCCATGAAGTCATCTCCGACTCATAGTGACCGCATGCGTAAGAGAACAAAACACTGCCCGGTCCTGTGCCAGCCCCACAATCCTTGCTACTCCTGAGCCCATTGTTGCAGCCACTGTATCAATCCATCTCGTTGAGGGCCTTCCCCTTTTTCTTTGTCCCTCCACTTTGCCAAGAATGATATCTTTTTCCAGGGAACGGTCTCTTCTGACAACATCACTAAACTAGCTCAGACAAGGTTTGGCCATTCTCTCTTCAAAGGAACATTTTGGCTGCACTTCTTCCAGGACAGATTTGTTAGTTCTTTTAGCAGTCCATGGCACTTTCAGCATTCTTTGCCAACACCACAACTTAAAAATATTGACTCTTCTTTGGTCTTCCTTTTTCGTTGTCCAGCTCTCACATGCATATGAAGTGATTGAAACTACCATGGCTTGTGTCAAGCACACTTTAGTCTTCAAGGAAACATCTTTGCTCTTCAGCACTTGAAAGAGGTCCTTTGCAGCAGATTTCCTCAAAGCTATACAACATCTGATATCTTGACTGCTGCTTCCATTGGTGTTGACTGTAGAACCAAGTAATATGAAGTCTTTGACAACTTCTGTCTTTTCTCCATTTATCATGATGCTGTTTATTTGTACCATTGTGAGGATTTTTGTTTTCTTTATATTGAGGGGTAATCCATACTGCAGACTGTAGTCTTCAATCTTCATCAGTAAGTGTTTCAAGTTATCCTCACTTTCAGTGAACAAAGTTGTGTTGTCTGCATAATGTAAGTTGTTAATAAGTCTTCCTCCAATCCTGATGTCATTTTCTTCTTCATATAGTCCAGCTTCTTGGATTTTTTTGCTCAGCATGCAGATTGAAAAATAGAGTGAAAGGATACAACCCTGATGCACCCTTGTTCTGTTTGAACAACAGCCTCCTGATCTATGTACAAGTTCCTCATATCACAATTAAGTGTTCTGGAATTCCCATTCTTCTCAATGTTATCCATAATTTGTTATGATCCACACAATAAAATGCTTTTCCAGAGTCAATAAAACACAAGTAAACATCTTTCTGGTATTCTTTCCTTTCGATTGTTTGATGTTTCCATAAAATCCATTTGACAAAATCATTGAAAGTAGAATTTACATAATAGGGTAAACATTCTTGATTCAGAAGATCAATTTTAGGTCTTATATTGAAAAAGATATATTGCTTGAATGACAGAAATACCCTTATATGCTTATGCTTTTTATAATTATATGGTATTCCAAAGTATCTGGTAAGAGATTGCCGATAACTTGGTTCATTATCATAAAGTTAGAGGAAATTATGAGAAACTAATAATGTGGACATTTAATAGATTTTTGATTAAAGAAAATTAAATTCATTTTTTTACCTCAATAATTAAAAATGACATATAGTTGGCTTATTGAGCAGACATATTTTTGACAGAAAAAAAAGTAATCAAAACTACATGGTAAAATTGTTAAGCTTTGTTTTTCTCCTTGCATTATAAGATTTAGTAAGTTAACATGGAATTTGAACATGATATAAAGAGAGTTGCTCATGAGAACTATGAATTGTTTGAAATTTAACTCATTTACATGAGATGAAATTCACAGCAGCATATATAAAATGAGGGCAGTAGTTGGAAGGAAGATTGGAAAATCTACTTCCATGGTGATACTGCCTCAGAAACCTAAGGAGGGGTCATTATGTGTCAGATCCAACTCGACAGCAGTGAGTTTGGCTTGGTTTTGGTTTAGTGGCTCAGTGGCCGAATTCTCACGTCCATGGAGGAGACTCAAATTTGGTTCATAGTCAGTGAACCTCATGCCCAGCTACCACCTCTGTGTCAGTGTGGAAAGCTTGCTTGCTGCTTTTATGCTAACAGGGTTCAGTTTGCTTCCAGACAGAGATACATTAGGAGAAGGACCTGGAAAGCTACTTACAAAAACTGTCAATGGAAACCTTATAGATCACAACACTTTAATCCAGTTGTAAAATAGGGTTGCATTAGTCAGGGAACCAAATTGATGGCAGCTAAAACAACAACATGAGTAAAATAAAGAAAATTTCTAGTCACCATCATTCTGAAATTGTCCTTTCCCTGAGTCCCTTTCATTCACAATATCATGCAACAACTGACCCTCTCAGAAAGAAGATATCATCATCATATTTTATCTCTACTGAGACTTCCAAGAGAGGATCCAAGATGGTGGACTAGTCAGATACAATATCCAGACCCTCTACATCAAAGATGAGAAAACAAGAGAAATGGTTATGGATGACAATCCTGGATTCCAAAGCTTCGATGATAATGGATAAACAAATACGTCAAATAGGTGGAAGACACTGAACAAAAACAGTGAATAAGTAGTGGCAACTGTCAACTGGCACAGTGTGGCCATTTTGAATTATTGGAATCAGTGTTCTGATCAGAGTAGCAAACAGCCTGTTCCAGTTGCATAGGACTCTACTAGCACCCACGTTGGTGATCAGGCAACCAGAGATAAGTGACCTGCTCCCTTACCTTGTACAACCTCCTAGTGACAAGAGTTGCATTCCCTACTCCTACCCCTACTCACCTGGCAGCCTGTCAAACTCCCCACACTGCCAGTGCTGTGTCACTTTTTTTCTTTATCTGTCTAATACTTTTGTCTTTTGTTCTTTTGTCTTTTCTTTCCCTCTTCACTTGCCCCTTTTCTCTTCTCTTTTTTGTATCCCAAAGAGCAGGAACCCCCTCCTCCAATGTTCATGAGGTTAGCAGCATCTGCCTCTGTCTCTCCCTGGTTGGAGGTGTGCTCTCCCACAGTGCAAATGCTGCATTCCTCCACAGCTGTCTTTGGGAGCTGGCACTTTTGGGAGTACTAGGCTGCTTTTTTTTTTCTCTTTTTTGCACTCTTTTTATTTCTTCCCTCTTCTCCATCTTGTTTTCCTCTTTTTTTGCTTTTTCTTCTTCTTCACACTTTTTTTTTTTCCTAATCCTGAGGAGCAGATGTATGCCCCTCCCCACACAGTCAACAACACCTGCCCCCCCCCCCACTCCATGGATGGCTGTGCACACTCCCACAGCACGAGCTCTGCCTTCCTGCTGCAGCTCTGTTTGGTGGGTAACACTTTCATCAGTTTTTCCCGCCTTCTTTTTCAGTTCTTCCCTCTCCCCCCTCTTGTATTTATTATTGTTGTTGTTGTTGTTGTTCTTTTACTTTTTTTTTTCCTCAACTCTCATCATTTTTTCCATCTTTTTTACAATCTTGCTGAGTGAGTGCCTTACCCACCACCATCTTCACATTCAGAAACACCACCTGAGTCTCCATATTCAATGGTGTGCACATCCATGGAGTGAGTGACATATTTACACTGCAGCCAATTTTGGCAGCTACCACTTGCACCTGTACTGTGTCACATTTGTTTTGTTAGTTTGGTTGTTCATTCTCCTTCTTTTTTTCTTTTTTCTTTGACGCCTTTTTCTTTTTTCTTATGTCTCCCTTCTCCCACCTCTTGTTCTTTTCTTTTGTTTTATTCCTCTTCTTCCCCCTATTTTTCCCCAGTAGTTGGGAGCCATCAATCCTACCTAGCCATACCCACCCCATCTGCTGCCCTACCCAATGGGAGAGTGCCAACCCCTGATCCAGCACCATTAGACAGACAACACTTAGTGACCAACACCTACCCAGCCTGCCCCCAGCTATTCTGCACAATCAGTGATCAGAGATCCACACCATCACTCTCATTCACTGCCAAATCCACCCGAAGACAGATGGTGAGCATCCCAGGGCTGCCAAACTAGCAACCAAACTAATACCCCTACCATGTTGCCTGAATATATTAAAATAAAACAAAACAAAAAATCAGAGTGAAGCAAACTAATACAATCAACAAATTAATTCATTCACAGTACAGTGTCTCTGAGACAACAGACAAGTTCAAATCACTCAAAAAACCTAGACAAGATATCTCAAATAAGTAACCAAAATACACAGTCAGAAAATCTTTTAGAGGAAGAAATGTTATGGGAGCTACCTGATAAATAATTCAAAGGAAATTATATTTAGGTACCTTCAATAGACAGATAGATAGTTTGAGGAAATGACAGACAAAATCAAGGAAAACTAGACAAAACTCTAGAACTCAAAAAAACAATACAAGAGCAAAATTACGAAAAAGATGGAAAATTAGAAACCATATAAAAACTGCAAATAGAAATCCAGATTAATACTAAAATTTCAGAAATAGATGATGCATTAGAAGGACAAAGGAGTAGATTTGAATCAATGGAACACAGAATTAATGAGATTGAAGGCAGACAATTCTCTCAACACTAATCTCTTAGAGAAGTAATCAGAAAAAAAGTAAGAAAGTCTAAGAATCATTTGGCATTTGGGACACCTTTAAGAAGAATAACTTATGTGTGATCAGAATTCCAGAACAAGAAGGGACACACACACAAAAAAGGCACTGAGAAAATTGTCAAAGATTTATTGTCAAAAAAGTTCCCTGATGTCATGAAATATGAGAAGACATTCATTCAAGAAGCTAAGTGAATCCCAAATAGGAGAGACCCCAAAAGAAAATCACCAAGAAATATCATCGTCAAACATTCCAAAACCAAAGAAAAAGAAACAATCCTGAAAGCATCTCAGAAAAATACAAAAAGTTACTTACAAAGGAGAACTAATAACAATAAACTCATTATTCAGAAGAAACCATGTAGGCAAGAAGGCAATGGGATGCCATAAATAAAACCCTGAAAGAAAAAAAATTCCAACCAAGAATTATATATCCAGTAAAATTATTTCTCAATTACAATGGAAAATTTAAGACATTGTGAGATTAAACAAAAATTAAGGGAATTTTCAAAAAACAAACAACCTTATAAGAAATGCTAAATGGACAGAGAACCAACAATGGCATACTACAACCACTGACTAAGACAAATGATAGCAACACCTAGAAATCAACCCAGACATAGAAGTATTAAAAATAAAAGGAACCCACAAGACTGAAAATGGGAACCCAAGATATCAATTTGTAAATGACTATAACTACAAAGCAAAAATAGGGAATAAAGGATGTCATTACAGGACTTCCAAAATTGTACAAAATAGCTCAGAGGGTAGGAATGCATAGGGCATAGGAAAAAGGTAACCACAGGAAGGAAGTGGGAAGAGAGCTGTTACATTATTGGAATTGCAATCAATGTCCTGAAACAAAATGCGTATGAACTATTGTATGGAAAATTACTTTGCTTTGTAAACTTTCACCCAAATCACAATTAAAAAAATAAAAATAAAAAAATCCTGGCCCTCATGGGTTCACTGACAAATTCTAGCATTAACAGAAGAGCTAACACCAATACTACTCCAACTATTCTAGAACTTAGAAAAGGATGGAATACTTATTCAGTGAAGCAATCATAACTCTGACACAAAAACAAGGCAAAGGCAGACAAAAGAAAATTATAGACCAATATCTCTCATGTACATTGACAGAGAAATTCTCAACAAAACACTAACCAATAGAATCCAACAACATATCAAAAAAATAATACATCACGACCAAGTGGAATTCATACTGGCTACGCAAAGATGGTTTGACGTTAGAAAAACAGTAAACATAATCCACCGCATAAATAACACAAAGGAATAAAACTATAAGATCATATCAGTCGATGCAGAAAAAACATTTGACAAAACGCAACACATAGTGCCTAAGGCACTTGACTGCTAACCAGAAGGCTGGCGGTTCAAACCCACTAGCCACTCCTCGGAAGGAAGATGGGGCAATCTACTTCCGTAGTGATACTGCCTTGGAAACCCAAGGAGGGTTCGCTATGAGTCGGGTCTGACTCGACGGCACATAACAACAACATTCCTCATAATAATGCTCAGCAAAATAGGAATAGAAGGGAAATTCCTCAGCTAACATAAAGGCATATACACAAAACCAACAGACAACATTGTTCTCAATGGCGAGAGAATGAAACCATTCCCTTTGTGAACCAAAACCAAACAAGGATGGCTTTTATGACCACTCTTCTCCTATTCAATATTATATTGGAAGTTTTAGAGCAATAAGGCAAGAAAGGGAAATGAAAAAAAATATCCAAATTGGCAAAGAAGTACAACCTCTATTTGCAGATGATGTGACCCTATACATAGAAATTCCTAGAGACTCAATAAGAAAACGAATGGATCTAATAGAAGCATTCAGCAAGTGGCAAGATACATGATTCTTGTCATAGAACTCTGACAAGGAAATCAAGAGAAAAATATCCTTTAAAATAGCCACCTGTTCTGGTTATTTAGTGCCACTCTGACAAGAATATATACCACAAATTGTATGGCCTTAACAAACAGGAATTTATTCTTATAATTTGGAGGCTTTAAGTCCAAGTTCAAAGTGCCAGGCTCTAGGGGCTGAGTGAAAGCCCCTCAACCTTGGGGTCCAGCTCTGCCTCCTGCTCCCAGACCACTAGAGCTAGAGGTGTTTCTTCACTCAGACAGCTGCTGGCTGCTGAAGTTCAGAAACCCAAGATTGACAAGTAAAAAGGCACAGTCCCGATGTTACCAAACCACATGGAAGGCAATTAACTTAAGTCCATTGTAAGTTCCAAGGTTGGCAAAGCATAGCAAGCTGCTGAACAACGACACGGCTACATGCAGGGTCCAAGCGTGCCATATGCTAAAGACCATTCCCAAGGCTTCTCCTTAAATACAGGAAGCAGAGCACATCCTCAAGGCAGCTACTCAGCTGCTTGTGGTAGATCCCACCATGGAGTTGATGGCCAGTTTCATCATGGGGAATAAGTACCACCAGCTTCCCAGCCACTCAACCAGGCCTAGCCAAATTGGCACACAAACATAACTACCATACCACCCAAAAGATGAAATACTTAGGAATGACACAAACACCCTTACAAAGAAAACTACAAAATATTACTATAAGAAACCAAACAAGACCTTTCAGAAATGGAAGAATATGCCATGCTCATGGATAGGAAGACCTAGCATTTTGAAACTGACAATACCAAAGTGACCTACAGTGTAATGTGATCCCAATGCAGATTCTATCTTTATTCTTTAAAGAGGTGAGAAAACCAACCAACATTTTATGAAAAGGAATGAGACCTAGGATAAGCAAAGCACTACAAACCAAAAACCAAACTCACTGCTGTCGAGTCAGACTTGACTCATAGCAACCGCTCCTTGGGTTTCCGAGGTGGTATCACTATGGAAGTAGATTGCCCAACCTTCTTTTTGAGGAGTAGTTTGGTCCATCTACTTTCTTAAGCCTCAAGTTGCAATACTGAAAAGATTCTAAGGGCAAAATTTTGAATGATGTAGGAAACATCAAAAGAATATGGACAAAATACTCAGAGTCATTGTACCAAAAAGAACTGGTCGATCTTCATCCATTTCAGGAGGTGGCATATGATCTAGAACCAATGGTACTGAAGGAGGAAGTCAAAACTGCAATGAAGAAATTGGCAAAGAACAAGGCTCTGGGAATTGACAGAATACCCACTGAGATATTTCAACAAATGGATGCTGCACTGGAGGCACTCACTCGGTTATGCCAAGAGGTTTAGAGGACAGCTACCTGCCCAACTGACTGGAAGAGGTCCATATTTGTACCCATTCCAAAGAAAGGTGATCCCACAAAATGTTGAAATTATCAAATAATATCATTAATATCACACGCAAGTAAGATCTTACTGAAAATAATTCACAAATGGTTGCAGCAGTACATTGACAGAAAACTTCCAGGTGTGCAAGCTGGATTCAGAAGAGGACGTGGAACAAGGGACATCATTGCTGCTGTCAGATGGATCTTGGCTCAAGGCAAAGAATACCAGAAAGATGTTTACTTGTCTTTATTGACTATGCAAAAACATTTGATTGTGTGGATCATGACAAATTATGGATAACATTGAGAAGAATGGGAATTCTCAAACACTTGATTGTACTCATGAGGAACCTATACCTTGACCAGGAGGCTGTCGTTTGAACAGAACAAGAGGACACTACATGGTTTAAAATCAAGAAGGGAGTGTGTCAGGGTTGTATCCTTTCCCCATACTTATTCAACCTAAAGGCTAAGCAAATAATCTGAGAAGCTGGACTATATGAAAAAAATGTGGCATCAGGATTGGAGGAAGAATCATTAACAACCTGTGATACCCTGATGATACAACTTTGCTTGCTGAAAGTGAGGATGACTTGAGGCACTTACTGATGAAGATTGAAGAACACAGTCTGCATTATGGATTACATCTCAATATAAAGAAAACAAAATCCTCAGAACTGGACCAATAAGCAGCATCATGATAAATGGAGAAAAGATTGATGTTGTCAAAGAATTCATGTTGCTTGTTTCTACAACCAACGCCATTGGAAGCAGCAGTCAGGACATTAGACAACATGTAGCACTAGCCAGTCAGCCGTGAAGGAACTCTTTCAAGTGCTGAGAGGCAAGGATGTCTCCTTGAGGACTAAGGTGCGCCTGACATAGGTGATGATATTTCCAATCGCCTCGTATGCATGTGAAAGCTGGATAATGAATAAGGAAGATCGAAGAAGAGTTGATGTTTTTGAGTTGTGGTGCTGGTAAAGAATGCTGAAAGTATCATGGACTGCTGAAAGAACTCACTGATCTGTACTGGAGGAAATGAAGCCAGAATGTTCCTTGTAAGCGAGAATGTCCAGACTTTGTCTCAAATACTTTGGTCATGTTGTCAGAGGGGACCATTTCCTGGAGAAGGATATCATGCTTGGTAAGGTGGAAGGTCGACAAAAGAGGGGAAGGCCTTTAACAAGATGGATTGACACGGTGGCTGTAGCAATGGGCTCAAGTATAGGAAGGATCATGGAGCTGGCACAGGATCAGGTGGTATTTCGTTCTGCTGTGCATGGGGTCACTATGAGTCAGAAATGACTCAATGGCACCTAACAACAACAACAACAATAGAGAGAGAAAAATTGGTGGCTCTGATAAAAAGAGAGGGAAAATGTAGGAGCAAAGGTTGTAAGGAGAAAAGGAAGGAGTGGATGAGGTCCAGGGCCTAAGGGAAGTACTGGCCTGGGCAGAGGCACTTTCTTTTCCATAGTAGGATAAGGTACCAATTGATACAGACATAAGCAAGTTTTCAGAACTGGTGGTGGACACATGAGATTGTTTTCATCTGATCATTTTTTTTTTTCTTTGTGAACATTTTGAGAAGTCAACATCTGAATATTATAAGGGAAAGAGGTTTGTTGAATACTTAAGGAGAAACTGATAAGGAGGTGGATTTACTAGAGAAAGATAATGGCATTCTGAAAGTGATGACTGTCCCATCAAGATGTATATTAAATCTGATGTGAGCAGTTTCGTGCTTTCTTTAGTCAAGTTTTGCTGCTCAGGTACATTTATAAAGTAAGCAGAAAAATGTCTTTAATTGGCACCTAGTCTTGTCAGATGGATCTGATAGCCAGGGCACAGAGTATAAGAGAGGTAAAGCTAGACTAGACATGAGATCATGAAGAAGGGAGATATCCGTATTTGATAACTGATCTTATTTTTTCTTTGTTATCAAAGATGTATTTCTAAAAACACTGGAAAACTAGGGCAGATATGAAAAACAAACAATTTAGTACATATGGCCCTGATTCTTATTCCAATTCAAATTTTGATTCAAGTTATTTGCGTATAGACAATCAAGATAAATAAGACAGTATATGCACTTTGTAGCAAACTATTTAGAACACACATCATACCAATCAATTGAAGAATGCATTTGTAAATAGAACTGTTTAAATATTCTAAAGTGGAAGGAAGAAGTTAGAAGAATGCCAAAAAAGATAACACAAAAGCAATGAGAGAAGACTCAAAAAAGGGAGAAAAGTGGAAGACAAAAACTATGTCTAAATAACACCCAAACAAGCAGTTGGTGAGTGAAACATCTAGTCAATCTGCTGGATGTTTTGTCTACAGGGAACCCGGCAACTGGCTTCATTGATTTCTTCTCTCACTGAACTGACTGTATTAAGTGGTTGTTTTGGAAGCATGTTGACATGCACATAATGAAAGAGAGGAAGAAAAATTGGAATGTGTTTGGACAAAAAAAAGTTCTTGAGATTTCCAAGTGATGGATGGTAAGATTAAAGGGGGTTAAAAGTGGAAATGAGAGCAGAATATTTTGGGGGAATGAAGCTTAGTTACATCAATATGAATTTAAAATATAAGATATAGAACCATATTTTCCAAAAGTGTAGATTTGCTTGTGATACAGTGGAAGTCTTTTAAGACACAGATTAATTTGTAGATTGTGACAAGTAAATTTTATAGGGTCAATTTTTTTTTCCACTTATTTTGTGAATAGTCAATGGAATGAAAAAAGACATTGGATACACAATACTTGAAAATAAACATTCTTTGATGACTTCAACATTTCATACAAATGTTGTTGTTGTTGTTGTTATTATATGCCATGGAGTTGGCCCCGACTCATAGTGACCCCTCCTTGGGTTTCCGAGGCGGTATCACTATGGAAGTAGGATTGCCCAACCTTCCTTCTGAGGAGTGGCTGGTGGGTATGAACCGCCAACCTTCTGGTTAGCAGTCAAGTGCCTTAGGCACTATGATACCAGTGAGGTATATATAATTAATTCATGATCTATGCATGCTTAGCTGCTAAAAGGAGCTCTGGTGGTACAGTGGTCAAAGCATTCAGCTAATAACCAAAAGGTCAGTGGTTTGAACCCACCAGCTGCTCCATGGGAGAAAGATGAGTCAGTTCATCTCTGTAAAGATTTACAGCCTTGCAAACCCTATGGGGCTGTCTACTTTGTCCCTCAGTGTCGTTCTGATTGGAATTGACTCAACAGCAATGGTCTTTTCTGGATTTTAGTCCCAGAAACTGAAGTTTAACTCTATCTTGTCTGATTTACTTTTCCCAAAAAATACATTAATAATTTTTGCTCAAAATGCCTCTATTCAGATATTCCAATACTGTTTTTATAACTTCAAGTAAGCAGTTATATTTATCATTCAAAATTGTAACAGAAGTTACTATTACTTTGAGTTCATTGACTTTTACACAGAATCCGTGAGTAACTGGGAAATTATCTTTACTTTCTTAAACAGATAGTTAACTAAAAATTTGCATCAGATGAAATAAATGACATGAATGTTTTATGTAAACATTAGCTAATATCTTTAATAAATAAAATGATTACAAAAATATTATCTTAAATAGAGAACAAAAAAGAACATATAATTTCAAGAATAAAATGATAACCAAATACTTTCACAATGAGGTTTTTTTCTTAGATATTTTTCCATTTGATGGAACTTTTTCCAAAGATTTTTAATAATTTTGAAAGTGATAGAAATGTTCTCCTTTCTGTTAATTCACTGGATGTCACTTCAAATTCTCTTTGTTTTCAGAAGTAATGATCATAAGTAAAAACTACCATCTATCACCTATCATTATTTCAGGAGGAAAAACAAAGAATGTTCTAAATTTGATTTTAGAGCACTGTCAAAATAAGTTGTTTGGACAGAGTAAGAGGTGCTAAGTAGGAAAAGTAGCCAAGTCTTGATAGAGAGGTATTGGCTGTACATTAGGGATTTAAAAAAAAAAAAAAAAAAGTAGAACAAACTGTAAAAGTTCATTATCAACAGGAAAATAGTTTCTTGGTCTATTCTGATTCCAATAGAACAGTGAAAATTCATAGAAGAATTTAATGAAATTCCACCTCAATGTTTCAGTGAAAAAGTTCAAAATTAAGTGAACTTTCCTTTCAGGCAAGAGACAAATATGAGGGTAATTTGGCCAGACTCTTCTAGTAGCCAAAAAGGACTATGGGTTTAAAAGTGACTAGATGCATTTGCACAAGATCTACTAAATCACAACAGAAACCCCTGCTAAACTCATTCTACTCCCCACCACTCCACATAAACTGAACTCTACAGATATTTTTTAAAATTTCTTGGAGGCATAATAGAGCTACAATAAGAACAATCATTAAATTTCCCATTTGGATATATGCTTTTGAGACAGAGTTCCTGGTCTGCATCTGTTCTTTTGAAGTGAGTGAGGGGTGTAAGTCAGGTATAAGGAGGTACCAGTGAATATGTGCTTTATTATGATGGTCAAATGGGCAATGTGGAAGGCAACTGGGTTTGAGCTATCTGTTTGGTATTCCACCAAGATATCCTGGTAAGAATTTAGGGATGAATAGCTGGGGGTGAGAAGTTAGACCATTCAGAAAACTTTTCAGATTAGGTCAAATCAGAAAATAATTTCCTTCTTATGGGAATGAGGGAATGATATAGTGGAGAGATTTCCAAAAAAGTATCAAAAAAAAAAAAAAAAAAAAAAACCTCAGAAAGCACATAAGAGGCCACCATTCTACAAAGAGGACATGGAAGGAGGAGTAGCAAAATCAACAAAGAGGGAAGTGTTTATTTCTCTATAAATTATTTTTCTCTATGCCTGGTAGAAATGGACACAGAAGGGGAAAGGAGGAGTGAACAACAAACAGCCCTCCTCACTGTCTATCACTGATTCTTGATCAGTGTCAAGCTTAATTTGGAAAGAAAATGATGTACATGTGAAATTTTAAATTGGATCAAATTGGACTGTGTTATATTTTTTATATATAACAAATTCATATGAAAGGTTGAAATCCACTCAAGATATTGGGAAATGGGAAAAAGAGATTTGTCCTGCATTATAAATGGTAAAGACTAGAAGGGGAATAGAACATTTCATGTCAGCATCTTCAAGTTTAAAATGTTCACCAAATTAGTTACTTTCTTTGAATTGTCAAATTCAAATACACCTAAAAAAAAAAAAAATTCCTCCTCTAAATTAAAGTGTACTTATTCAATCTGTATACTAAGCAAACAATCTCAGAAACTAAACTATATGAAGAAGATAATGGCATCAGGATTGAAGGAAAACTCATTAACAATCTGTGATATGCAGATGACACAACCTTGCTTGCTGAAAGTGAAGATGACTTAAGTACTTACTGATGAAGATCAAAGACTACAGTTTTCATTATGGATTACACCTCAATATAAAGAAAACAAAAGTCCTCATAATGGGACCAATAAGCAACATTACAATAAATGGAGAAAAGATTCAGGTTGTCAAAGATTTCATTTTAATTGGATCTGCAAACAACACCCATTGAAGCAGCAGTCAAGGATTCAAGCATTGGCTCATGATGATTAGCTATTAGAGAGATGCAAATCTAAACAACAATGATATACAATCTTGCTCCACCACTAGTACCAAAGTTCAACACGACAGAAAATAACAAATGCTGGTGAGGTTGTGGAGAGATTGGGACTCTCATTCACTGCTGGTGGGACTGGAAAATGGTAAACCACTTTGGAAAGCAATATGAAGATTCTTTCAAAAGTTGAAATTAGAAATACCATTTAACCCAGCCATTCCATTACTAGGTATATATCCTAAAGAAGTGAGAGCCATGGCAAGAACAGACATATGCACCCCTATGTTCATCACAGCACTATTTACAATAGCACTGTTTACAACCTAGGTGTCCATCAACTGAGGAATGGATAACCAAACTATGGTACATACCCATAATGGAATACTATGCAACCCTAAAGAATAACATAGAATCTTCAAAACACTGCATAACATGGGTGAACCTAGAGGACATTATGCTGAGTGAAATAAGTCAATCACAGAAGGACAAATATTATGTTATTCATTATTGGAAAAGTCAAGGAAAGGTTTATCTATGGAAGGAAATTTTCTTTGTTGGTTACCAGGGGTGGAAGGGGAGAGGAGGGAACACTGTTAGATAGGTAGAGATATGTATTGATGTGGATGAAGACAAGGACAATGTACCAAATGTGAGTGATCAACCATCCGATCCTCAGCCTATATGACTATGAGACCAAAAGAACTAGATGGTGCCTGGCTACCACTGTCAACCACTTGGAGGTGGTTCTATGCAGGAGAGCCTAGATAGAGAGGGAGAACAATGTGGAACAAAACTCAAAATCATTTGAAAAAAAAAAAGGGGGTATGGGACCAGATTTGCTGGTCTGATAGAGCCTGATAGAACCACTGAGACTATGGCCCTTTGATGCCCTTCAGGTCTGGAATTGAACCTACACCTGTGGTTTCCAGCCAAACAAAGGACAGGCATGAGTTGAACAATTACCTGAGGTAGATACACTCCTTGGAGAGAACAATCATGGAGAAAGAAGGGCTTTTTATGCACAGGGAGACAGCTCAGAGGGCAGGAATGCCTGGGGAGATGGACACAGGGAAGAGGTAACTATCGGGAGGAAGTGGGAGAGGAGCTGTTGCATTGTGGTGAATTGTAGTCAATGTCATGAGACAAAGTGTATGTGAATTGCTGTATGGAAAATGAATTTGTATCGTAAATTTTCACCCAAATCACACTTAAAAAAAAAAAAGACAAGAAAAGAAAGAAAGAAGAAGAAAAGAAAGGAAAAAAGAAAGAAAGAATTCAAGCATTGTATTATGCTGGGAAAATTTGCTACAAAGACCTCTTTTAAGTTGTAATGAGCAGAGATATATCACTTTCAATACTAAGGTGCACCTATCCCACGTTGTATTCAATTGCCTTATATGAACATGAAAGCTATACAATGAATAAAGAAGACAGAAAAGCAGTTGATGACTTTGAGTGGTGCTGTTGGTGAAGAATACTGAAATACCATATACTGCCACTAGAACCCACAAATCTGTCCTGAAACAAGTGCAGCTGGAATGTTCCTTAGATATGAGAATGAACAGAATTCATCTCACCTACTTTGGTCATGTGATCAGAAGGACCAGTCCCTGAAGAAGGATATCATGCTTGGTAAAGTAGAGGGTCAGTAAAAAATGGGAGCAAATTTGAAAAAAATCAAATGATGTGTTACACTGGGCAAATCTGCTGCAAATAAATAAATAACAAAAACACTTAAAGTGTTAAGGAGCAAAGATGTCACTTTGAGACTAAAGTATGTCTGACCCAAGCCATTATCTTTTCAATAGCCTCACATGCATATGAAAGCTGGACAATGAATAAAGAAGACGTATCATTGCTGAATTGATGCTTTTGAATTATGGTGTTGGTGAAGAACATTGAATATACCAAGAACTGCCAGAAGAATGAACACATCTGTCTTGGAAGAAGTACAGCTGGAATGTTCCTTCAAATCAAGAAGGGCCAGACTTCATCTCTTGTACTTTGGTCATGTTCTCAGGAGAGACCAATCTCTGGAGAAGGATATCATGGTTGGTAAAGAAGAGGGTCGTTGAAAAAGGGTAAGACCCACAATGAGATGGATTGATTCAATAGCCACAACAAGGGGCCCATGCACAGCAGTGGGTGTGAGGCTGGCACAGGACTGGTCAGTGTTTTGTTCTGTTGTACATATGGTCAATATTAATTACAACCAACTCAACAACACCTAACAACAACAAAAATAACATATATAAGGTTGTCATGGTTTGGAGTTGAATTGATGGCAACAACAAACACAATAATGAAAATCAGTGAGACCAAAATCTAACTCCTATTTCCATTTTTATTACACATTATTCCACACAAAATTAGTGCTGCAGTCATTGACCTTCAGCTACTATTTTTCAACATTAGCTCTCATACACTATTTCTAAAAAGTCATGGTATTTGCCTGTTATAATTATTTTACCAAGTCACTTAATCAAAATATACTTTGATAACATAAGACAGAATATATCCACATAATTTGAAAAATGAAACAACTTTAAATTGTTGAGTACATTTTTGAAAGTTTATAAAGGAAATCATGAGTTTAGGAAGAAAAATATGTAATAAAAGTATATTATTTAATATAAAAATTATATCACCTGAGTAATTACTAAAACCTCTTAATTTTCCATTGAAAATTAGATTGAAGTTAGATGAAAATGAGATGAAAGGGCATTTTTAGGCTTGTTGAATGATCGTGGAACATTGACCCTACCATACTAGTAGCTCCTCTAGGGCTGACTTGCCAAGGCTTTTTGCCCATGATTAGTCCTTTTGTGAAATCCAAAGTAAATTTTACTGGTAAGAATAATTGCATACAAAATTAAGTTGATAATGGTTAAAATGAAGAAGTTAGCATTATTATTAACCAAAATATAAGGTATAATCAAGTGTTTGGCATAATTTTAATCCAAACAACTTAATTGAGGAAGAAACAGACTTCATAAAAGTGAGTTTTTCAAAGTTCATAATGACAGAAATTTAGAATTGGTAGAATTGTTGTTGTTGTTATGTGCCATAGAGTCGAACCCAACTCATAGCGACCCCTTCTTGGGTTTCCGAAGCAGTATCACTACGGAAGTAGATTGCCCCATCTTCCTTCCAAGGAGTGGCTGGTGGGTTTGAACTGCCAGCCCTCTGGTTAGCAGTCAAGTGTCTTAGCCACTATGCTACCGGAGCTCCCTTGGTAGAATTAGATATTAACAAATAAAGGACAGATAATTCAAATCTTCATTTTGCTTTATTATAAGTGAAACTGGGAGCCATTTGATAATTTTGAGCAGAAAAATTATATGACTTCAGTTTTAAAAGATTTCCACCTGGGTTGAAGATAGTTGAAGAGCTAGAATATAAGCAGGAAAACCTCCTTAGAAGTTATGACAGTAATCTAAGTGAGAAATGGCTTGGACCAGGAAAGTTATGAAAACTCACTTTGTTGTTGTTGTTGTTGTTGTTAAGTGCCGTCGAGTCGTTTCCAACTCACAGCGACCCCATGCACAGCAGAACGAAACACTGCCCTATCCCGTGCCAGCCCCACAATCCCTGCTATACTTGAGCTCATCATCGCAGCCACCGTATCAATCCATCTCGTTGAAGGCCTCCCCCTCTTTCGTCGACCCTCCACCCTACCAAGCATGACATCCTTCTC
>NW_006921754.1:3516149-3517259 GCF_000298275.1 Orycteropus afer afer | reverse complement strand
GGCTTTTAATCCCCTTTCTCCTGCTCTTCTGGCCTGCTACTCTGGCATCCCTGCGTTGTCTCTAGTGAAAACTCACTAGATTCTTGATATAGTTAGAATAGATCATGAAAGTTATTTGATGGATAGAATACAGAGTGTGACAGAGAGACATTAAGAATGAACCCCAAGGCATTGCTGGGGGCATCAACTTGTCATTTATTGAGAAAGGAAAGACTGTAGATGGAGTAGATGTGTGTGTGTGGGGGGGGGTGGGATGAAGAACTCACTGCTGAGTTTGATATATATATTTAAGAAATTAATGGACACTATTGAAGAAGAAGAACAAAGTAGGAGGTATCACACTGCCAGATCTCAAAACCTACTATACAGTCACAGTAGTCAAAACTGTCTGGTATTAGTTTAATGACAGATACATAGACCAATGGAATAGAACTGAGAACCCAGAAATAGATCCAACAATGTATGGTCAGCTGATCTTTGACAAAGGGCTGAAATCCATTAAATGGGGAAGAGAATGTCTGTTTAATAAATGGTGCTGGCAAAACTGGAGATCCATTTGCAGAAAAAATGAAACAAGATCTGTACCTCACACCATACACAAAAACTACCTCCAGATGGATCAAAGACTTAAATGTGAAACCTAAAACTATGGAGTTCCTCAAGGAAAAACTAGGGGCAAATTTAGGGGACCTAATACATGGCATAAATAGACTATCAAGCATAACTCAAAATGCACAAACAGCAGAAGAGAAACCAGGTGATTAGGACCTTCTACAAATTAAATTTTTATGTGCTTCCAAAGTCTTCTCCAAAAGAGTCAAAAGAGAACCTACAGATTGGGAAAAAATATTTGGCAATGACATATCTGACAAGGGACTTGTCTCTAGAGTTTATAGAAAACTCCAACACCTCAATAACAAAAAGACAAATAATCCAATTAAAAAATGGGCAGAAGACATACACTTCACCAAGGAGGATATTCAAGCAGCCCACAAACATATGAAGAAATGTTCATGATCATTAGCTATTAGAGAGATGCAAATCAAAACAACAATGAGATACCATCTTGCTCCTACACTAGTAGCAAAGTTCAACAAGACAGAAAATAAA
>NW_006921754.1:3490667-3515692 GCF_000298275.1 Orycteropus afer afer | reverse complement strand
AAATATTGTATTAGTCCGTTATTGTAAAAGTCAAGGAAAGGTTTATCTATAGAAGGAAATTTTCTTTGTTGGTTACCAAGGGTGGGAGAGGAGAGGAGGGAACACTGTTAGATAAAGATAAGTATGGATTTGGGTGAAGAGAAGGTCAATGTACCAAATGTGTGTGATCAATATGATGGCATTGAAGAAGAGAAAGACATAGAAAGGTGCATATGAGGTATAGACAACAAAGATGAACTTTTTTGCACATACTGTATTGTGTTGTCAGAGAAGGCAAACATGGGTATAAGGGTGGATAGATGGGTGGACAGATGGGTGAACAGGCTGAACTAGCAGTTATGTCTATGAAGCGGGAGTGTACCCAACAACATGTATAGGGTTGTTAGACAATGGTCCTATAAGTTTATGTGTATGATCTGAATTCCCAGGTGTATAGTAGAGCTGACAAGAGGCAAGGTGGTAGTCACTGCTTGGTCACAGCCAGCTACCCAGAGGGACTGAATAGTTGAACCTGTGGGCTCGGGACCATAGTCACAGGGGACATCAAGCTCAATTGGCATTACATAATACATAAAACATTGTTCTACCTCTTACTTTGGCAAGTAGTGACTGGGATCTTAGAAGCTTGCAAACTGCCATCTAGATGTGACAATGGGTCTCTCCCTGTCCAGAGCAAAGAAGAATGAACAAAACCAAAAATTCATGGATACAATCAGTCCTAACGACTGGTACACCATCTAATCTGCAGCCTATATGACTATGAGACCAGAAGAACTAGATGATGCCTGGCTACCAATCAACCACTTGGAATGGGATCTATGAAGGAGATCCTGGATAGAGAGGGAGAACAATGTGGACAAAATTCAAAATCTTTTGGAGGAAAAAAAAAAAAAAGAGGGAGACCAGGCTTGCTGGTCTGATAGAGCCTGGTGGAACCACTGAGACTATGGCCCCTAGCTGCCCGTCAGGTCTGGAATTGAACCCACACTTGTGGCTTCTAGCCAAGCAAAAGACAGGCATGTGAGTTGAACATTTACCTGAGGTAGATACACTCCTTGGAGAGAACAATCATGGGAGAAAGAAGTGCTGCTTATGCACCAGGAGATAGCTCAGGGGGAAGGAGGGCATGGAGGGATGGACACAGGGAAGAGGTAATTATCAGGAGGAAGTGGGAGGGGAGCTGTTGCATTGTGGTAAATTGTGGTCAATGTCATGAGACAAAGTGTATGTGAACTGCTGTATGGAAAGTGAATTTGTTCTGTAAATCTTCACCCAAATCACAATTTAGAAAAAAAAAAAAAAAGTCAGCAAACACAGTACATTAAATAATGCATCAGAAGGTATAATGTGCTATAGAAAAAATGCCCCTAAGGGAGATCAGGAAAGCTGGTGACAAGTAGTAATTTAAATGGAGTGGTCAGGGAGGCCTATTGAAAATACAGTATTTGAGCAAAGACTTTAAGAAATTAAGGTATTTATGTTTGGGAGGGAAAAAAGGCTTACAATAGAAGATGCACTTGCTTAGAATAAAACCCTACTTTTCTCTCTGAACTTCTAAAAAAGAAAAGAAAAAGAAATTAATGGAGATTAAAAATGATCAGTTGGATATGAAATCTGGAGTTTTGGACACAATTCTGTGCTAGCAATAAAATATTCAGGTTTGTCAACATACAGATGGTGTTTAAAACCATGGTACTAGTTGAGTTTACAGAAACAGTGAATAAAAACAGAGAGAAGAGTCAAAGGAACGGAGACTTGTTGTTGGTCTGTGCTGTTGGGTCATCTCCGACTCATAGTGACCTTATGTACAACAGACTGAAACACTACCCAGTCCTGTGCCAGCCTCACAATCCCTACTATACCTGAGCCCATTGCTGCAGCCACCATGTCAATCCATCTTGCTAGGGGCCTTTATCTCTTTCATTGACCCTCCACTTTACCAAGCATGATATCCTTTCCAGAGAATGGTCCCTTCTGACAACATGACCAAACTAGGTGAGACAAAATCTGGCCATCTCATTTCCAAGGAGCATTTCAGCTGCACTTCTTCCAGGACAGATTTGTTCATTCTTTTAGCAGTCCATGATACTTTCAGCATTCTTCGCCAACACCACAACTCAAAAGCATCAATTCTTCTTTGGTCTTCCTTATTCATTGTCTGGTTCTCCCATGCATATGAGGTGATTGAAAATACCATGTCTTGGGTTAGGGGCATCTTAGTCTTCAAGGAGATATCTTTGCTCTTCAGAACTTGAAAGAGGTTTTTGCAATAAAATTGCCCAATGCAATACATCTTTTGATGCCTTGACTTCTGCTTCCATTGGTGTTGATTATATTGTTGTTGTTGTTGTTATGTGCTGTCGAGTTGGACCCAACTCATAGTGACCCCTCCTTGGGTTTCCAAGGCATAAACCAACAAATATGAAATCTTTGACAACTTCAATCTTTTCTCCATCTATTGTGATGCTGCTTATGGGTCTCGTTGTAAGGATTTTTATTTTCTTTATATTGAGGTGTAATCCATACTGCAGACTATAATCTTCAATCTTCATCAGTAAATATTTTGAGTCATCCTCAATTTCAGCAAGTTGTTAATGAGACTTGCTTCAATCCTGATGCCATGTTCTTCTTCCCGTAGTCCAGCTTCTCAGATTATTTGCTCAGCATAGAGATTGAATAAGTATGGTAAAAGAATACAACACTGATACACTCCCTTCTTGATTTTAAATCATGCATTATCCCCTTGTTTTGTTCAAACAGATCTATGTACAGGTTCTTCATGAGTACTATTAAGTGTTCTGGAATTCCTATTCTTCTCAATGTTATCCATAATTTGTTATAATCCACACAATTGAATGTGTTTGCATAGTCAATAAACCACAAGTAAACATCTTTCTGGTATTCTTTGTTTTCAGCCAAAGTCCATCTGACATCTACAGTGACATCCCTCATTCCATAGCCTCTTCTGAATCCAGCTTGCATTTCTAGAAGTTGTCTGTCAATATACTGATGCAACTGTTTTTGAATTATCTTTACTTGTGTGTGATATTAATGATATTGTTTGATAATTTCTACATTCTGTGGGATCGCCTTTCTTTGGAATGGGTACAAATACAGATCTTTTCCAGTCAGTTGGCCAGGTAGTTGTTTTCCAAATCTGAGACAGACTCAGAAGAAGGAAGAGGCTATCCATTTCTCAAAGAATTGGCCAGTGAAAACCTTATGAATAGTAGTTAAACACCAGAGACTTATGGTATGGCAATACCCAGAGGTCAGAGAAAAGAGGAATCAATAGTCAATGAGAAAAAGAGGAGGAGGATAGACTCTTAAAAGTATCTAATGTCCCTAAGCATGTGTTTGGAAAGCAGTGGTTTATCAAATAATTAATAATTAATTAAGGAGTTCTGGTAGTGTAGTGACTAAGGCATTTGACTGCTAACCAGAAGACTGGCGATTCAAACCCACTCCTTGGAAGGAAGATGGGGCAATCTACTTCCGTAGTGATCCCGCCTTGGAAACCCAAGGAGGAGTTGCTATGAGTCGGGTCCAGCTCAACAGCACATAACAACAACAACAACAACTAAAGTACTAAAATGCTATGTTCAAAACTAATAAGTTTAAAAAATATGAGTGAAAAATCTAGTCCTCCTCCTTTAAATATTATTCTAAGGTAAATAAAAAGCACTTACCGGCTACCTTCCCCCTCCCCCCACTAAAAATCTAAATGTACCTTGTGCCCGTTTTATATGATTTTATCTATTGCTGTTGCTAAAAGCCTGGATAATCGGGCAATCTGAGTTAAGATGTTTAGACTTTATTACAAAAGCTGGAGGGGAAAAAAATACATTCTTTCAAAAAAGAAAAGTATGTTTTTAAAGCTTCTGTGACAAAAGGTCATGAATCATAAGAGAATGTAACAGTAAAACTGTAGACTTGGACTGAAAAAGGAAAAGGAATTTAAGTCAAGAGGACTGTCTGGACTCAAGGAATCTGAAATCTATGGATGGAACAACATTTATTAAGCATCTGCAATATTTACTAAATAATGTCCTAATTAATTTTTATATAAAATGTTAGTTAACCAATCTAATAATTGTGAAACTAGTTATATACTAAATATTTTACAAATAAATAAATTGGAAAGCAGAGAGGATAAGCAAATTTCCAAAGGATCCAGTTATTAAGTGTTCCAGGCTGCATAGCTCTCTCACTGTAGTTAGAGGCATTACATTTTATGTCAGTTTCCAGCCCAGTATATGTCTTAATATGATTAAAAAAAAAAAAAAAAACTCACTGCCATCAAGTCAATTCCAACTCATAGCAACCCCCTTTGAGTTTCCAAGGCAGTAAATCTTTATGGAAGTATATTGCCTAGTCTTCCTTCTATGGAGTGGCTGGTGGATTTGAAATGCCAACCTTCTGGTTAGCAGTCAAATGCCTTAGGCATTATGCCACCAGAGCTCCTAGATAGATAATAGTTAGATGGATGGATGGATAGATAGACAGATAGATATATAGATATAGATGTATTTATGTATAATCACTGAGTCAAGAGTCAAAGCTATTCAGGTAATAATTCAGAAGGAAAAAGCAATAAGGAAGTTCTGAGTGAGGCAGAGATGGTCTCAGTGAAATGTGATACCCCTTATATCCTCCCATTTTAGCAGAAGTGCATATTTTCCAGTTTTGCAACCTGAATGAGAATTGAAGTGTGCTTCACCTTGTGAATCTTCTTCAATAAATGAAAGAATTCACTTTTGTTTTCTCTTCTATGTTCCTTAATATCTTCTTTGCTGTGTTTAATCTGATGTGTTACTTCTCCATTTAGTTTTTACATTCAATTTGCAAGTTTTATAAATTTGGTCTACTTTTTAATTATATTACATTTGGTTATATTTGTTAATCTCTTGTTCTTAGGTATACTTTTGATATCATATGCTATTTCTTTAGGGAGCTCCAGTGGTGTAGTACCTAAGGCTATTTCTTTAACCATTGTTTGTATTTTCTATCTGGTAATTCCTATGTCTATGTTCTTCATGTTCTGATTTTGGTATTTGTTGTTTCCCTTGACTCTCACTCATGGTTGCTTGCCTCATTTTGGCTGTAATTTTTGACAGTGAGCTCACATTTATCTGAAACTAATATACTTGAGTACTGGATTTACAGTACATTCATCTCAGGAGAATTTGTGTTAGCTTCTAGATGACAGAGAATGGTACTATCATATTAAAATCATAGTTTAAAGTTTTGGGTTCCAAATTTTTTGGGGGAAGTTTTGCCCTGCTCTAATGTTTTAAGGCAAGACAAGCACCACAAGTATTTTGTTTGTTTGTTTGTTTGTTTGTGAGGCAGGGTTTTCTTTTGGTTTATCATTTATCCTTCAGGAGGACTGGCTTTACACATGTTCCTCAGATACTACTTTTCAACTTACTCTAGCCCTAAACTTTTTTTCTCCTTTCACCTAAAGATGCCATATTAAAACTAAAACTCTTGACTACCAGCCACTCCTTGGAAGGAAAGTTGGGCAATCTACTTCCGTAGTGATACTGCCTCGGAAACCCAAGGAGGTGTTGTTATGAGTCAGCTCCGACTCAATGGCACATGACAACAACAAACAACAACACCAAGTATGGTCTGAAAGCAATTCACATTTTCATTGTTACTCACCTCCCTGAATATATGCTCTTTTTAAAAATTTGAGTTCTGAAAATTATATTTAATTTCTTGCTATTCATTGAATAACAAAACTTTAAAAAATATATTTTGTTGTTATATTTCTATGTTATAAAGTACTTAGTCCTGTGTTTTGCCAGAAACAAGTTACCTTTCTTTGTCAAGTTATAGTTTTATACCTAATTTTGTTAATTAATAACTAATAGTATTTTTGTTGTGCTCATAGAAAAATATTGAAAGGAAGTGTAATATGGGAAAACCATTGGACTGGGAAAGAAAATCTGGGTTTCCAACCAACCATTGAACCACTATGTGACTTTGGTAAAATCACTAAACTTTTCTGAGTTTTCCTCACAGATAAAAGAAAGATAATACTACTCGTCCAGCATATATCGTACAGTTACTGTTGAGGAAATAATTTTTAAAAACTATGCTGAGATGTCTAATCAATGTTAAGGCACTTTTGAATATAAACTATAATTATAATCATGAATATATTTTTGCATCACAAAATAGTATGTATGTACCTCATACATTCCACAGGAGAAAATTGGATGAGAGTTTTGGAGAAAAAAAAGGTATGCATCTATTATATATATCTGAAAGTAATATATTTCTTTCAGAGATAATACTCTACAATCTGTGGCACCCTCAGTCAAACTAGCAAAGTCATAATTATAAATAGCACCTTAATTTAATAAATGTTAACCAAAAAACTCAATGTTCTTGTTCATTTATATTTAACAAAACTCAGTGGAAAACTTATCTTGAATGTTTAGCTTAGTCATTCATCAAGTTTTTATTTATTGCCCTCAGGGTGTATAAATGTCTCACAGTGATTTGAAGCACTACATTATATATTACTGTTTCCAGCTCAATATATGGTTGATATAATTCAAATGTGTTATCATACTGATATTGTCTACAAAGTCAAATTCCATCACCTAAGGCAGAGGGAGGACATTTCATGTATCAATCAGAATAACATACTTTGTGTTGGTGAAAATTCTGACTACATGACTGTGGATTTCAACATAATTGCCTCAATTCATCACTTGGTTTTGTAAATGAAGGCACAATTTGGGTTTGCTAAAATGTCAGAATTGACCAAAAATAGCCACAAAGACACCAAAGAAAATAAAATTTGATTTTCAAAACTCAAGATTTAAAAAAATAAAAAAAGATTCTTGACCCACAGTTATCTTTGTTTCAAATTATAGTGGAATTAACTCTTCACTACAAATCAAAATCTTAAATATCAAAAATCAAAATCATGAAATACTAAAAAGTTAGCACTATATTACCTCTGTCATTCTAAAAGATATCCTACGGATATCCATTGGCCTTTCCTCCCTGTTCTAGGCTGGCAGTTGTTTTCCTGTCCCCCCATTCTTCCTTGCTACTAAGAACCCCAATGGAGGCTGTCATACTTTCCATCCAACCTTTGTCAAAGCTTCTTATTGATCTTACTAGGAACTTGACATGAGTTGGCAATGTCAGTATAAATGAAGGATAGGGAGAAAACAAAGTATTAAAATGAAATATGCAAAGACCTAGAATCAGAAAATGTAAAAGAACAACATACTCTGCATTTCTCAAACTGAAGGAACTCAAGAAAATACCCCAGTTTCAAGCTGCAATATCAAAGCATTCTATGGGCAAAATATTGAACAATGTAGGAAGCAGCAAAAGAATATGGAAGAAATACACAGAGTCACTGTATCAAAAAGAATTGCCTGACATCCAATCATTTCAGGAGCTACCACATGATCAATAACCAATGGTACTGAAGGAAGAGGTCCAACCTGCACTGAAAGCCGTGGTGATCCAACAAAGGAATTGAAGGAATGCCCACCAAGATGTTTCAAAAAATAAATGCAACTCTGGAAGCACTTACTCATCTATGACAAAAAATTTAGCCAACTAACCGGAAGACATCCATATTTCTCCTCATGCCAAAAAAGGTGATCCAACAGAATGCAGAAATTATCGAAAAATACCATTAATATCACATGGAAGTAAAGTTTTGCTGAAGATGATAATTCAAAAACAGCTGCAGCAGTAAACAGACAAGAAACTGCCAGAAATTCAAGCCAGATTGAGAAGAGGGGTTAGAATGAGGGATGTCATTGCTGATGTCAGATGGACCTTGACTAAAAGCAGAAAACACTAGGAAGATGTTTACCTGCATTTTATCGACTATGTGAAGTCATTTGACTGTGTGGATTGTAACAAATTATAGATAACATTGCAAAAAAATGAGAATTCCAGAACATTTAACTGTGCTCATGCAAAGCAGTCATTCAAATAGAACAAGGGACTATTGCATAGTTGAAAATGAGGAAGGGTGTGCATCAGGGGTGTATCATTTTATCACACTTATTCAATCTGTATGATGATCAAATAATCTGAGAACCTGGACTACATGCATAAGAATGTTGCATCAAGATTGGAGGAAGATTTATTAACAACTTGCAATATGTAGATGGCACAGCCTTCCTTGCTGAAAGCAAAGAGGACTTAGAGCACTTATTGATGAAGATCAAATGCTACTTCATTATAGATTACACCTCAACATAAAACAAAATTCCTCACAACTGAACCAATAAGCAACATAATGATAAATGGAGAAAAGATTGGAGTTGTGAAGTATTTCATTTCACTTGGATTCACAATAAACACCCATAGATGCATCATTCAAAAAATTCAAACAACATAATACATTGGATAGATCTCCTCACAAGTCCTCTTAAAAGTCTTAAAGAGCCAAGAAGTCACTTTGAGAAGTAAGATACACTTGGCCCAAGCTGTGATATTTTCAATTGTCCCATACACAAATGAATGTTAAATAAAGAATAAGGAAAACTGGAGAAGAATTGATGCCTTTGAATTATAGTGTTGACAAAGAATACGGAAAATAACATAGACTGACAGAAGAACATTTAAATCTTTCTGGAAAAAAATACAGCCAGAATGCTCCTTAAAAATGATGATGGCAGGACTTCTTCAATGTAGAGAGTCAGTCAAAAAGAGGAAGTCCTCTAAGAGATAGATTTACACAGTTGCTGCAACAATGGGCTGAAACATAGCAACGATTGTGAGGATCGTTACCAGGCAGTGGTTTGTTCTGTGCATAGGTCACTATGAATTGGAATCAACTGAATGGCACCTAACAACAACAACAAGGAGAAAGGAAAAAGAAAACAAAGGCAAATATCAGCACTGTTCTTAGTCTCTGGTCCACGTCCCCTGAACTCTCCTCTCTAGTCTTCACATCCTATGCCCTACTACATGCCATACACACATCTGTCATTCTAAGTCATAACTTTCACCTGGAATATCCTCCCTTTAATTTCTCCCTGTTGTTCTTGTTAGGTGCTGCTCAGTTCAGATCGACTCATAGCAACCCCACTTGACAGAGGACTGCCCCATAGGGCTTCTAAGGCTATGAGCTTTATGGGAGTAGACTGCCAGGTCTTTTGCCTGTGGGTTTAAACCACCAACGTTTCATGTGGCAGCCAGAGCTTAACCATTTCTCCACCAGGGTTCCTTAATTTCCACATAACCACACATATAGACCTCCTCACTTTTCAAGGCATCATTTTCTCTAAAGTCTTCCCTTAATTTTCACCTTCTTCCTCCGTGGATCAGGTATTCTGGTCCATACTTACAAGCACAGAATTTCTTTTTAGCTCCTATTAGGTGACCAATCATTCAAAACAACTTGATTCAACAGTAAGCAACTTAATACCATATTTCAGTTCTTTTAACAGTTTTGTGAAGTAATACTACTATCTTTATTTTATGAGTGATAAATAGGCTAAATTGCTTGAGATAAAGAGCTATAAAGTGGTAGAAACAAAATTTGAACCTTGGTATGTGTCATTCCAATATAAATGCTTTTCCTATTTTAAGTTAAATAGTTTTTTGCACACTGCCTGGAAACTCACCCATCAAGTATAACACTGTTTCTATGGCAAAAATACATTCAACGTTTCAAATAACCAACTTACAAATGATTGCTTGGACCACATTCAGTTCTTAAACTGGGGGTTGCCTGCACTACCAAAGTGTGCAGAAATTTGCTCTTGATCCAAATGATGAATCATGTAACTGAGAATTGGACTGGAAAGTAAGCACAAATTTTCTCTGAACTTTTGGTCCCTACTTGCTTCTGCTCTAATGGTGAACTCTTGTTTTTCTACAAAATAAAAGCTCATTACTCTCTGAGGTCTCATTTCCCTTTTGAAATAGGGCAAGCTAAAAAAATAAATAAATAAAAAATAAGTAAATAAATTGTACTCACTCTTCAATGTTTGCCACAAACTTAGTTGAAGAAGGATTGAGAGTTGAACAGTAAACGTGAATATCTTCTTCAATGCAAGTAAAGAAAGTTAAAGTCTTGCTTGTTTAGATTATTTTTTTCTTAAAGTAAAAATAACTCCTTGTACTAAATAAGGTAATGGATTAAAACTGATTTGGGGAAGCATAAACACAATGCAAATGTAAGTTATTATGTGTAAGTTATCAAACAGAAGTCCCTGTTTCTTAAGAAGATGGCATGACAGAGGTGCTGGAAGAAACATTGCTCACTATAATATCTCAATGCCTTTGTGAAAAAGAAATGCTTTCTACATGTTGGGAACTCTTAAAAACCCACAGTGTTTATATGGGTCCAAAGGGCTTCATTGATTCCTAGTCAATTTTTTATTGCTACTGAATAAAATCTTTCTGACATAAGTATTTGACCTCTGACATTAGCAAGACTCTCCCTTGGTGGTCATCAAAACATAAATTCTCTTACACGTCACTAAATGATGTAGTATTTCTTATTTAGCAGATATACACAGCAAAATAGTTGATGGAGATAGATATTTATGGACTCTATAAATGTGACTTGAATATCATTAGTAGAATTGAATTTCCTTTATAATTTGGACAAGTTAAACAAGTAGAGAAAGACTGTCCTGAATCTCTTTAGTAACATGTAAGTTTTCCCTCTACCTTTGATGATGGCTTCTAATTCTTGAATACAAATTAACACCAAACAGCTATGAATACCTGTATTGCTACCAACATATTACTATTTACTCCTGATTTAATTAAATTTCCTGGGGGAGTATTATTTTCCCAATTTTTGTGAGCCAGATTTACAACGTCATCTTCCTAATGTGACAAAATTGGTCACATAGATATTAAGTTATTTACTGTGACAATATATGTCTTTTACTTCAGGTTATCTCTTCAATTAAACCTTTCATCTAAACTTTGAAATAACCATAACACAGTACTTTTGTGCAGTATTTATGCTTCACAAAATCAGTTTTAATCTATTACTTTATCTAATCAAGGCATTTACTGTAGATTTATAAAAACTTGGAAAGATTTATATTGTTTTCTTTCACACGAGTGGTGCTTCACCTACATATTAGTGAAATGTCAGACAAATGAGTTTGAAAAGGAACCCCCTGTTGTCTGAACCTCTCTTGTGTTACCAAAATACCAAAGATCATGTTTCTCTTCACATGTTTCATCTTATTTACATCATTTAGCAGAAACCAAAGTTTAAAAGGTGGTCAATTATTGTTGATTTACTCTCACAAAATCAACATTGGTTGATTCTGCATTTGTTTTTTAAAGACATATCACAGTCATAGATCAATAGTGAATAGAATTAGTAGTAGAAAAAGATAAAGAACTACCTAACACCCCAGTTAGCAGTCCCATAACTACTTACTTGTTTCTTCTTGTTGCTGTTTTAATAGGAACCTTCAATCTCTGGTGAAGAAAAAGGCATTTTAATGACAAATGCTTATTTTTTGTATTGTTTTGAAGAACTTGCAATGTAAAAATAGATCATTAGGTCTTGTTTTCTGATTTGTCATTGGAACTGCATGTCATTTTTCCTATTTGAAAATGTAATGTATTAACATTTCATCTGTTTTATTTTTGTAGAAGGTGTTATTTAATTTCCAAAATTTTACCTCCCAGTATAAAATTTTTCTCAATAGGTCTTATTTTTGATTTGGTTTCATGTTTTATTCTCTACCCTTCAAGTTTAGCAGCAGATGAGAATATAGAAAAACCATCACATGTCTTTATATCTTTTGATATAAAACAAAATATATTTTAAGAGGTCTTTTGGAGGTAGAGGAAGCCTTAGATTCTGAAACTAAGTAAAAGCAAAATAAAGTATGTATAATACAATCTTAGTTTCACATTAGTAAACCAATCTTCCTACGCATCTGCTAAAGTTATGTTGATGAATCCATAATATTTCTAAGATTATAATGGAAAAAAATAACTAAAATAATATCATTTTAGTATTCAATGTCAAAAAAGCAGCACATACTTTTATAAAAAAATTTTAGTGATTAATTTAGAGATTTTTAAATATTCCTAGAAAATGGTTTTCAAGGCATTATAACAAACACTTTTGATAAACAGCAAGTTAGAACCAACCATGATAAGGTTTTGATGAGGTTAAATGATAAAGAGCAGACTAGCAGATCCAGAAGGCAGCTGATGAGCTCTGAGCTTCATCTTCTAGTTTTCTCTACAATAATCATTGTGAAGGCTTCTACTCCTATCATTTTTAGGCCAAGGTAAGACTTAGAAACTTCATATGCTGGTAAATGTTTCTCTCTGTCTACACCTGGAATGCAGAGCAGAGAACTGAGTTAATTTAAATTTAATTCAAGTGTACTTTTGCCCTGTTACTATTGCCTAACATAATTCAATGAAGCAAAAAACCAAGATATTTATAGATAATTCAGCTCAAATAATCCTGATTCACAAGAATCAAAATCAACTTCTCCTAGACTGGATTTAATTCTTTTGGGAAACAACTTCTATGTTGTCTTGGGGTCATGGAACCAGGGCTTCAAACTGATTCATTCCAGTTCAACCCTCTGTGAGAATTGGCATTCCCATCCCAGATATACTGAATCAGAATCTACAGCTTAACAAGATCCTCAAGTGATTCATATCAGCAGCAGTCAAACTGGAATGAACTAGTTCTAAGCCCTGCAAGGAACCCTTTCATAATATGAAATCTGGCACACAACAACAACATAGTTCTATAAAGAAACTCTGGTGGCATAGTGGATAAGGCATTTTGGTTCAGCAGTTCAAACTCACCAGCCACTCCACAGAAGGAAGGTGGGGTGATGAAAATGTCCTCGATGCAGACAACTAAACACATTCCAATGGGAATTTCTAGATTCCTAAAGCCTGTGAAGCACAGATTGTGAGTTAAGAACAGCAGAGAAGGGAAATGGCAGAAGTGGTTCACTTCAAACACTTCGGTATTTAATTTTTTTGACTATTTTTGCTTTAAGTAATATTCTCTTTTCAGATATGGTGATTTTTTAAATACAATTCGTAGTTCTTTCCTATGTAAAAATGTCTCCATAATGTACCTAGTCCATAGATATGACTCATCAATTTCTGTTGCAGAAACAGATCTCAGCTGGGATGTTTAGCTGGGAGGCTTATTATCTGGGAAGTTGAAGTTCACTTTGTTTGTATGTTTCTTTGTTTTAACCATTAATTTCTTCTGGTGAGAAAACAAGCATAATTGAAAGTGGTAGAGTATATAGTTATATAAATAAACAAACAAAACAAATAAATAATTACACTTATCTATAAGAAGGTCCCTGAGTGGCACAAACAATTTATACTCATCTCTTCACCTAAAAAGGAGCTCTGGTGGCATAGTGCCTAACGCATTTGACCACTGACCAGAAGGTTAGTGGTTCAAACCCACCAGCCACTCCAAGGAAGGAAGACTGGGCAATCTACTTCCATAAAGATTTACTGCCTCAGAAACCCAAAAGGGGTTGCTATGAGTCAGAATCTACTTGATGGCAGTGAAATTTTATTTTTTTTAATTGACTTAAAGGTTGGTGTTTAGAACCCACCCAGCAGTCTCACAGAAGAAAGTATTGGTGATTTAATTCTGTCTTGTTCCTTTAGTGCTGATCTAACAGGAATATACCACAAATGTATGGCTTTAACAAACAGGAATTTATTCTCTTACAATTTAGGTTGTAGAAGCCCAAGTTCAAAGCGCCAGCTCTAGGGACCGGGTAAAGAGCCCTCGACCTCAGGCTTCTGCTCTGCCTCTTGCTCCCGGCCCACTAAAGCTGGAGGTGTCTCTTAACTCAAGCAGCTGCTAGCTGCTGAGGTTGACAAACTGAAGGTCAACAGTAAAATGGCACAGTTCCAAAATTATCCCGCAACATGGCAGGTCACTAGTTCAAGTCAAGAAATAGTCTCAAGATCAGCAGACAACATGGCAGGCCACTGAGATGAAAACCCAGCCAAATACAGGATTCACATGTACCAAACAGCTTTAGACCTTTCTCAAAGCTTCTTATATGCTGGAGGCAGACATCATCCCTAAGGCAGCTACTCAGCTGCTCACAGTAGATTTCACCATGCAGTTGATTACCAGTCTCATTATGGGGAATAACTACATCCAGCTACCCAGCCACTCAAAACCAGGCCCAGCCAAGTAAACACATAACCTTAACTTCCACAGCTTCCTTGAAGATCACAGCCAAGAAAACCCTATGGAGTAGATCTGCTGTGTAACACATGGGGAATCCACTAGGATGGCAACCAGTTTTGTTTCAATTTTTGGTTCTTATCTAAAAGATAAATAAAATTCATCTATCTCAATAGATGAAGAATCAATATTTGATGAAATATCACATTCATTTATGTTAAAAAAAATAAAAAAAATGCTCTCAGCAAAATAGAAATAGAGCTCAATCTGAAAAACATCATAATGGTGAAATGTTATATTTACTCTAAAATTGGGAACAAGGTAAGATAAGCACTCACACCATTTCTATTCAACATTGTGACTGTGGGCCTACTCAAGGAAATGAGTCAGGAAAAGGAAATAAAAGACAGAAATGCTATAAAAGAGAAGTTAAGACTATTTATAGGTGGTGTGGTTTTATATGTATAAGACCCATATGAATCTGCAAAATAAAAACCCCATGAGATTTATGAGAATTCACCAAGGTTTTAAGATACATAATCATGTACAAACATCAATTGCATTATAAGAAACAGGTAACAAACAAGTGAAACATGGTATTTGAAAATTAATTCCTTTCAGAATAGCATCAAAAACCTCCTAAATATCTAGCTATAAATTTTAAAAAAGTTATTATAGACCTCTAGGAGCTCTGGTAGCATAGTGCCTAAGGCACTTGCCTGCTAACCAGACGGCTGGCGGTTCAAACCCACCAGCCACTCCTCGGAAGGAAGGTTGGGCAATCCTACTTCCGTAGTGATACTGCCTCGGAAACCCAAGGAGGGGTCGCTATGAGTCGGGGCTGACTCGACGGCAAACAACAACAACAACAATTATAGACCTCTATACAGAAAACTAGGAGCACTGGTGGTACAGTGGCTAAAGCATTCAGCTGCTAACCAAAAGATCAGTGATGGAAACCCACATGCTGCTCTGTGGGAGGAAGAGGAGGCAGTCTACTTCCGTAAAGATTCACAGCTTTGGAAACCAAAGCTCTGCTCTGTCCTGCTGCTATGAGTCAAAATTGACTCGATGGCAATGGGTTTTGATTTTATACAGAAAACTACAAAGTATTGGTGATAGGAATGAAATAAAACCTATAGGTGGAGAAATATGCCATGGTCATGTGTTAGAAAATCAACATTATAAAGATATTGATTCTACCTAAGACATTCTATAGAGTCAACACAATTCCTATCAAAATTCCATCAGGGTTATTTGTAGATTCTGGTAAGCTGGTATTAATTTTTAAATGAAATTCTAATGATCTCAAGTAGTCAAAACAATCTTGAAAGAGAACAAAGTTGGAGGATTTGTAATACCTGATTTCAAGACTTCTTATAAAGTTATATTAATCAAAACAGATAATAAATAAATACATTAATAGAATAGAATAGTGATTAAATGGAAGCACAAATACACATTTATTTATTTATTTTAACAAAGCTTCCTATGTAATTCAACAGATAAGGAAGAATTTTTAAAATCAGTGTTACTGAACCACTGGATATTGAAAACTTGATAAAGAAACCACTGGCATTTGATTCATACTCAAATGGAATACACAAAATTAATTCTAGATGGTTTATAGACCTAACAATAAAACTTAAATATATCAACTTCTGGAAGAATACATAGGAAAATATCTTCATATCCTGGAAATAGGCAAAGATTTCCTAGATAGACACAAATAGCACTTACCATAAAAGAAAATATTATAATTCAGATTCCATCAAAATTAAAAACTGCTTTTCTCCTAGCGACCGTATGGGACAGACTATAACTGCCTATAGGGTTTCCAAGGCTGTAAATCTTTACGGAAGCAAACTGCCTCATCTTTCTTCTGTGTAGTGGCTCTTGGTTTCAAATTGCTGACCTTCGGGTTAGCAGACAAATGCTTTAACCACTATGCCACCAGAGCTCCTGCACGCTCAATAGAATGGCTAAAATCAAAAGAATAATGAAAAGAAATTAACTGTACAAAATGTTGGGGAGAAATGTGGAAAGCTGAGTCATTCATGCTGGATGAAGTATAAAAGGGGAGGAAAACTGGCAATTTCAATTACCCTATGGACCAGCAATTTTACGCTTAGCTATTCACCAAAATGAAATAAAAACCTATACCTGCACATCCTGTACAAATGTGTTCACTGAAGTTTATTCACATTGAGAAAAACTGGAGGCAAACAAATTGTTCACCAACAGCAAAATGAATAAGCAAACTGTCCCCTTATCCATACAATAGAGTGAATACTACACAACAATAAAGAGAAACAAACTAGGATACATTTAACCCCATGGATGAATTTAAAAACATTAGACTGAAGGGAAAAAAGCTGGTAACAAAAGAGTGCACAGTATACAATTTCATTCTTATGAAGTCCACAAATAGCCAAAACTGATTAAAGGAATAGAGATCTGAGTAATTTTCACTGCTAGCAGGGAGGGACAACGAACAGAAAGAGACACTAGGGGACATTCTAAGGGGCTGGTAATGTTCTATTTCAATCTGGATGTTGGTTACATGATTACATACTTTGGTCATAACTCACTGAACTCTATTCTTAAAATTATATATTTTCTCTATACATATACCTTAATTTTGAAAACAATGTTTTTTATTAAAAAAAAAAAAAAATGGCCTTAGGATGGCAAAGAGAAATTTCTTGCACCTGGTGATGTTTTTTCTTCTGAAAGTGGTATAATTGGCAGCTGTGAGTCCTTGTGGGAAATTCTGGAAAACCTAGGGAGACTAACTCAGTGGTTCTTAAATTGCCTGTACATTGAAATCACCTGGGGTGTTTTAAAGAGCAGCAGTGTCTGGATCTCACTCTCTGAGATTCTGATTTAGTTGGTTTTGGGGGTGGCCTAGGCATCAGGATTTTTCAAAACTCCCCAGGTAATTCTAATGTGCAGCCAAGATTGAGAATCATTCCTAAAACCATTACTGTAAGCACGCTGCACTGCCAGCTGCTTTGGGTAAATATTTCCAAACAGATAATAGTATTATGTGTCAACACCAGGGCTGTAAACCAGTTCATTCCTGTTTAATTCCCTGCTGAAAACTTGCCTTTCCACCTCAGATATACTGAATCAGAATCTACATTTTAACAAGATCCCCAAGTGAGTCTTATGTATATGACATGTCAATTGGCACATTCCTGCCAGTCGTATTACTGCCCTGTTGTCATTTCCATGTACATGTATTTTTAAAAAAGTCAGAAAGGTAACACTTGACTTAATAATATCAACAAATAATCAGGAGTCTCCCAGCCTAGGTTTTGCCCCTTGATGTCTACTTCCATAGAATCTTAAATTTCTCCATTTATAACATTTAGACTTATGTCTTCCCCACCACTTTGAAGCTTCAATAAAGCAAAGACCATGCACATCTTTTTTTACCACTGTGACCATAGCACCTGACATATTGTGGATGTCCAATAAATATATGATGGATGATAGAATGACTTCATCACTTGGCAGTGAGTTGCTTATGGAATAATGAGTATTCCTCTCATCCCCTATTCACACACAGGAGAAAATACAGGCATGCCAAAGTTTTGCCCCCTCCACTCAGGTTTACGGTGAAGAAGCAGGAAAGTTATTAGAGAAATCTGTTTTTACACATCTCAACAAGACTGTTGTTTTAGGGCTATGTCAACCCACAATATGTCTAGTCATGGCTGACTAGAAAGGCTGTGGGATCTATGCAATAGGGCAAATGGGGAAGATGAGTTGTCTGGACTGCCATTGTTGTTATGTGCCATTGAGTTGGTTGGACCCGACTCACAGCAACCCCTCCTGAGTTTCCTAGGCAGTATCACTATGGAAGTAGATTGCCACATCTTCCTTCCAAGGAGTGGCTGGTGGATTTGAACTGCCAGCCTTCTGGTTAGAAGTCAAGTGCCTTAGGCATTACACCAGAGCTCTGCTGTTGTTAATCGTGATTTATTAGGGGGCTGCTATTGACAGGCCTGCAAGCAGTTCACCTCACAGAAACATAGGCATGCAAGCCATTATTAGATTTCATGAATTGCCTAAGAACAACACAGCATATGGACCTTTCATGGAGAGAACACTGGAGCAGGCAGCATGATTTAACACCAGTGAGTCAAAGTGTCACTGTTTAACACTCCTTTACCTTCACCTTATTAGACAATTGTCCTGCCATGTATCTTTTTTTTTTCTATTTTATTGGTGTTGCATTATTAGCAATAACTAAAGAGTAGATGTCAATGATGAGCCATGGATCTGCTTTCAATCACATGCAGATTAGGTTAAAGGCACTGCAACTTTGTGAGCTGAATGCTCCTGGAGTCAACACTCTGGTCACATTCCCTGGGAGCAGAGATATAGAAGTTTTCAGCTCTTCCTTGTACTGCACATTTGTGATCACTTTGACATTTGCAGTCCTGAGTGTTGCACTAAATACCCAGCCCAGCCCTTCTACTCCCTCCTCAGCCAAGACTACAGAGAAATAGACATTTTCAATTCAGACCACATCAAATCTTTCCTTTCACTTGAACTAATGTCTTAGTAAATTATTAAAATTAGCTCCTCCAAAAGAATGTTGGAGTGCTACCTATGTTATTTATTACTGACTCAATTAGTTCTGCAGTTAAAATATGTGTCCTCAGAAATAAGAAGATAGACTCAAGTACTGACTATTTCTAAAACTGAATACCTAATCTAAAAGAAAAAAAAAAGTGTCGACTTAAGTGATATGAAATTCTGTTATGGTCTATGTGTTTTGTTTTGTTTTTAGAACAATGCTAAAGTAATGGGCCATTTCAGAAGTATTACACATGTTCCACTGGATATAGCATAAAGAAAATCATCCCCACTTTTCTAATATATAGCATATACCACAGCCTGGGCCTATCCCAAGAAAAAGAAAGGTAAAGTAATTTATAAGTCAAGAAGGACCCATAAGAATGAAGTCTGTTTGAAGAATGAAGAATGTCAATGTCTATTTATAAGACTTGTATAGAAATATTCATGATATAATGGTTAGAATAACATGAAAATGGAGAACACAGTTTTCTAAAAATAAGAGTAATATTTTTGTTTTAAATCCATCATCACATAAAACGTAATGAAATTTTAAGCAATAACAACACCTTAGTAAATGACATTATTATTGTTATTGAGAAACACATTGAAGCAGTTAGGAGATTGTTGGCTGACTTGAGATATTTTCTAGGTAAAATGTAAACCTGGAGGCAGTGACTAACTTCAATTTAATATTCCTAAGCCACTTTAATAAAAGTAAATATTTCTGTACAAGATTCCAACCTGAACACTTAGGCACATTGTATTAGTTATTTATTGCTGGATAACAGATTATCTCAAAAGCTCAGTTTCTTGCCGTAGGAATCGGGGAGTGGTTAAACTGGGTGGTTCTAGCATAGGGTCTCTCATGAGGTTGCATTCAAGTTGTCAGCCCAGGCTACAGTCATCTGAAGGTTTGCGGGGACTATGGGATCTACTTCCAAGATAGCTCACTCACATGTCTGGCAAGTTAGTGCTGGTTGTTGGCAGAGGGCCTCAGTTCCTTTCCACATAAATCTCCCCATAGGGTTGCTGAGCATCCTCAGGGCATGGCAGCTGGCACCCCCAAAGTAAGTGATCCAAAAGGATCAAGAGAATGGTTTTTTGTTTGTTTGTTAGTTTTTTACCAGCCTCAGAAGTCCCAAACCCTCAGTTCTGCAGTATCCTTTTGTTACACAGATCAGCTGTATTTCAATGTGGGCAGAGACTATACAAGACACACCAGAGCACATAAGAAAAGAAGGGATGCCTTAAGCAGCAATGATGGGAATAAATTCAGGATGATGTTAACGCATTATATTCCAGACAAATTACCATTCAAATGCATTTACAAGTGAATACACATGAAACAGTTTAAAATTCTGTCTGATACTTACTATGATCTTATATTCCAATGAAACCCCTATACAGACACTTAGGCAAATTTTCAGAAATATTTATGATCATATCTTTCTTCAGTGGGCCTGATTCTGAAGTTCACTATGTATTCTGAAGTTTTCAAAAGCTCACATGTTATCTGACCATAAATGACAGAATATCAGAAGTACCAAATTTTGAATATAAGACTTGACATCTAAAAAATAGGAAAGTTTATTTGTTAAGTTTCTCTGTCCATAAATAAATGTTCTAGATGTTGAAGGCTTTACAAATAGTATTTTTAAAGTGTTACATTCGAAGATTGACAGACTGAATATTGTGCTGTGGGAAGAAAAGGGGCAATGAATTTTGCTACAATTATTCTCAACTTTACTGGATATATTCTCCAAAAAGGAATCCAATTTTTTTAAAATGAGTGTATTTGTAATCAATTTTATTCAACTAAAGCCATTCAAATATATAAGAAATGAACATCTACATTCAAGCATGCTTCAGTGTTGTATATTTTTTATATTCCATATAAGTATATGGTCTTTTTCTGCTCCACACTATCACATATTTTCCAGTTTATGTATCCATCCTTAACCAGAATTATCCTTCTGTATAGAAAATCTAATTAAATTGGCAGAATTTTAGTCATACAAACCTAGTTTTAAAATCTACCTTCAAAACTTATATGAGTTTTGCAAATCCATTAATCTCAGCGATTGTTTTGCTGACCTGCCTATCTGTAAATGTGAAACTAATTATAATTACTTAAGAACTTATTTTGAGGTTTAAAATGATATTAAGTTATAAGGAGCTCTGGTGGCATAGTGCCTATGGCATTAGACTGCTAACCAGAAGGCTGGTAGTTCAAACCCACCAGCCACTCCTTGGAAGAAAGATTGGGCAGTCTACTTCCGTAGAGATACCCCCTCAGAAACCCAAGGAGGGGTCACTATGAGTCGGATCCAACTTGACAGCAGTGAGTTTGATTTTGGTTTGGTTCTCTTTTATTTAAGGAACTCTGGTAGCATAGTGGGTAAGATATTTAGCTGTTAATCAAACTCAGCAATCCAAAACTACCAGCTGCTCTATGGAAGGAAGATGAGACAATCTAAGATTAACAGCCTGGGAAACCCAATGAGGTCACTATGAATTGGAATCAACTCGATGGCAGTGGATGAGTTTTCTCTTTTATTTATAATGTAAAGGGAAACAGTTACCAGCAGGATAAATCCCAAACTCCTGGGCTTGGTACTGAGCCCTTTCATGCACATGGTCACAACTGCAACTGCATTTACTACTGTTTCACAACTCATGTACATTAGCCACACTGGACACTCTGATAATTCCCAAGCCTATCTTGTAATTTCATGGCATTGTTCATGGCATTTGCTATGCCTAAAAAGTCAGGAGGTGTCTTCACCTACAGAAATCCACATCTCTTTTAATGGACTACTCATCATATTTTCCTCTAAGAGACATTGCTTGATATGCCCAGTAAGTTTAGCCTCTGGCCTCTAATAGTACTCTGTGTATATATAACAACATTTGTGATTACTATCTTTCATTAACTGTTAAAACATTAGACTCTTCCATAGATTGTGAGGAGCTCTGGTAGCATAGTGCCTAAGACACTTGACTGCTAACCAGAAGGCTGGGGGTTCAAACCCACCAACCACTCCTCAGAAGGAAGGTTGGGCAATCTACTTTCACAGTGATACTGCCTCGGAAACTCAAGGAGAGGTCACTATGAGTTGGGTCTGACTCGACGGCACATAACAACAACAACAACATAGACTGTGAGGAACAGAAAGTAAATATTAGTTATCTCTGTCCAAAATCAAGCACAGAACTAGGCATAGAATGAGGGGTTTTTTTGTTTTTTTTTCAGTAATTGGCAATGGAAAAATACTGTAGGTAAACACTAAAGAATCTTTGGTGGTGGGAGTTGGGGGACTTGCCAAAATGTGAAATTATAAAAAATAGTATACTTTAAAAAAAAAAAAAAATTAAATATCCAGGCCAGGAAATTTGACATCAATCCTTCAGGATATTCTGTTGAACACTTTTGGACACTTCTGAAAAATGATATGGTCACGAGGAACATGTGTGTGGTCACTGAAAGAGAATGGTAGACACTAACTACATTTTAGTGTTGTTACTTGTTAAGGTGCAATTTCCACATATGTTGATTTTAAGAAGACATCAGACCAAATATTTTGATATCCTTGACGAGAAGAAAAAATATGGCCAGGATGATGACAGCACAATTAACTATTTAAAAAAAAAAAAAAAAAACCACTGCCATTGAGTCAATTCTTACTCATAACGACCCCCATTGGGTTTCCAAGGTGGTAAATCTTTATAGAAGTTGATTGCCCCATCTTTCTTCCACAGAGAAGCTGATGGGTTTGAACCTCCAAGCTTCTGGTTAAGTCAAATGCCTTAGGCACTGTGCCACCAGAGCTCCTTCAATTAAATATAAAAAAAAAAAAAAGAACAAACTTGCTGCCATCAAGTCAGATCTGACTCATAGCGACACCTCTTTGGGTTTCCGAGGTGGTATCATTATGGAGTAGATTGCCCAACCTTCAATTAAATATGGAGAGGGGGGAGGTAATTGTAGACTTTGGTGTACAAGTATTGATTAATGGAGAAAACTCAGTCAAGCAAAAGAGTTGTCCAGTGTTGTACAACTCTTTGTACAGTAGTAATGCACTGTTAGCATTTTTATCAGCTACTTGACAAAAGACATAGAAGACAGGCTTACTATATTTGCTGACCACAAAATACATGCTGCCAAATGTCCCTTGGTAGCAAAAAGCACCCTGAGTAAAAAATCACTGGGCTAGGATGATGAAGTGAACCTAATAGGATGAAATTTAGCTAATATAAATGTTACAAGAGATAAATAATTCACTCTTTCTGGATAAACTTTTCATATCCTGTGCCTGTCACTATGCTTGAACATAGTAGACATCTAGTGAACGAACAACTAAATGAATGAATGACTAAACTATTGAAATCTGAATAATCAAATGCACCTCTTCAAGAGGTAGAAGATCATGCACTGAGATAATCTTTAAACCTTAAACCAAAAGCATCCCTTGAAGTCTTCTAAAAAGCAAACAATAGTTTAGTTAACAACCGAAAAAGGTCTTCCTTGAGTATGATGCTCTTTTATGAACTACCTGTACTGGATCAAATTGGCAACAGCAGCCTGAAATATTGTTGTTGTTGTTATGTGCCCTTGAGTCAGACCCGACTCATAGCGACCCCTCCTTGGGTTTCCTGAAATATTAGAAAATATTAGAAATATTAGACAGGACTATTAGGGGGCAGTGAGTTTATGCTAATGAAGAAGGAACAACAAAGGAGGGTGAAAATGGTTGCATAACTCGAAGAAGGTAATCAATGTCACTAAATTGTACACATAGAAACTGTTGAATTGGTGTATGTTTTTCTTTTTGTATTCTCAACAACAACAAAACAAATAAAAATTAGAGGAGGAGCTCTGGTGGTGTAGTGCCTTAGACATTTTTGACAGCTACCCAGAAGGCTGGAGGTTGAAACCCACCAGCCACTCCTCAGAAGGAAAGTTGGGCAATCTACTTCTGTAGTGATACTGCCTTGGAAACCCAAGGAGGGGTCACTATGAGTTGAAATTGACTCGCTGACAGTGAGTTTAGTTTAGAAAGATGGAGAAGATCAAAGAACATCCAACTGAACAAAATGTGCTGTTAAAAAGAAAAATTTCAGTATATTCACTATAAGTTCAACAGAAGCCAAAACAGTAGCATTGCTCCTAAATAATGAAAACAAAAATGAAAAACTACACATAAAATTAATTCAATGTTAGACTGCATTAATACAATTGGAATATCCAGAACAAGGAACAAGGCATTGCACTGATTGTGGCATGACATTTATTTCTGTTGACATACATTACATTTAGAGAAAATGACAGATGGGGATGGGATGAATCTGGAAGTGATCATAGATAATAAAGTTTCTAAAAACTTGTCAGGAAATCAATGGATGAAGTAAACAAGATTGTTCATGAAAAAATAATACAGAAAGATGAAAATTTCAAATATCCAAAAATGTCACATAGGGAATAGATTCTGTGTATTCTAAAAGGCTAAATTAAAATAAATATATGAAGTTTTAAAGAGAGGTTTATGCTTAAAGGTAATAAAGACCTCCAAAAATAGTTGTGGAAATATATACTGGGCTGTTGTCCCATTACTGTAAAAACACAAAGAAGGGTTTGCTTGGAAAAGGAGACTCACTTTGTAGGTTACCAGGATGGGGAGGGAAGGCAAGGGTTAATTCCAGGCTAGTTGGGGCCCACACGCTGATGTGAGTAAGGGGAGGGATATATGAAAAGAGTCTGTGACCACCATGATAACATTAGGAAAAGGGAGGACACTGAATTGTGCACATAGGAGATAGACAACAGATACTAACAGCAACCAGTGTGCCCACAATACTGCATTGCCATTAACACTAAACACCAGGTTACAGATAAACACATAAACACCTGAGAGGATCAGATGGGGGCCAGTGAAGAGGAGTATACTCTAGACCAAGGATGGATTCAGCTCAGGCTCATCATACACAGATACCAGTGATACAAAATAACTGCAATCCTTACAGAAGCAATAGAAGACAGACACAGAGTAATCCCTCACAGACACCTAGACACTATGGGAGAGAGATCCAATGGATCTACCATCTCAGGACCATGATACTGGAGGACACCACACTCAATTGACGTAACATAAAACATAAAATCCTTGTTCCACATCCTACACTGGTAAGTAGTGGCTGGGGTCTTAAAAGCTTTCAAGCTGCCATCTAAGATGCAGCTAATGGTCTCCTA
>NW_006921754.1:3474382-3490532 GCF_000298275.1 Orycteropus afer afer | reverse complement strand
CCAGCCACTCAGGAGAGGATCAAAGCTGGAAATCCTGAATAGAGTGAGAGGGAAAACATGGAACAAAATCCAAAAACTCAGTAATAACCAGAATTACTGGTTGGATGGAGTCTGATGAGACCACCCAATACTATGGCCCTGGGATACATTCTGGGCCTGGAATAAAACTCACTCCCAGGGGCTGGCTTTCAGCTCAATAGTTAACAAGATGTACATGCAGACCACTCAACCCAGGGTGATGCACCCACATACTCTATGGAAATACATCCTTAGAGCAATAGACCACGGGTCACCAGAGGGGCAACATTTACATGGAGGAAATGCAGCCATACAGGAGTACATAACTATGAGGGGCACAGGGGAAGGATTTGGCAGGGAGGAGAGGAGACTGGGTTAGGGTTGGGCATGGTAAATGGGGAGTGAAACTAAATGTACACATAACATTGAATGTAAAGCAAACTTTTAAAATAAAATAAAATAAAAAAGAAAAATATAATGGGCTATCTTGATACCTTATGACTAGCTTCTATTTCTGAGAGTCTGTAAGTCCTTAATGATCAAATAGGCAAAATCCTCAAATGATTTTGAGGTTCTTTGTTAATCAAAATATGTTTGAAATAAAATGTGGCATAGATGTCTGTATTTATTAGTCTTGAGTGTTTTTCTTTAGAACCAATTTGAAAATTTTATTATATTCAATATAATAAATTTACCAAAAAATAAAAATTGTTCTCATTTCTGTAATTAAAATTAAGGAGCTCTGGTAGCAGAGTGCCTTAAAACATTTGGCTGCTAACCAAAATATGGGCTGTTCAATCCCCCAGCTACTCCGTGGGAGGAAAAACGAGGCAGTCTGCTTCTATAAAGAATTACAGCCTTGGAAACCCTATGGAGCAGTTCTACTCTGTCCACCAGGGTTGGTATGATTCTGAATCAATTTGATGGCAGTGGGTTTATATAAAATGGGGGATGTTGCAGTCACCATACATTGAATGAACATTGATTTGACAAGCAAGTATCAGTAACTAGAAATTGTGAGCTAGTCTAAGGAATAGACAGATGAGCAAATGCTGGAAAGAAAATGAAACAAAACGTAGAGGACCAAGTAGGAAGTGAAAAATGACAAGTCCTCAGAGCAGTCACCCCAAAGCACACAGCTGTGCCTCATGAGCTCCACAGGAATAGTTCCCAGATAAGAGAGTTGTGGGTTAGACTTTATGCCTAATTCTATTTCACAACAGCTCAAGACTTCTCATGGTCACCTTAGCCACGTGCTCTCATCTAGTCTTTAATACAGTTAGCCCATTAAAGACAGAAGGAATGTTTTCTATGGATCAGGAATCTCTCAAGTCTCTCTGAAAAGCATGATCTACCTCTGTACAAACAACTATGGATTTTCTTCTGGGTAAGGGGGAACTATAACTCTGAGCTCCCTAAGTTCTAAGTTTCTACAGTTGGCTTCCAGCAATAAATTTCAACAGTCACTCAATTCACTGATAGGTTTCTGTAGCAAAAATGATATCAGCGGTATAATAGGTGGAAGGATTATAATAGTGGAAAAATCCTTTCCTCTTAGTCATCATCTGAAGCATTTCGGCCATTACCACAGCTACAGCAGGCTCACACATTTCTAACTCTGTTTGAACAACCCCATAGTTTATCTACTTTGGACATTGGCCCCAACTCCTTCTATTTCACTGCCACTTTTTCAGCTGAGTCTGTACTGCTGCCCCTGTGCCAGCCACTATGTCACACTGACTTCTAAACGTCCACTATATCAAGACCACCTGCTTACCACACTTTTTTTTTTTTTTTAATACTGTCAATTTTACTAGAAAGAAGCTATAGTCCCAGGGGCCTGGCCCCCTTATAAACATTGAAGAAAACAAAGAATGCCTGATTAAATAAGACAAAATTCCTTAGATTGTTGTTTTCATTTTAATTTTGTTTCAAGAAAAAAATAATAAAAATAAAAATTAAATAATAATAATAAAATAAATTCACTGCCATCAAGTCAGATCCAACTCATAGCAACTCCTCCTTGGGTTTCCAAGGCGGTATCACTATGGAAGTAGATTGCCCAACCTTCCTTCTGAGGAGTGGCTGGTGGGTTTGAACCGCCAGCCTTCTGGTTAGCAGTCAAATGCCTTAGGCACTACTCCACCAGATAAATTATATAAAACACATTAGTTGCTGTAAAAAGAGGACAGATTAGTTCTGCCACAGAAGGTAGCTATGTTGTTGTTGTTATGTGCCGTTGAGTCGGACCCGACTCATAGCGACCCCTCCTTGGGTTTCCGAGGCAGTATCACTACGGAAGTATATTGCCCAACCTTCCTTCCGAGGAGTGGCTGGTGGGTCTGAACTGCCAGCCTTCTGGTTAGCAGTCAAGTTCCTTAGGCACTGCTACCAGAACTCCCAAAGGTAGCTATAGAAGACCAAAATAACATAAATTTAGAGAGAATTCACACAGGCTGTTTCACATATGTAGGACCTTGTTTCACAGATGACTTCTATAATGAATTCACAGATGAATGAATCATCATTCAAATACCATTGATTACTGACTGGTCAAGGTCAGACTTGACAAGAAATGAATTATTCCTCAAGAGAATCTCTTCTAAAAAGTTTAATAATTTATGGAATTAAGCAGAAATCATTGCTTCAGGGAAATCTGAAAAAGATTAGATTGGTGGTAAGATAAAGAGTGTTAAATTTTGGGAGTTGTTTTTTCAAGCCTAATCTCTGAATCTGTTGAAGTTTGTTTATTAACAGGGCAAACTAGTTACTAACCAGACATTGGACTGCATCCCAAGAAATTAAAGGCTCCTTTTAGCTGACAAAGTTTACTGTGAATTCAAGTATCATTCACCCTTAATCCTGAAGGATTCCTTACACCTGGGCAATCACCCAAATGCTATTTCAATTCATGTCTCAATTTAACTAAGTTATATGTTATGCATAATAAAAACTAGGGGCCCACCAAATAATTTTACTTTCATAAACATATCTAACAAGTAGAGGAAGGAATTTCTGTTTTTTCATGACCTAAAGTTTCCACTCAGTATCTCAAACAAGGCTACTTCAACACATACTAAAGATGACTTGGAAGAGTGAGACTCGAAAAAAACAACATAATATCAGAGTAAGTTTTTCCTTCCCTAGTAATGATATTCAGGTCATGTGCCTGCCCAAACCCATTCAGTTTGGAAATATTTTTTCTCCTGCTGTTCTTTCCACATGCACCAAACAAAATACAAGTTTGTTATAAACAGAATGACTCCAAGGCTATACTATTTAATAATGACAAGAAGAACTCCTCCCCTCTGTATATATATATCATTGGCATCCACTTTAAATCTAACTCAGCTCAGAGCAGCCTCATTTTTTTTTTTTTTTTTCATTCTTATTTAACAGAGCATCAGGAAATTTTCTGAAGATAATAACAGTGCTTACCTTGGAAAACTTGCAATTTTTAAAATCAGTGATATTCTCAGAAACGTATGCTGTTGATCCTATGGGACATGGCACTTCTTTAAAGGCTGAGTTAGATTTAAAGTCATGTACCAATGATATACTGTGGAAACAGTGTGTAACGGCCTTGCTAAAAGTTCCATTGTGATGACTATGTCAACACAATACTAATACATTTTTAATGATGAAAGCAGATTGAGATCATTGTTCTGGTTGGCAAAGTATACAACATGAGCCATGCTCACTTGCTGAGCCCTCCATAGAAATAGTTTTCTTCTCACAAACACCATACAAAAATAGAGAACTCATCCTAGCAGGCAAATCTCAGAAAGTTGGAAGGATCTTTCTACCTGGCAGGACAATGCAGAAAATTAAAAACTCTACTATTTTCTGTAAAGCCTGGTTGTTTTAAGATTTGAGGTGGTGTGGATGATTACTGTGCTCTGCTGCTAATGGGAAGTTGGAGTTTCAAATCTACCCAGAGGTACTTTTGATAAAAGGCCCAGTGATCTACTTCTGAAAAGCCAGCCACTGACAATCTCCTCAGACACACATGGACTGCCATTAGTTGGAATCGACAGCAGTTAAGTTTTGTTTTGTTTATTTGCTTGTTTTTATTACATGTGTAAAATACATAGTCTTTTATCAAGCATGAGGAGCTCTGGTGGTATAGTGGTTAAAGCATTCAGCTGCTAACCAAAAAGGTGAGCAGTTCAAACCCATCAGCTACTCTGCTGGAGAAAGGTGAGGCCATCTGCTTCCATAAAGATTTAGACTTGGAAAAACAATGGGCCAGTTCTATCCTGTCCTACAGGGTCACGATGATTCAGAATTGTCTTGATGGAAGTGGATGGGTTTTTGTCAAACACATAGTAGGTATTTAATAAATGATCATTTTTTCTCCTTAATACATTTAGTTTAAGATGATATATATTAAGCTTCAAACTTTTCTTAGTTTAAAAGACAAATAAGTGTCCAATAATTTTGGACAGCAGATGTAAAGACCACCCAACCCACTTTCATCAAGTCAATTTCAACAGAGACCCTTAATTTTTCTCCACACAAAATAAGCCATAATCATGCAATATGCCTACAGTTGCTCTGTATCAGTGTGTAACTTTTTTTTTTCAAGCATTGTTGAGCTCAGTATGTAAACACCTGTGTCTCATTATATAATTTATTTCAAACCCAGGGCCACCAAACTTATGAATGCCTAATAAATGATTTTGAAGGTGAAAACAATAAAGCAAAGAGGGCATACCCAGTCTCAGGTTCACTACCAAAGTTAAAAACTAAATCTAACTTTAGAACACCTCATCAACCTTCCTCAGGGAAAATTCAATAGAACTCTTGAGGGATAGTCATTTTCCAGAGTTTTAAGAACAGACTACATAACAGTTTTCGTTGACAATTGCTTCCATTTCAGAAACTGAGTTTTACCCAGTACATATTAATGAGCCTACCTGTAGTCTAAACCAGAAAGTACAACTAGGGGTAACTGAAAAATGAAGATTCTGAACAAAGGAATTTATCTGCACAAACCCTTACAGCACTCTTGGCATGACTTGTGTCGATCTGTAGTGGTGGGGTAGAGAGGTAGAACTAGCTTACCCTGCTGCTCAGGCCTGGACCCCATTTCAGTGAGCCCCAGAGGCTCAGATGTTGGGTCTACCCTTAAAACTTGAACTAGGGGGTCAATTGCCAGGTCAAACCCAAGGGGATGAATGGAGGAAAAAAAAAGTGGTTCTAATTATTATCAAAAGAGCCCTGGTGGTGCAGTGGGTAAGCATTCAGCACTTAAAGGCATTTAAAAGGTCAGCTATTCAAATCCCCCAGCTGCTCTGTGGGAGAAAGATGTGGCAATCTGCTTCTGTAAAGATTACAGCCTTGGAATCCCTATGGGGCAGTTCTGCTCTGTCCTGTAAGATTGCTGTAAGTCAGCAAATAAATAATTTCATCAGCAATAGTGTTTCCCACTCTTTTACAAGTCTAATTCCTGGGAAATAGTAAATCTGGCTTCTGGTTTCATCAGTCCTGTGATCCTGCTAGCAGACAACCAGCAGACAGGGAAAGATAATGTGGAGATGGCCCACCAGCTTCTTCAAACTCAGGCCCAGGTGGGCTTCAAACTGTTTTCTCTCAAATTCTACTGGTAAGAATGAGTCACATGGCCATACCTGGTTACAGTACTGAAAGTGAAATATAGTCCCTAGCTGAAGTCACCTTCCAGCCTGTCCTATGGAAGGGGAGCATGAATTTTTAGTCACCAAGTTGTCCTTATCTTTCATATATAGATAATTAACAAAATATTATTATTATAGAGTAACTGGTATTTATGAAAGATCAGAAACTAGAAGACTGGAGTGGTTCAATGTATTGGGTTTATATAATCTGTGATCAAAAATGAGTAATTTTTAAAATTTCTCCATGGAAGTAACTGGGCACTTACTGAGAAGTTAGTCTCCTCTGGTAGCCTAGCAGACTTTAGGATACTCTAGCTAAGTGATGCCCCAATTTTATCCAGGTTAGCTATGTTGTTGTTGTTGTTGTTATATGTGCCGTCGAGTCGGACCCGACTCATAGCGACACGTCCTTGGGTTTCCAAGGCAGTATCACTAGGGAAGTAGATTGCCCCATCTTCCTTCCAAGGTGTGGCTGGTGGAATTGAACCGCTAGCCTTCTGGTTAGCAGTTACGTGCCTAGGCATAGCAACATATATTGCACAATTGCCACATTCTTTCATTCACGAAAATTCAACACCTAAGTACTATGTACTAGGCACTACTCCAGACTCTGGGGATTCATCAGTGAACAAAAGAAAGATCCCTGTCCTTATGAGGGAGCTCTGGTGCCATAGTGCCTAAGGCATTTGACTGCTAACCAGAAGGCTGGTGATTCAACCCCACCAGCAACTCCTCAGAAGGAAGATTGGGTGATCTACTTCCATAGTGATACCACCTCAGAAACCCAAGGAGGGGTCGCTATGATTCAGGACAGACTCGACAACAGTGAATTTGGTTTGTTTTTTGTGCCCTTATGAAGGGTATATTCAGCATGGTTAATATCCTGTAAACAGTATGAATTCTATAAACATAATATTAGTTTTTGAGGCAGCATGTTTTTTATAACTAGGATCAGCTAGTCTGGATTCTTGTCCACACTCAGCTCATTTCTAGAACTCTATCCTTGGGAGAGACACTCAGCCTCCCCAAACCTCAGCATCTTCATCTCTAAAACTGATACATCAGCTCTCTTTTCTACTTCACATAGTTGTTTCCAAGGGGAAAAAGTGCTTATTATGGGTGGAGAATCCTTGAACGTTCAGGTGGGTGAGGAACCAGTGATAACTAATGTCTGGGTCATCCAGCTTTGAGATATGGCTAATTCAGGACAAAAGATTACAAAATCTGCTCAGAGTTTAACATCTTCCTTGGCATGATTTTGATTTCACTTGTTCTAATCTCACACAGCCATTCCATTATAATTTCTGTCAGTATCCACTTTAAACTATATTTGCTTCTGAATCCTTCTTACCACTTTTACCATAAAATTTTGTTCTAAGCACCAATTAGGGAGCTCTGGTGACACAGGGATTAAAGCATTCAGCTGCAAAATAAAAGTTAGGTGAACTCAGCAGCTGTTCTATGGAAGAAAGATGAGGTGGTCTGCTTGCATATATTTGCAGCCTTGGAAACCCTACGGGACAGTCCTACTCTGTCCTTTAGGATCTCTGTCGGTTAGAATAGATTTGGTAGTGGGTTTGGTTTTGGTTTGAAAGTACTCATTACACCTCAGTGGGTTAATTTCAACAACCTTCTAACTAGTCTCCTGCTTTAATTCTCTCTCCTAATAATCTATTCTCCTTAGATTACCTATAGTGATTCAATTTATTGTTTATTAAAGTTTTCGTGAGTATTCCTCTTATTTCCTTCAAACACCAAACTCACTGCCATTGAGTCGATTCTGACTCAGAGTGGCCCTGAAGAAAAGAGTAGAACTGCTCCAATAGGGTTTCCAAGGCTGTAAATCTTTCCAGAAGAAGACTGCTTTTTCTTTTTTCCACAGAGCAGCTGGTAGGTTCCAACCACCAATCTTTTGGTTGCCAGCTGTTTGATCACCTAGTGCTACTCTAACAGAACATACCACAAATGGCAAGGCTCAAAAAAACAAGGATTTATCCTATTACAGTTTTGGAGGCTACAAGTCTGAGTTCAAAGTTCCAGGCTCTAGGAGCTGGGTAAAAGCCCCTTGACCTTCGGCTTCAGCTCTGCCTCTTGCTCCCAGCCCACCGAAGCTAAAGGCATCTCTTCACTAGGCAGCTGCTGACTGCCGAGGCTGACAAACCCAAGGTTAACAAGTAAAAAGACACAGTCCCTGATATTACCACACCACATGGCAGGCCACTGATTCAAGCCCATTAAAAGTGTCAAAATTGGCAGAGCATGGCCAGCTGCTGAACGAAAACTTGACTACATTCATAGTCCAAGCATGCCAAAAAGCTATAGTCCATTCCCAAAGGTTCTCCTTATATACAGGAAATATACCACATCCCTAAAGCAGCTGCTCAAAGCAGATTCTACCATGGAGTTGATTGCTAGTCTCATCAAGGGGAATAACTACCACCAGCTGCCCAGCCACTCAACCAGGCCCAGACAAGCTGACATATAACCTTAACTACTATACCAGCCATATGATCTAATCCCTGAGCCCACAGAGCTCAGGGATTTCCCTCAAACCAAACCAAGCCAAACTCACTGCCACTGAGTTGATTCTGACTCATAGCAACCCCCTTTGGGTTTCCAAGGCAGTAAATCTTTACAGAAGTAGATTGCCCAGTCCTCCTTCCACAGAGTGGCTGGTTGGTTTGAAGCACCAACCTTCTGGTTAGCAGTCAAATGCCATAGGCACTGTGCTACCAGAGCTCCTTATTTCTCTCAAATGGGGTACATAAATAATATACTCTTTGAATACTCATATTTTCAAAATTTCATTGCTTTTATCTTCAAAATCTATCCAGAATCCTACTGCTATTTACCACATCAATTAGTTGTACTCTTCCCCAGATTACTCCTCTCATATTGGATTATTGCAATGGCTCCCTATTTGGGTATCTTGCTTTCATTTTTCCACCAGAGTTTATCCTCTGCATAACAGAGAGTTAGATCATGTCACTCTTTTGCTCAGAATCTTTCAAGCCTAGCTTATTCTGAATAAACTCCAGAGTCCTACCCACATGCCCAAAGGCACCTGTGATCTTTCCCTTGGCTCCCTCTCTGGCTTTATTGCCCTAATTCTTCCCTTTGCTCATTATCCTGAAGTCTCAGTGGCCTCTTGCTTTTTTGGTTGTTTGCTTTTTCCAGAACATAACCTCAGATGTACCCTCACTGTTGCTTCCTTCTGTGATTTAGTCCCAGATATTCCTCTGGCTTTATTTCTCACTCTTCCCACAGAAAGGAGGCCTTTCCTGATGAACCCGTATGAAAGAACATTCATTTAGCACCAACACTCATTGTCTTGGTTTCTTGTTCTTCATAGTATTTATCCCCATGGCACGTGTCTTATATTTGTTTATGGTCTATGTCTATCATCCATCAAGACTACAAATTACAAAAAAGCAGATATTTGTCAGTATTGTTCAGGACTAAAATGGTGTCCAGCATATAATAGGTACCCAATAAATACTTTATGGAAAAAAAAATGGTCTTTTGGATATCAGTTTTATAAGGAAGGTTGGGCAATCTACTTTGGTAGTGATACCGCCTCAGAAACCCAAGGAGGGGTTGCTATGAGTCGAGTCCAACTCGACGGCACATAACAACAACAACGACAACATTCTATTTAATGAAGTAAGTATTCTAAATTATAAGAGTATGCTTTTTCATTAAAGGGGTACTAAGTAAAGGTAATTTTATTATAAAACTCACTGCTGTCGAGTTGGATCCAACTCACAGCAACCACACCTTGGGTTTCCAAGGCAGTATCACTACAGAAGTAGATTGTCCAATCTTCCTTCTGACGAGTGGCTGGTGGGTATGAAATGCCAGTTTTCTGGTTAGCAGTCAAATGCCTTAGGCCTACTAATATTTTATTTTTCCTGATTCAATGTAAGCTATTATTGGATGTAATTTACTGTCAGATATAAATTATTGTTAGAAAAGATATAAATTATTGTTAGAAAATATGTTGATATATGTCCATTATAAAAATGACTCTGAAGTCATATTCAAATGCATGAAATAAGATGATTTATATTATTAGTCCCATCATCTACACTGAAAGTCACATAGAGTATACATGTAAATGTATTTATATACCTATAGATAGATAGATTTACATACTATACATATATATATACATATATAGCATTCTCTCTTTTTCTCTCCTGCTGTCTTCTTGAGCTTCTACTTTTTTACTAGCACAGTAAGGAAAAGCAGAACATGGACTTCTCTATTAAAAAATGGATATCGAAAACCTTGGGAGCTCTGATGGTGGAGTGCCTAAGGCATTTAACTGCTAAGTAAAAGGCTGGAGGTTGAAACCCACCAGCCACTCCTTGGAAGGAAGGTTGGCCAATCTACATCTATAGAGATACCACCTCAGAAACCCAAGGAGGGGTCATTATGAGTCAAATTGACTTGACCACAGGAGTGAGTTTTCAAAAACCTTGAAATCTTAGTATTAAAAATCTTCACTCTACATACTCTAGGAAACCAGAGTTTCATTAATATACATATTTTTTCAAGGTAATTATTTTTCTTAGAATTTTATACTTAATTATATTGGTTTCATATAAGTGTCATGTAATTGTTGTACTCTTTGCAAGATGTTGCCTAATTTAGCCTTTCCTGTAGTTAAATTTTCAGTTGAAATTCCTCGGTTTTTGCTATCTGTAGTCAAATACATTGTATTTCAGGAATGTAATATCAGCAAGCAGGTACAACTAGCTTCCAGATAATCCCTACCATCTTCCAAAAGAGAAAAAGGAAGGAATACATGGCAGGTTAGCTCCCAAAATATATTCTTCAGATCAGAAACTGGGAGCAGCATATTAAAACAAAAACCCTGACACTGAAAGAGCCCCAAAAGACTTGCTAAACGACATTGGACTTCTGACTCTGGGAACTACATTAGCTCAAGTGTTATGAGACCATTAAAAGTACTATTTGAGGAATGAAACAACTCATAGGTTCTAGATTATAGATAGCTGTCCTCTGGAACACTATTTTAAAATTGAGGAAAGTTGGGAAATATTTTATCCTCCAATAAAAACTAAACAAAACAAAAATCTTATGAGAAAATAGGATGGAAAAAACCCTCTATATTTGTCTAAGTAATTTGATTATTTTGGAAGTCACGTTGTGAAAAATTAAGTAATAAAACAATTAAAGGTACAGCTGTTCTAACCATACAGTTCTTAGACCGAATTCATGAGTGGGATCAGAAAATACAAAAATGCCGTAAAGCAAGTCCCTAGCTTCTTTCAATCCCCTTTGATCTTGTTTCTCCCTCACTTGTCTATTAATTGACTCACTTCTTCATTTTCCTTCCCATACAATTCAAAGTCACTTGTATCTGATTTTGTATCATATACAAATTGAAAATGCTGCTGCTTCTTTTTCTTCCTAGTCGATCTCTTTCCTGATCTCATTTCTCCCCAATATAGCTATCTAAAATAATATTCCCAGTTCTGGTTCTTCAAAATTGACTCTGTGTCACTTACTAAGCATTATACACTGAGCTGATTTCAATAACCCCTGTGTTTCCCAAGCCAAAAGTTACAAGAAAGCTACATCAAAGAAGCTATGAAATCATCTAAAATGTCTCCCTTTTGATATATCTAACTCACTTGCACATCCATTCAGTAAATGAAGATTTCTATGTATTAGATTCTACACTTGGCACTGTGGACTATATAAATTGATAGAATATATGGTGTCTCTATCTTGGAGTTTTGATCGTGTTGGAAAGAAAAATACATCGAACAAACCCAAAAGACAGTATAAGTGTTGTATAACCCACTGCCATTAAATCAATTCCAACTCAAAGCAACCCTTTAGGACAGAGTAGAACTGCTCATAGGGCCCCAAGGTAGTAAATCTTTACAGCAGCAGACTGCCTCATCTTTCTCTTTTGGAGTGGCTGGAGTGGAACCCCCAACCTTTTGGTTAGCAACCAAATGCTTTCACCATTATACCACCACAGCTCCTTATAAATGTTATATAAGTGGTGGTGGTTGTTGTCATGTGCCTTCGAGTTGGACCCGACTCATAGCGACCTCTCCTTGGATTTCCGAGGCAGTATCACTATGGAAGTAGATTGCCCAAACTTCCTTCCAATATATAAGTGATAAAAACTAATTTTTTAACCCTTTTGTTGACACATGGGACATATATTGTCCACCAACACTTTCAGCCTCTCAGGTTTCTTGAGAAGTTGTTATCCTAATTGTATTGTTAGTAGCTGGTGGGGACATGCCTAACTGTGTGAATTTGATGAAATGGGCCTCACCCCACCAGTCCTACCAACAAAATCCACTTGGGACACGTGTTTTCCACATAACTGTATCAAATCCATATTACTTCAATTTTTTTTTCCTTGATTTCAGCATTGCCTTCCATTACGGAAAACACATGGTAGTTCAACCTTCAAGGAGAAGTAGATTTCAACAGAGAACTAGGCATCATAGCTGAGAGATAGGTATGAATCAGAGAGAAGAGGTGAGAGACCAACAACATAAGTGCCCAAAGAAAAGTAGCCAATCCAGTCATTCAGGCAGAATCTTTTTTTTTTTTTTTTTTTTTTTTTTAACTACATTCATGTGTATATCTGTTCCTGTCATGGCTCTTATTTCTCTAGGATATATACCTAGTAGTTGGACTTCTGGATGATATGGTATTTCAATTACAACTTTTTAAGGAAGTCCCATTTTCCATGTGGTTGTACCATTTTACAATACCCCCAGCAGTGTATGAGTGTTCCAGTCTCTCCACATCCTCATCAGCATTTGTTGTTTTCTGTTTGGTTGAAGTTTGCTGTTAATGTTGGGGTGAGATGATATCTCATTGTTAATTTGATTTGCATCTCCTGGCAGTGAGTTTTTTGGTTTTTTTTTTTTTTTTTTTCAATAGTTTATGATCACAAGCATGTCTTCCGATGTTTGTTGGCCACCTGAATGTCTTATTTGGTGAAGTGTCTATTCATCTCCTTTGCACATTTTTAATTGGATTGCTTGTCACTTTGTTATTGAGGTGCTGAAGTTTTCTGTCAGTTTTAGAAATGAGTTCTTTTTCTGATACATCATTGTCAATTTTTTTCCCCAGTCTGTAGCTACTCTTTTTTTCTCTTTTGGCAAAGTTTTTGATGGACATGAATGTTTAATTTTCATGCGGTCCCAGAGTTTTAGTTTTATCTTCTCCATTTTTAGTTATGTTTGATAATGTATTTATATATATATATATGTATTTATATTTATATATATGAGAACCGCTAAGTTTACCCCTATTTTTCCTTTGATGATCTTTATGGCTTGAGGTTTTACATTTGGGTCATCTAGAGTTGGTTTTTGTATATGGTGTGAGATATGGATCTTGTTTCATTTTTTAAGGAGTAGATATTCAGTTTTCCCAGCTCCATTTGTTAAAGAGACTATCTGTTCCCCATTTAAGGGTTTTGGCCCTTTGTCAAAGATCAACTATTCCTAGGTAAATAGGTTTACTTCTGGGTGCTCAACTCTGTTCCATTGGTTTATATGTCTGTCATCATATCAATATGAGGCTATTTTGACTACTGAGGCTGTATAGGAGGAAGAATTATTTTATTGTGATAAAATAAAAGTGATGAACAAGTGCAAAGTAAACAGTGAAACTCCAAGCAAATAGGCTGAAATTTGGCATGAGACAATGGTGTTCAAATATTTTGTTCTTCACATATTTTTAAATTTACAGCTAAAGCATTCAATGTAAATTGGCATATTTGAAAAGGGTATAATTTCTGGAATACAATATATATTGGCTTTTAAAATAATGCTACTACATCATTCTTTTAAATATATCCCATGGAACCTGCGTAGTATTCTCATATACACCACTATCATCAATTTGATTATTTAACAATTTCTTTGAACTCTTTTTTGTGTTTCAGACCAAAATGGACACAATAGTGTACCATTCAACATTTATATACAATTTTTTCCATAACATTGGTTGCTATCCCTGCAGTGTGTTAGCACTCTTCCCATTGCCACTCTACCTTCTCATTTTCCATCTCTCCAGTTTCCATGCCCTTCCTTGCCTTCTCATCTTTGCTTTTGGGCAAATGCTGCCCATTTGGTTTTGAATACAGGCATACCTCCATGATAATGTCAGTTCAATTCTAGATCATCACAAAAAAGCCAAATATCACAGTAAAGCAAGTAACATGAATTTTTGGTTTCCCATTCCATATCAGTTATGTTTATACCATATTGTAGTCTCCAACACTCATCACCCAGTTTGTCATACTGTGGTGACTTGTGCGTTGCTGTGATGCTAGAAGCTATGCTACCAATATTTCAAATACCCATAGTATCACTCATGGTGGACAGGATTCAGTGGATCTTCCAGAATAAGACAAATTAGGAAGAAGGAAAAGGTTGTTCACTTATGAAAAAATTGGCTATTAAAAACCTTATGAATAGCAGTGAAACATTACCTGATAAAAGGCCAGAAGATGAAACCCTCAGGTTGGAGGTACTCAAAGTGAGACTGGGGAAGAGCTGCCTCCTCAAAGCAGTCGATCTTAATGACGTGGATGAACTAAAGCTTTAGGGGCCTTTATTTGCTAATGTGGCATGATTCAAAGTGAGAAGAAACAGCTGCAAACATTCACCAATAATTGATACATGGAATGTACAAACTATGAATCTAGGAAAATTGAAATTTGTCAAAAATGAAATGGAACTCAAACATTGATATCCTAGCCATTAATGAGCTGAAGTGGACTGGTATTGACCACTTTGAATCTGACAGTCATGTGATCTATTACACCAGGAATGACAAATTGAAGAGGAATGGCATAACACTAACTATCAAAAAGAATATTTCAAGTTCCATCCTGAAGTACAATGCTGTAGGTGATAAGATAACATCCACATACCCAAAAGGAAAATGAGTTAATACAGCTATTACTCAAGTTTATGTACCAACAACTAAAGCCAAAGATGAAGAAACTGAATATCTTTTTCCAACTTCTGCAATCTAAAATTGACCATACATGCAATCAAGATGCATTGATAGTTACTGTTGATTGGATTGTGAAAGTTGGAAAGTTGGAAACAAACAAGAAGCAATGGTAGTTAGAAAATATGGCCTTGATGATGATGATGCTGGGGATTGCATGGTAGAATTTTGAAAAATCAACAACTTATATACTGTAGAAACGTGTATACTGTAAGAACATGTTTCAACAACACAAATGATGACTATCCACGTGGACCTCATTAGATGGAATATACAGGAAACAAATTGACAAGATCTGTGGAAAGAAGAGATGGAGAAGCTCAATATCATCAGTCAGAATAAGATTAGGGGCTGACTGTGGCACAGACCATCAATTGCTCATATTCAAGTTTAAGTTCAAGCTGAAAAAAAAATTAAAACAAGTCCATGAGAGTCAGAGTATGGCTTTGAGTATATCCTATCTGAATTTAGAGATCTGCAGAAGAGAATTGATGCATTGAAAACTAATGACTGAAATCTAGGTGAACTGTGAAATGACATCAAGAATATCATATGTGAAAAAAGTAAGAGGTCATTAAAAAGACAAAAAAGAAAGAAAAGACCAAAATGGAAGAAACTAAAGTTTGTTCTTGAACACAGAGTAGCTAAAGCAAATGTAAAAAGTGATGAAGTAAAAGACCTGAACAGAAGATTTCAAAGTGTGGTTTGGAAAGACAAAGTATTATAATAAAATGTGCAAAGACTTGGAGTTAGAAAATCAAAAGAGAAAAACTTGTCAGCATTTCTCAAGCTGAATGAACTGCAGAAAAAAATCAAGCCTTGAGTTGCAATATTGAAAGATTCTATGGGAAAATATTTAACAATATAAGCATCAAGGCTGGAAGAGCAGGAGAAAAGGGATAAAAGCCAGGAACCCGGACAGAAGAGCACTCAGCCCCAGGGTTACAGGTTAGGAGAGACAACTCAGGGACACCCAAAGTAGCAGGCGGGAAGAGCAGGAGAAAGGGGATTAAAAGGCAGGAAGCCAGAGAGAAGAGCAATCAGCTGAAAGGATTAGGTGAGGAGAGGAAATTCAGGCCTGCCCAGAGCAGCAGGCTGGAAAAGCAGGAGAAAGGAGACAAAAGCCAGGAACTCGGACAGAAGAGCAGTCAGCCCCAGGGTTACAGGTGAGGAGAGGCAACTCAGGGATGCCCAAAGTAGCAGGTGGGAAGAGCAAGAGAAGGGGGATTAAAAGCCAGGAAGTCAGAGAGAAAAGCAATCAGCCAAAGGGATTAGGTGAGGAGAGGAAACTTAGGCCCACCCAGAGTAGCAGGACCAGAGAGCAGAAGAAAGGGGATTAAAAGCCAGGAAGCCAGACAGAGGTACACAGCCACAGGGACCCAGGTGGGGGTGATATGAGAGGTCTCCAACAGCAAGACAAACTTGTCTGTCGGTTTGTCCTACTGTGGTGACATGTAGAC
>NW_006921754.1:3468507-3471386 GCF_000298275.1 Orycteropus afer afer | reverse complement strand
GGGCAGTGTTTCGTTCTGCTGTGCATGGGGTCACTATGAGTTGGAAACGACTCGACGGCACTTAACAACAACAACAAAAAGCATCAAAGAATAACAATAAAAGCATCAAAATAAGATAGAAGGAATACACAGAGTCATCATACCAAAAGGAATTGGTAAACTATTATTTCAGCAGGTAACCATGATCAAGAACTGAAGATAGTGAAGGAAAAAGTCCAATGTGCACTGAAGTAATTGGCAAAAATACAAGGCTCCAGGAATTGATATACTACCCATTGAGATTTTTAAACAAATGGATGTAGCACTGGAGATGCTCACTTGGTTATTCTATGAAATTTGGATGACAGCTACCAGGCCAACCAACTGGATGGTATCCATATTTGTGTGCATTCAATAGAAATGTGATCCAACAAAATGTGGACATTATCAAACAATATCATTAATGGTATATGGAAGTAAAATGTTGCTGAAAATATTTCCAAAACTGTTCCAGCAGTACATCGACAAGAAACCGTCAGAAATTCAAGCTAGATTCAGAAGAGGAATGAGGGATATTATTGCTGATGTCAGATGGATTTTGACTGAAAGTAAAGAGTACCAGAAAAATGTTTATTTGTGTTTTATTGACTATGCAAAGGCATTCTACTCTGTGGATCATAACAAATTGTGGATAACTTTGTGAAGAATGGGAATTCCTGATAACTTAATTGTGCTCATGAGGAACCTGTACATAGACCAAGAGGCAGTCATTCAAACAGAACAAGGGAATACTGCAGGGTTTTGATATTAATCAAGAAGGGTATGTGTCAGGACTGTATCATTTCACCATACTTATTCAATATGTAAACTGAGCAAGTAATCTAAGAATCTTGACTATATGAAGAAGAATGCAGCATCAGGATTGGAGGAAGACTCATTAACAACCTACAATATACAGAAGACACAACCTTACTTGCTGAAAGTGAAGATGACTTGAAGCACTTACGGATGAAGATCCATCCTTCAGTATGGATATCACCTCAACATAAAGAAAACTAAAATATCCACAACTGGAACAATAAGCAACATAAGGAAGACTGTACCTCAGTGGGGGAAAGTCCTGGGGCAGGACATCCGATATTGCCTCCAAACCTTGGATACCAACCTGTTTTTTCATATAGCAGCCCATTCATCTCCCCACCAGGGAACCAAGAAGCAGATGCTATAGCACAAGTAAGAATGGTGCATCTAGAAGGTAAAGCTTCCCACTGGATTCACCAGAAAAGTGGACACCGTAGAGCCTGTGCTGGTTGGAAAGTAGCCAAAGAGGCAGGCACAGCAGTGAAGTATACTGAATTTGTGGCTGTGGTACAAAATTTCCCTGTGTGCTCATTCAAGTGCTTGAGACCTCACAATTCTTGAGAGATGCACAAAGGTACACAGACAGTGATGGACTTGCTGGTCGATTATACAGGCAAAGCGTGTGGGTGGATGAAAGTGCTGAGGCTTTGAAACTAATAAATTCGGCTTCCACTGTGGCCTTAGCCTCATATGTCAAACTAGGGTGACCCTCCAACAATGATACAAGTGATATCGTGGGCTCTAGAGGCATGTGCAATAGAGTTGTTGTTGGGAATATCATGGTCCTCCAAATGCTTCTGGTGGCGTAGTGCTTAAGGCATTTGACTGCTAATCAGAACACTGGTGGTTCAAACCTACCAGCCACTCCTCAGAAGGAAGATTGGGTAATCTACTTCCGTAGTGATATCACCTTGGAAATCAAGGAGGGGTCGCTATGAGTCAGATACAACTCCACGGCAGTGAATTTTTTTTTTTTTTAAATATGATTCTTAGTTGGCAATTCTTTTCTTCTAGGGTTTTATGTATGTTATCCCACTGCGTTCTTTTCTGCATCATTTCTGCTGAGAAATCAGCACTTAGTTTTATTGATGTCCCTTTGTAAGTGGCATTTCATTTTTCACAAGCTGCTCTCAGAATTCTTTGTCTTTGGTTTGGGAAAGTTTAATTGTGGTATGTATCATGACTTTTTGGTGTCTATGCTGTAGAGGGTTTGTTGGGATTCCTGGATGGAAATCTTCTTATCTTTCATGGTATTAGAGATTTTTGTAAATTAACCTTCAAAAATTCTCTGATTTTTTTCCACTCATTTTCTAGAATTTCAGTTGTGTTTAAATTCTTCTTCTTCTTGATAGTGTTCCACATAACTTTTAGGTTTTTTCATTTTTCTTCAGTCTTTCTTCTGACTGTTCCTCAAAAAGATTTGTATCTTTTATCCTGTATTTTGCTGATTATTTCTTCAATTCATTCATGTGATGGTTATGTTTGTATGTCAACTTGGCTAGGCCTGGTTGAGTGGCTGGGCAGCTGGATGTAGTTATTCCCTATGATGAGAATGATAATCAACTCCATGGTGGAATCTACTGGGAGCAGCTGAGTAGCTGCCTATGTGGTCTGCTTCCTATATATAAGGGGAAGCTTTGAGAATGGTCTCTAGCCTTTGGCACGCTTGGACCCTGCATGTAGCCTTGTCATTGCTCAGCAGCCTGCTATGCTCTGCCGACTTTGGGACTCACATGGACTTAAGTTAATGGCCTGCCGTGTGGACTGGTAACATCGGGACTGTTCCTTTTTAGTTGTCAACCTTGGGGCTTCTCAGCCTCAGCAGCCAGCAGCTGTCTGAGTGAAGAAAAACCTCTAGCTCCAGGGGCCGGGAGCAGGAGGCAGAGCTGGACCCCAAGGTTGAGGGGCTTTCACCCAGCCCCTAGAGCCTGGCACTTTAAACTTGGACTTAAAGCCTCCAAATTGTAATAATAAACTCATTTGTTTAAGCCATCCCATATGTGGCATATTCTTGTCAGAGTGGTAGTAGGTCTTTCTTC
>NW_006921754.1:3455112-3468277 GCF_000298275.1 Orycteropus afer afer | reverse complement strand
TTGTCATTTGTCCCTGTATTGTTTTTCTGAATTCTCAGGTTTATCTGTTTTCCTTGATCTCTTTGAGGACCCTAAATATGTCTTTTGAATTCCTTATCAGGTAGTTCTATTACTATTTCTTTTTCAGGAAGGTTTCCTGACCTTGCATTTTGCTCACTTGCTTGAGCTGTCTCATCCTGTCTTTTCACACGATTTGTTATTTTCTGCTGTCTCCAGGGTATTGCAGTGCTAACTTATTTGTATATTTCCTTAGTGATTGTACCAATGTTTTATGTTGATTTTTTAGTTTTGTTTGGTATATGTGAAACATTATTTCTTCCCTTTCTCTTTAAAATGTTATTTCTCTGTATTGTTTTGTTGTTGTCTGTGGTTCTGCTCTATGTGAGACTTTGGTGGTTTCTGTTCACTGGGCATTTCATCCACATGTGAGTCTTCTGTGGTTAGGTTTATATGTCTTCCCTTAACAGATTAAGTGGAGATGGGAGAGAAGGTTCTTTCCCTGATATTGAGTGACAAGTTTTGGGTGGTTAAGGCTCCTTGTGGGACTGTGAGGTGGTTCTTCTGGGTTGGTGCCAGCAGTACTGTTCAGGGAAGAATATCTCTCTGTCTGGTGAGAGGGAGTGCTGCCCAAATGGATGGATAAATCAGTGTCTCAGTAGGTGGTGGGGTATCAAGGAGTTTCAGTTCTAATGCATACAGCCTGAAGAAATTGTTTGAATGTGGGATGTGGGATGTTGTAGCCAGGTAGATGTTGGATGAAGGCACTAGGATCTCCTGTGCATCATTTGCCAGAAGTGCAGATGTTGCCTGTTAGGATGTGACTGGCATTGCTGGTAAGGTGATGTGCCTATCTGGCAGTCACTAGGGCATGAGTGCAGGGAGCATTCTTGGTGGTCTTTGTGTTAGGAGCAGTGTGTGTGCTCCACTGATTGTCAGGTGGTCTGTGTGAGGACGCACAAGTCACTGGTCATTGGTTTGGTGACACAGGAACTAGAACTACAGGTTGCTGGGTGGACAGTGGGAGTGGAGGAAGAGAGATTTCACACCTCTGGTTGCCAAACTGGCAGCTGGAATATAGGACACTGAATCCCAGGAGTATGGTGGTGTGAGGGTGCTCAAAGCAGGCAAGAGCCTCTGATTGCAGGTCCAACAGTGCAGGAGCATGTGCCATGGGGATAGGTGTGTGTGTGGGGCGAGTGCAAGTCTCCAGCCACAGATCTTATAGCATGAGAGCCTGTGCCATGGACTTCCAGGAAGTCTGGGGAGACAGAGAGCACACTGCTGGTCTCCAAGAGAGCAGGTGGTGGAAGAGGGGAGAGTGTGTTCCCCATGTCTGGGATGGGCACTGGGGTACTCCTCACAGAGTGCAGCCAGTGATCAGGACCAAGAACTGACCAAATGCAATGGGAGGGTTGTCCAGAGTACAGTTGGGTAGGGGATCTCGGGCCACCACTCCAAGGATCCTCCACTCTGTCAGCGCAACCCACAAAAATGAGCAGAGATACTGCTAGTAAGTAGTTTTGTCCCTGTTTTCTGGCTCCCTCCCTGCTCTATGGTCACTAGATCTCTAGAGCTGTCACCTGCCTTCTTGTACTTTCCCTTTTTAGATCCAGTTCATGTTCTCCTTACTTTGCTTTGCTCACAAGGTTTGTTGACACAGTATCTCTGTGTCTTATTGGAGATTCCATGAAGTTGCCTTTCTGTGCTCCATTCCTGGACTCACTGCTCACTTTGTCTTAAGATGGCCACACTGCACCAGGCCTGCTGGCAGGGTGTCTCTTTGTTTGCTGTTTTCATTTAGTTTTTCCTTCCCTTCAGTGTTCATTCTAATCCTTTATCCATCCATTTGTTACTCTGGGTTATCAGATTGTCATCTGTATCTGTTTCACTTGGTGTTCTTTGCTGTAGGGGAATGGCCTGATGTGTATGATTAAACCACTATCTTGGAACTCATTCTATCATCTATTTTGAAAGTTTGGATAAACTCTCTTTTAAATATTACAACATTAGCATTTTGTCTTGACTGCTTAGCAATTCCACTTTCTTAACATAATTTTACCTCATATATTTGCATGCTTGGAAGTCTTTTATTAATTACTAAATATAAAAGGGGAGCTCTGGTAGCACAGTGCCTAAGGCACTTGACTGCTAACCAGAAGGCTTGCGGCTCAAACCCACCAGCCACTCCTCGGAAGGAAGGTTGGGCAATCTACTTCCATAGGGATACTGACTCAGAAACCCAAAGAGGGGTCGTTATGAGTCAGGTCCTACTCTATGGCACATAATAACAACAACAACAAAAAATATAAAAGCAATTTTTTTTGGAAATTAAGATGTCAGGTTTTTCTACATTGGATCACTACTATATAAATATTATTTTTGCTTGGCTGAAACAGGGCTTGTCATCAAATCTATCCTTATTTTTCACTTTTATAAATGCAGCACTGAGAAAATTTGTTGATAAAATAAGGAGTTGGAAATAATATGCTTATTTTCATAGCAAAGTCACTCAATTCTCTGAACTTTGTGCTTTATGCCAAAATTCACATGGTGATCTATCATCAAAAATTATTTTTAATGGTCCACCAGCTGACAACAAGATTAGGTCTTCCTTTAGTTTTGTTGAAAGCAAAAAATAGGAAACCATCTGACTGAAAAAAAAAAAAGGAAAGATTTAATCATGCAAAAAGGAGCTCTGGTAGCGTAGTGCCTAAGGCACTTGACTGCTAACCAGAGGGCTAGCGGTTCAAACCCACACTCCTTGGAAGGAAGGTTGGGCAATCTACTTCCGTAGTGATACTGCCTCAGAAACCCAAGGAGGGGTCACTATGAGTCAGGTCTGACTCGAAGACACATAACAACAACAACAATCATGCAAAGAGGCCCTGAAACAGAGTATAAAAATTACAGAGCAGAAGCCAAAGGGCATATTCATTCATTTATATTCAAATTGCAAAGAACATTTTTCTGTGTTTCCTTCACACAAATGAAAAATAATGTCAGCTGCAGCATAGTGGCAGTAGTCCCGCAGTCATGTGCAAACATAAGTAATAACAACATGCAGCATAAATTCTTAAACAAATGATGATTAAATAACACATTTAATAAACCTTCATTATCATTCTAAATAAAAAAGATATATTTGTATATATCTTTAATTTAAGCTGCTTTTTTGCAGGGAAACAAAATTACACAATAACTTTCCTTTTTTTTTTTTTGTAGAAAGGTGGTTTACAATGTGCAAACAAGATTCCTTTATAAAATTAATTTTCTACTTCAGAACTACCAAGAGAATTGAAAGTAAAAGGAAACCAAAAGTAACATAGTTGAGTTGAGCCCAACTAATTCTAAGATGTACTCCAAACTTAGAACAGACAATATTTTAGTGAACTGTATTTGAAAATTGGCAAAATTATTTCTCTCCTCATCCAAATCAAGAACAATGAAATTTGACTTAGGCCAGTAGTCTGACACACTCATTTTTTTCTTTTTTTTTAACTTCAAGCTAGTTTCCCACCACCTTACTACCAGCTTTATTATCTTCTTATTAAGAATGGAAATGTTGCACCTTTACTAAAGCACTTTTTACTATAGTTTTAAAAGACACAGACCCACTAGAAAAGGTAAAATGAAACAATATAGAAAAATTTATTTAATTTTCTTTGCAGAAAAATATAATTCACATAGTAAACCTCTAGATATCTCAGTGGGAATTCTGGTGGCGTAGTGCCTAAGGCATTTGACTGCTAACCAGAAAGCTGGTGGTTCAAACCCACCAGCCACTCCTCAGAAGGAAGACTGGGCAATCTACCTTTGTAGTAATACCACCTAGGAAACTCAAGGAGGGGTCTCTATGAGTTGGATCCAACTTGATGGCAACGAGAGTTTAGTGAGATCTCGCAGTAAATTCCAATACTCCAAGATGAAGAAAATGAAAGATGAAAATAGTAAGAATCCACTTACTTTAAAAAAAAAAAAAAAAATTATTGTGATTTGGGTGAAAGTTTACAGAGCAAATTCATTTTCCAGACAGCAGTTCATACACATTTTGTCTCATGACATTGACTGAAATTTCCCACAATGTAACAACTCTCTTCCCACTTCCTCCCCATAGTTACCTCTTCCTTGTGTCCTTCCCTCTCATGCATTCCTGTCTCTGCCCCCAGTGGTCTCCCTGTGCATACACTGCCCTTCTATTCTCCCACGATTCCACTCTCCAAGGAGTGTATCTACCTGATGTAAATGTTCAGCCAGTATGCTGGTCTTTTATTCGGCTGAAGCCACAGGAGTGAGTTCAATTTCAGACCTGAAGGGCAGCTAGGGGCCATAATCTCAGGGGTCTCATCAGACTAGGAAACTTGGTCTTTTATTTATTTTATTTTATAATTTTGAGTTTTGTTCTACATTGTTCTTCCACTCTATCCAGGATCTCCTACACAGATTTCCCTCTGAGTAAGAATCTACTTATTTTTAATTAGTGCATATAAGGATCATATTTTGGGAAACTGAACCTTTATCTGAACTGAAAAAGCAACACATAATTGATAATCTGGGCAGTGGGAGTAGTATATTTTTTACATTATTTTTCACACTTTTACATAGTTGCTTAATTAGTCAAAAAAGTAAAAGAAAACAAAATATACACCCAAAATAAAAAGCAGTAATACACTGCCCTCCCAATACCTGCATGTGTCTAACACAAAACACACACACGCACATATGTACATAGTTTCTTAATCCTTGAAATAATAATTTAAGGAGAAGAGAATGTGTTAACTCATAGATCTGGGATATAGTAGATCTGATTTGATCAATTTTGAAATACTTTAACATAAACTCTAACAAATCTGTATCTATGAATTCATTTGATAAGGTTTTAATTATGGCTTTGATTGATGCTGTATCATCAGAGAGGCTCATAATTGTTGTTCTGGGTTATATACAAGGAAGATGTTAAATAGATCAACATAGCTAGTGCTGAGAGATATATTGAAATAGTATATCTCTGGAGGATTTCCCTTTAATCAATAAGTCTCTCCACGGAGGGCACACTGAAGGGAAAAAAAAAATCCATACATTCAGCCATTATTCATTTGACTTGTTGAAACTAAGAAAAATACAGTGATTTTTAGACTAAATTTTGGTTGTTGAAGAAAATTCAATAGTTTTAAAGTATTCAGAAATGTAAAACAAATGACTGACCTGTCATAATAATTCTAACATACCTAGAGATATGTTAGAAGAAAACTGAACAAAATATGAAGTAGAGCAAAAATAGTGGTACAAATGTAAATTTTCCTTCTAATTCCAACATAACTCCGACAGATTACTCACACTCATTTTCAAAACTCACTGGCAAACTTCTTTTTAAAGATACACACACTACAAAAGAAGCAGTTATTATTTTTCTTACAAAGAAGAAAATAAATACCCCATACCACAAGAGAGATTACTTAAGCCTTTCAATTATTATTATATTTCAGAAGCCTTAGAAAGAGATATGGATTTAATTAAGCAAAGCAGCCCCACATATTGACTGGTTCCACAGGCCTCTAAAAGTAGCCAGATTTTTCTTTATTGATGTTCTCAGGGGAAGGAAAAAAAAAAAAAACCTGTTCCAATTCCCTGGAAAATACATTCAGTCCTGTGTGTGTATCTTGGTTAGTGCTCTCAAAACATTCAGGCTTGGTGCCCTTCCAAATACTTTTTAAAACCCCACAGCTCCATGACACTGATAGATTTAAACAGAGAGGTCTAGGAGCAAAAAGAAAGGTGTAGGAACTGAATACTATGCAGTTTTAAAAGTAATCCAGTGAAAGTCTTAAAACAACTAACATAAGGTAATTCAGCGTCTCCAAATTATTGCCAACAGTAGGGTTTATTTTAATTATATTCATTTTTGGTTGCTGTCCGGTGTTTTTCTTCAGTTATAAGATGATAGCAGTGAAGAAAAAAATAAATACTCTGACCATATTTTACCACAGAATTATCATTCATATCTTCAATAATCTAAGTCATATGAATAAAACACATTCACAAATTGAAAAATAGCTAGGACAATACCATTAAATTTTCATGTGGAGTAATTTCTAGCTGATAACACACACTTCATGTATAACTCCAGACTCCCACCAAACCAAAGGGATGTCCCAGCAGGGGATGCTTGCTTAACAGGAAAAAAAAAAAAAATTAATGACATCTTATAATCCATACCGCATGCCCGGCCCACAGGGAAATCGGATTTCTTTTAACTCCCTTTAGATAACATTCACAGGCAATGGATTAGTTGTTCTTGGATGCTTCTGAATTCCAAGAGTTTTCTTTATTATCCTCTTCTTGACCTTAAGTTACAAACTTTCATCCATCTGTATCCTAGAACTATATAGAAATTTGAACATTTAAATAGCTGACACCTTTTACTGTGAGTTCTTAATCATAGCAGTGTTTTTCTATTTATTTTCTTTTTGAATGTGTGTATATGAATGTGTGTGTGTAGTTTAATTGGCTTACTTTTTGCAATGATAAAAGTAGAATTGCCAGATTTGTCTAGTTGTCAGAGTGAATTTGATAAGCATGTGTCTCATTTACTATTAAAATTTAAGACCTGGAATGAAGTTGGGAGTAGAAAAGAAAATGGTAGTTACATACTGTAGACAGTACAATTCAGAGTGTTTTCCAAATTCAGATAGGCAAAGATTAAAGTTCTGCAGGGGCTAATTTAAAATGGCAGGGTTATACAACATGTTGTCTTTTGTATCAGAATGACACGACTCCATCAGGCGTGTCACCTCTGATCTGCGGTCTTCTTGAGAACCATTTCCTGATGTGTAAAGTAGTTAACTTGTAGATGTGGATATCCTTTGTTATTACAGAGCAAAACTATTTATCTTTAGTGAAAACTGGCAAGTAGAGGAACTTTGTGTTTTAGTCCACCTTTGACACTCATGCTATACTTTTTATCTCAGTATTTAAGCACTTGTGAAAATACATCATTGACACACCCCTGGTGTGAGGCAAACAGTAGAGTCATTTGGCAGCCCTGTGAAAAATGGATAACTATTATCACAGAAAAACTGGAGGAAGCTCATGCTTTGTATTTATCTTTCTTCCAAGGACTTTTAGGTACTTTCTGTCTTGCTCATTCTTGTAGTGTTTGCTGTAATAAGAATCAAACATTATGGTTTGCATCATGACATTTTGTGTTTTGTAGACAGACTTGTTAAGTCGTTATACTCAAATCAAAAATCCCATATAAAATTATCAGCACTCCTCCTGCTGTTATTGTTATGTGTGTATGTATTATTATTATGTACATGAGACCTTCAAGATCTTAAGTTATATTGTTAACCACTGGCATGTTGCTAAGAACTTTGAATGTATTATCAAGGGAGGCTGTGGGATGTAACTCTCAGTGACATTTAAAATGTGATCCTGGCTGATGACCAGGTAGGTGACCAGGCAAAGAAGCAGTACCCCTGTGGTCAAATCCCACATGTAGGTGACTTCCTCTCACTGTTGCTCCTGCTGCCAAATGCTGAAGGCCCTTTCTTAGGGTCGCTGTGCTTTGAGAATAACCCCTCTCCTCTCCCACAAATTATCCTTCAAGGTTAGGATGGGAAAAATCAGAGTGAGATACTACATGAAGAAAATTTATCTGAGTACACTTTCTATTCTGGGAGAGACTGTTTTGTCTGAATGAGGTAGTGAGTACAAATCAGAGCAGCTCAGCATTTTCTGAGTTCAACCTGTTCTCAGTCTACCCCTTGCTCTGTGTAGCTATCTGGAAAATGGTTATTCTTCCAAAAGAGGCCTCTTCACTTCAGCTCAAGTTATTTCCCTCCCTCCCTTCCCTTGCATTGCCCCTAGACAATAAATCTTTTCCTTCCTTTCTTCTTTCCACCCTTCCTTTCTTCCTTCCACAGTGTGTTGTATTTATTTCTAGTTTCTAGGAATAGAAAGATAAAATAAACAGGATATACACTTTTCTTTCCCTGACTGGTATCAGATAGTTCTCTGAGACTTCACAGATGCTTTATGGCTAAGTTTGGGCATTGAACCATAGCTCTATTTCACTCATCACTGTCTTCATGCCTAGGTTGGGTACTTGTAATATGCTTGGCTCTGCACTAGACCCTGAGAATACAGAGATTCTTTTCCCTCAAGGAGTTCATGGTATAATGAGAGAGGTAGGGAAGGTTGGGCAATCCTACTTCCGTAGTGATACTGCCTCGGAAACCCAAGGAGGGGTCGCTATGAGTCGGGGCTGACTCGATGGCACATAACAACAACAACAGGCACTTACTTAAAAATACACACAAGTACTATAGAAAATCGTAGGAAATAAAAAGGAATGATGCATAGATTTTTAAACAACATTGTTAAAGGCGCTCTGGTGGTCCAGTGGATAAGGCATTTGGCTGCTTAGCGGAAGGTGGACGGAGGAAAATGAGGCAATCTACTTGTGTAAAGATTTATAGCCTTGGAAACCCTATGCGGGTCACTATGATTCAGAATCCACCCAACAGCAGTGGGTTTGAGGGGTTTTTTTTGGTTTGCTTGTTGTTAGTTGCCGTTGATGTGAGCCCATGTGTTACAGAGTAGACGCACTCCAGAGAGTTCTCTTGGCTGTCACATTAACTGAAGTAGAACATCAGGCCTTTTCTTACATATTTACTGCTAGATGTACTGCTAGCTCAAACTGCCAACTTTTAGATTACTAGTCAAATGCAAACTGTTTCTGCCACTTGGCCTAAATCTCAGATAATAAGCAGTGGTGAACCTCAGAAGCATGGAATGAGTGGGGATGATGTGTGGACATTATTCACAAAGAGACAGCACTGTTAAAAGGAAAAAAGAAACACAATGGTAGAAGTAGATAATAAGAGCAGAAACAGTTTGGTGTAAAAGCAAAAGTCATAAACTAGTAGTACAAAGCCAACTTGCCCTAAAGACCTGTCTTATTCAGCTCAGATAAATAAATTTGAAGGTTTCACACACGGCTTGTGACCTTCAGAATGCCAAAGTTTCCAGAACTCCTTATTTCTTCTACTTAGCCCACTTCATTATTTAAGTTTAGGCTTTGAAGGTATGTTCTTGCAAGCCTGGAGTTTTGACTCAGGAGATGGGCAGAGATGAGGCTGGAGAAATGACAACAACCAGATCTTGGAAGGCTCTGGTGCCATAGGGGGTAGGGTGTTTGGCTGCCAACCAGAAGATCAATGGTGCAAACCCACCAGCTGCTCCACAGTAGGAAGATGAGGCAATCTACTTCCATAAAGATCCTGAAGTCTTGGAAACCCAATGGGCATCACTATGAGTCAAAATAAACTCACTGGCAATGAATTTTGGTTTTGGTTTTAGAAAACATTGTAATAGTGGCTGAATTTTATGCTCTAGGCAATGGAAAGGAACCCTTAGTGGTAAGTCGTATGCACAGATTAGATAGGGCACTGTATTAGTTGTGTAGTAGAGGGCTAAAGACAGAGAGAACAGGGCTCAATTTCCTTTGAAAGGAAAAAAGATTGACTAGGGTTTGAATTTAGGCAATAAGAGAAGAGATGATGATGTGTATAGGGATTTAAGGAAGTTTTGGGGTATAAATTTGGCAGAATTGGATGGAAGGGATAAACAAAGGAGAAAGAACCAGTGGAAAGAGAGAAAGGGAGAGTGTTCAGAAAGAAGAGTTAGCATGGGCAGGTTCACATAGGAGGGTGAATGCAGACTTGCAGATGACTTGTACAATAGTTGAGAGAGCACAGGGTAAAGGGTAGGGGATTCAGTAGGAGAGAGAGGGAGCATGTTGACAGATATGATCCTTTTATGACTTAGCTAGCTTCTCCTATAACTTCCAGTAACTACACACTAGCTTCTCACTTCTTTTCATCTTTTTTCACCAATTGTTACACATGAACCTTGAGCCTTGCTTTCAATTCATTGTCTACTTGACAGCTAGAATTCTAACTGAACATATACCTATTTCAAATTAGCATGTACAAATGCATTCAATTATAGGGCAACCTCCTTTTCAGAATATAACCTAGAGCCAGAACTTCAGAGACTCTTACTAGATAAACAAAAGCCAGACAGATATTTGAATAATACTAGAAAAAGTTTTACTAAAGACCTCTACAACCATCATGAAATATTTTAACAGCTGGACAATATATAATAACACAAATTGAATGTGATGTTCTATAGTGACAAAGTTCTTATTTAAGTTATGATAATGAATTGCCACTTCTGATTAATTGCACCATCTCACTAAAGAATATGTTGAGGAGTTAGAAAGTCAAATAGTTTCTATTTTATATTGAGAATCCAATGCTAGTCAAAAAAAAAAGAGAAAAAAATTAAAAGGGAGCTATTCACAAGTTCATGTTGAATATCGTTCTATTTAACCATTACAAAGTTCATGGAGAGTACAGGAAGTGAACTACTTATTGCTTACATTGAAGGCAAAAGCTGATGTACTCATACCCCTCCCAGACAGATGTCTAAGCTGCAGAGAAAAGGAAATAAAGCAGATATTTCTGATACTAATTAGTGTGTGCTATATAAACACTTTATACTAAGAAAGAGCTCTGTCATTTGAATTCAAGAACATTTCAAATCTATGATCTTTATTAAAGGGACTAAGACTTGGCAAAATACCACTGTTTGATTTGTCCTTTCAATGTCAGTGTCCGGTATTGGGCTTCATGACCCTTGATTTATGTATCGCTCCCTGCAAATAATGAAGTTATTTATGTTGTATGAATAAAATTATATGAAACTGTCATTAAAATCCAGTTCTTGCAAAGATGGTAATCCCTGGGAATTCTAACTAATGACTCAGAAAGTGGAGTCATTTTGCTCTGCATATTGCTAAATAAGCTTGTCTTCTAGTGAAAAGCGGCCCATAAAAACATGGCCTATAAAAGATCAAATTGCATGGCACAAAATTATTCAAAAAGGGAAGATAGCTTTTTCAGAACAAGGCAGGAGAAGAAGCCTTCTATTCACAGAGAGTTCTAGAAGCATTACAATAAATTCACATTTATTTATTAACTGTTGATTTGTCATGTTTCTCTCAAAGTGTTACACATCTCTTGAGATAGTTGTTTGAGCTTATGTAACCCTGGTTTCAACTACTGTTCTTATCTAAGTCTAAGCCAGTGTCTTCACAAACTTGATCCTAAAATCTGTGAACTCTGGGCAGCCCTTGTCTAGTTACATGACACCAGTTTCCAGGTCAAGACAGAAAAGCTGACATGAACAAGCCTCTCCGTGTTTCTTTCATTTTTGGCAAGAATTTAGGAGCACAGAAATCCAAAAAAGAAAGATTAAATTCCCTTTGAACCCCAATATGAGCCTGGACTCTAGTTGAGTAAAAGTGGCTTTAGATGATGATGTCATTTACACATCAATGTCTGTCTCTCCTGTTATCATTGCTCCACAGGGACTGTTTCTGTTAGAGCTTCAAAAAGTGTTTTATGGCTTAAAAGTGCGTGCAAGCTATCAACAGCCAGTTTCCTTATTTGTCCTTTTCTCCCTTGGCTCTTTCTCTCTTCTTGTCTGTTATATTAACACAGACTTGAGCTTACTGGGCAGTTTGGTTCTCATAATGCTAGCACACTCTGCTGTACACTGGTAACATCACAACATGCTCAGTGCTCTCTTAGACATTTCTCTGCATCCCAACATAGCTGTCTGTCTGTCTCAGCTAACTAACTTGGAGTGGATATCCATCCTTACTTTGGCCTTGGGAGAATTTCAGTAGCCTGTTTTTTTGTTTTGTTTTGTTGTTTTTTTAACCCTTATAACTAAATAACTTTTTCCAGCATGATTCCTTAACATCAGATATATAAATTAAAAGACTCAAATCACTTTAGTTTCTTTTATTTTATTTGACCACCACTTTTAAAGGCGGTTTAATTTAACAAGAAAACCCTTTTGTAAAATTTTGTCTTCTTAATGATACATATTGCAGGCCAACTGACTTTCTGTTTCAAATCTCCTTCTATTCTTGTATTTTTCAGACTTCCCACATTACCTCCACTTAAGTATTCATTACTAGAAAGATGTCACAACTGGTCATTTTGTGGTTTAGAATAAAATTCTCTTTTAGTAATAGAAAAAAAAATTAAAAATATCAATTCTTAAAGGGCAATGTCTTAGAAATTTTTCATGTTATAATGTAATGACAAATTTTTCTTGCAAAATAACAATGAAGAATTACTTATTGAGCACACTCATTGAATTTTTTCAGATATACTCTCAATGCATATTAGAAAAGAACTAAAATGAAGAAGACCTGTTTAAAGCGCTGAAGAGCAAAGATGTCTCTTTGAAGACAAGGTGTCCCTAACCCAAGTCATGGTATTTTCAATCACCTCATATGGATGTGAGAGCTGGACAATGAGTAAAGAAGACTGAAGAAGAGTTGATGCTTTTGAGTTCTGGTGTTGGTGAAGAATACTGAAAGTACCATGGATTGTCAGAAGAACTAACAAATCTGTCCCAGAAGAAGTGCAGCTGGAATGTGCTTGGAATTGGGAATAGCCAGACTTCGTCTCACCTATTTTGGTCATGTTGTCAGAAGGAACCATTCCATGGAGAAGGATATCATGCTTGGTAGAGTGGAGGGTCAACAAAAAAGGGGAAGGGCCTCAATGAGATATTTTGACACAGTGGCTGCAACGATGGACTCAAGTATAGCAAGGATTTTATAGCACAGGACTGGGCAGTGTTTCATTCTGTTGTGAATGGGGTCACTATGAATCAGCACCAACTCAACAGCACCTAACAACAACAACAATGAAGAATGAAGATATTTCATTTGAAATCACCATAAATCATTAATAAACAACCCTATAAATAAAGTTACTAAGAAACACTGAAGAGTATTTTAGTCTACTTCCCTGTATTTCTACAGATGGTGAGAAGAAAAGTGAGAGTGAAATATGAGATGGGAAGTCAACAGAACCATCATTCTGGATTTTGGAAGTTCATTTCCTACACCCCAAATTACTACAGCCTCATTACAATAGGGATCAAAATGTATGTTTAAGGACTATGAAATAGGATTGACCATGATATATATATATATATAAACCCAAACTCAGTGCTGTGGAGTCAGATCTGACTCATAGCAACCCCTCCTTGGGTTTTCAAGGTGGTATCACTA
>NW_006921754.1:3442704-3454837 GCF_000298275.1 Orycteropus afer afer | reverse complement strand
GATACTGCCTCGGAAACCCAAGGAGGGGTCGCTATGAGTCGGGGCCGACTCGACGGCAAACAACAACAACAACAACAACATAGAACAAAGGAGCTCTGGTAGTGTAGTGCCTAAGGCACTTGACTGCTAAACAGAAGGCTGGCGGTTCAAACCAGAAGGCTGGCGGTTCAAACCAGCCACTTCTCAGAAGGAAGGTTGAGCAATCTACTTCTGTAGTGATACTGCCTCAGAAACCAAGAAGGGGTCACTATGAGTCGGGAACGACTCGACTGCACAGAACACATAGAACAAGATCATGTAAGTCTTCAGTGAATAAAGTTCTACTACTTGTTTGAAGATGTAAATCATATAACAAATTCCAATGTATCCAAAATTATTGTATCAAAAATCCTAAGTATGGAGTGGTAGGGCTGCAGAGTGTGCTGATGAAGGCCTCTGTTCTGGATCTGACTACGACAGGTGGCACCACTTCGAATAGGAGACAGAGATGTTTCATTTCCTCCTCCTGGAAATTCATTACAGCCCATCTGCTAAGACTTCTTGTCGCTAGTAAAATAAATGTGATTTCCAGTTTCTTACTTCCCCTGTTAACAAAACATACAGTATAAAATATCCTCTTATGTTTTTTGGAGTACTAAGAGCAAATATAGGATAACAATGTCATTTACCAACATATTCCTAAAAATTCAGCATAAATATTAATAAAAATTATAGACACTCAAGAGACTTATGTCAAGTCACTTTTGACCAAAAGAGGCAAATAAGAAGGAGGGCAATAAGCAGATGAAATCAGAACTTCATGAGATAATGGATGTGCAGAAACCCAACATAATTCCTGCCCTGAACTTCCTGACCAGCGCCTACCCCTCCACCATCCAAAACAGCCCTCAAAAAACCCTTATTAAACTAAGAATAGATTGAGTAGTCTTTGTTTCTTCCTGGTTTGATGAAATTAAATGGTTTTCATGTTAACAAAATGTGTTTTTCAATATTTCTGCAAACTTACAGCTTTTAATTAAAGCATTTAAATCAAATTAAACAACTGACACACGAATTGAATTATGGCTGGGAATATCTCAGACTCGAGGCAATTATAGTACAATTTACTTCCCTACAAATAATTATTAACTTCTTAACTGACATGATTTACTCTTTTTACCTATAAACATGAACTTAAATATATGCATTCCTGAAGAAATAAATAAGAACATAGTTAAGGGAGAATGCCACCTACTAAAACAAGAATAGAGGGAAAGCAATGAGAAAGTTTAGTAGGAAGTTAGATATTTTAAAAAAAACTGCAGTGGTACTTTACATTAACAAAATACATTTTGATAAGAATCTTGGCCCCAGGCAAACTGAACCATGAAAAATCAGCTCTCTGAGTGTTCCTGTCAGAGGCCTGTGACTGAGGGATCCCTTAAATTCTTAATCTGCCTTTTTTTTCAGGGCAGGACAATATAGCTCTGCTGAAAGGAAGGTCGAGCTGCTGAACCTCCACAGTGGGTAACCCAGAAAGCAATCAAACTGAGCTGGCAGGGAGTGGATTCCAACTGATCTCTGTAGTGAGGTCTTTTCTCTCCCTCTGCAGGTACCTTACAGAAAGGAAGATTCCTAGGACTTGTGGCTTAATTTCTCTGGCTACCACACTAATCGCACGCATCCCGTAATTACTGTCTTTCTTTCTTCTTCCAGACTGTCATTCTTCTGTCTCTTAGTTCCATCCCACAGCCAGACAGTGTCTATACAAAGGCCAAGCTAGTTACCCAGCCACCTGAGGAAACTCCGAGCCTCCACTGCTCTCCCCATGCTTTTTTTGTCTTTTTCTTTCACTCATCTCCCTCCCACCCCACCTCCCACTAAAGAATATTTAATTTGCATTCTTTTCCAGCTAAAACAGAGTTAAGGAAAGTCCCTTTGCTTCATTAAATTAGATGCCTGTGCAGAAAAGTCTCAGTAATCTATGAATCAAGCCTAGACTCCTCTAGTAATAAGCACAGATACTCCAGGTATCACCAGGATACCTCAAAGAGATACACCATAATTAGCAGGGTAAATGGTATCAAACTGGCAAGAGTGGGCTTATATATCTTTACAGGTGTCGCCTGTAACTCTTACCTTGGGCTGGGCACATTGATTTATGTTTTTTTTTAATTGTCAGGATAGAGGTTATTAGAAAATCTCTAGACAAAAAGTTGCAAGAGTATGCATAAATAGCTATCAAATTTAACCTGAGTGGGTCTCGCGGCCTTGTACACCAACAGTAACTTGTCTTTTTGTGTGTCACAAATATCCTTTGTCTTAGTCTGTGTAAATACAAGGAGAGTCTAACAAAAGAATATTCAAATGGCTCTGGCTTGGAAAACTATATACATCTTTGAGTGTGATTGCTATGTTCCTTCCTAGGACCCTGGGGTAGGTGTGCTAACCACTTCTGTGAAAGATTGATTGGTTTTCCATCCTGGAGCATCTGGGGGCATTGTGGAGACAGTTTAGGGTAGCCCTGGAGGTGCAAAGCACCTCAGAACCATGCTGAGGTGACCCCATTGTAAAGTGTTAATTGGCTCTGAAGGGAGCCTCATCTGGTCAATCCAGATGGAGATGGAGATTTATCTACCTAGATTGAAAATACCACAAAAATGCCAAGCCACCTTCTGAGAAGAATGGAATTGATGCTAGGCAATAACAGATTGTCAATATAATGAAAGGTTAAAGAGCAATCAAATGACTTGTACTTCCCTCATTTTCTCTAATGAACAAAGCTGGGCCTTTACAAAGCATAAAAGCAATCTAACTTATCTGTTTTACTTAATTCTGAAAAACATTTAAATGCTCATTTCAATCAATTATTGAGTTTTAGCCAGAATAGCACACTTAATAATTCTAAATAAGTCAGGAGGGAAAATTATATATACAGATATAATTGAATTCACATTAAACATTCCCTGTTTAATGTTATGAATCTAGAACTTTATTAGAATAAGTATGTATTTCAGCAAGATTTATTTAAATGCATTAACTTTGGTTTCCCCTAAGCCAAGTCTAAGAACTAAGAAACAAGTCTAAGAAAATATTGCTTTTTTGGTGCTGTTGTTGTTAAATATATAGGTCTTTAAGTCTGGGAAATTAATCATAAGATACTTGCTACATCATACATGTAAAATGATTACAACAAAGCTTGGCATGTGGTACTTGCTCGTTACATGCAAGTGTCATCCTTGTGTTTAAAAAGAAATTAGACAATAGGTAGAGATTTTTTAAAATGTAAAAACATATTCTCTGCCACTAAAAATCTTACTTCAGCTAATAAATCTCATATGATCACAAATAATGATGATGTTTCAAAACGATCATTTATGAGTTACCAGTAACTGTTCTCAGCACTTTCTGTAAACTCACAGCAATGAAATCTCTAGCCTCACAACCATGTGAGGGTAGCAATGAATAATAACCCAATTTAGCTACTGAAAGCTCTGAAATCTTGAATAGGAATAAAATATACTAAAATATTTGCTTCACATATTAAATTCTTCCAGTAATTCATTTGTTATTCTGGGTTGCAGAATAAGATTATTTGTGACCGTGTGCTTGTACATGTCCAATTTTATGTTTTAACAAGAGACTCACCATGTGGGAAAACAGCCACAATCTTTACTTGGATGACACATGAATAATGCTTACAATAGAACAAGCTACTCTTGGCTGTTGGAGACAGATGGGATCAGCTACCACAGAGAGAACAGAGACAAGTTGGGACACAAAACCTCTACTTTCCCGTTGACCCCTTTGATGTTCTCTGCACACCAGCTTGGATTTACACACTGAAAGGCCTGGCACAATCATGTCTATTACTGCTGCTTCAATATGCCTAAGGCAGGCTGGCAGGGAAATTGTCCTCACCTGGATTATTCTGCTCAATAAAAATCATTTGGAAAAGGTTCTTGCATATGAAAATTTGATCAATATGCTAGGCTCACCACAGGTCTAAATATTTGGTATTCTGGTTGCACATGTGCAAAGTTAAATATGTTTGCTTGTTTAACATATGTTTTTACTAAAATAGCTCCAAAACAGCATTAGAAAAGTGGGACAATTGCAGGTTGCATTTTCTATGACCCATTTTTCCTTCATCCTTGCAAACAGAAACTTATTTTAGAAACTAGTTTTTTACCTCCTCCAGAAATAAAGTATTGCTTCATTCAGCTTAGCATTCCTAAGAAATAGTTTTTTAACTTCTAGCTCAATTTTATGCACAGTTGAAGCTTCCCCCTGTTAAAGACAAACTTTTTTTAACCAGTTTTGATCAACACTTTTCTGATATCTTCATCTGAAATATGTAATCTTTCAAACTGTGCTTTTTAAACAAAAATAAGATACTACTCATAAAATCAAGGAGCTCTGGTGACATAGTGGTCTAAGGCATTTTACTGCTAACGAGAAGGCTGGCGGTTCAAACCCACCAGCCACTCCTTGGAAGGAAGATGGGGCAATCTACTTCCGTAGTGATACTGCCTCGGAAACCCAAGGAGGGGTCGCTATGAGTCGGGTCCGACTCGACGGCACATAACAACAACAACAACACTCATAAAATCGGTCATTTTTCTTGCAAAAGTATTCTAAATTCATATTGTATAAATTGAATCTAATTTCCCCAATGAAATAATAATCAAACAAGCTGTGTTTATACCCTTTATTAAAGACTTGCTATTGATTGAGGAAAATAATAAACATTATATTTTACCATCTCTGTTCAATCCATGCTATAGATTGAACATGGTAACTATGGCCATTTACATAAAACAAATTTAGTGTCACAGGTATGTTCAATAATGTAATTATAACACAGCTGCATACATAGTATCCATTGTATAAAGTTCTTAACATCACTGTTTTGTCTGGGGGAAAAATGTGAGATGAAATAATGCTTTTTTCAAAAGAACTTCCTGTGCAAAATTTCATAGGAAGGTTTTATCAAAGACGTGGAACTACTCATAGCACTTGAAACACAAGCTCTAGAACACACACTGTGTTTTCTTTTAAAATATTCATCACACATTTCTCTATGTCAAATGAGAAAGCTAATTTTTTTCTCCAGTTTTGAAATAAATGACCTTTTAAATTTTTGTACTGCCATTTCAACAATACGAACAGCTTTACCTTATATGGGAGCCCTGGTAGCATAGTGCCTAAGGCATTTGACTGCTAACCAGAAAGCTGCTGGTTCAAACCCACCAGTCACTTCTCAGAAGGAAGGTTGGGAAATCTACTTCCGTAGTGATACTGCCTCAGAAACCCAAGGAGGGGTCACTATGAGTTGGATCTGATTCCACGGCAATGAATTTGGTTTCTTTCTTTTTTTTTTTATCTTATCTATTTAGGAAAGTTAATACTTTACTATTTAAAAAATCTTATTTGCACCCACTATAGAATTTCCTTTTGTAATATTAAAAATTCTCAAAACTTGGCAAAAATTGTCCTGCAACTCAAAGGCACAATGTTGAATTTAATTATCAGTCTGTAAAATCAAATATCTCTGCCTTAATAAAGTACCTTTGCTCAGCTCTTTTAAAGAATTAGTGAAGTGTGGCTATGGCATGCCATTCTAAAGCACTGGATTATGTATAGCCCATCAGACCCATTCTGCCTTCATTTCATTAAATTCTACTCCTTTGCAATGTGTTATCTATTTCTGAAATTTTAATATTAATCTTCTCAATTTCTATTTCCTGTTTTTGTATGATTTCTAATTTCCCATCTCTTTTGTCAATTTGTTCTTGTGTTGTATTCCTGAATTCTTCTAGAGTTTTGTCTGTGTTTTCATTGATTTCGTCTATGATTTCCTTGATAGTATCTTTTTTTTTCCCCCTTGCTTTCTTCTTAATTTGCTGAAGGGACTTAAGTTCTATTCTTTGAACTCCTTATCAGGTAGTACTAATAGCATTCTTCCACTGGAACATTTACTTTTTTGCCCCATATTTGGTCAATGGTTAAGCCCTTGGCTGCTAACTGAATGATTGGTAGTTTGAACTCACCACCTGCTCCATGGGAGAAAGATGTAGCAATCTGCTTCTGTAAAGATTTATAGCCTTGGAAACCCTATGGGGACAATTCTACTCTGTCCTGTAGGGTTGCTGTGAGGTGGATTCAACTCATCAGCAATGGGTTTAAATTTTTGTACTGCCATTTCAACAATACAAACAGCTTTACCTTATGTGGGAGCCCTGGTAGCATAGTGCCTAAGGTTTCATGTATATATAATTATGGCTGTCTGTCACTTGTATGAGCCATCTTGTCTTTTTTCATTGTGTGTGATTTGAAGTTTTCTGTTATCTCAGAGATATTGTGGTGTTACAGTGTTATTTGTTGGTTGTATATTGTATTTGTTTCAATTCAATCTTATTTTTTGTTTTATTTAGATATATTCAGACAATAAGGAAGGTGTACCACTCTGCTCGTTGTTTTGGCAATACTGGCACATTCACCACCTGTCTCAAGGTGAGTTTGATAATGATTGGGAGTGTGGGCCTGAGTCTCTAATCAATGGTCCTTGTAGAAAAGTTAAAAGCAATTTGTGCAAGTGTCACATCTGTCACCATCTGTCATTGAACCACTGGTGCTGAAGCAGGTGGTATCATTCACCCACTAAATGAAATGGCAAATGTTCTGAGTAATGAGGAAAGAAAAAGAAAAGGGATAACAGGAAGGAAAAGAGAGAGAAAGAGAGAGAGAGAGAAAAAAAAGTAAAACAACCAGGGGAGGAGGGGAAAGAACTAAGAAGAAAGAAAACAGAAAGAAAAAGGTAGTATTGTAGTGGCACAAGTACTAGCCACCACACAGCTGCAGTAGAAATGCTGCACATGCTCCATAGACTCACTCACTGTTGACTATGGAGCAGTGGGGGTAGCTGCTGCTGACCTCAAAGGCAATGGGGAGCAGAATCAAAAAAAGTGGAGGGGAGGAAAAAAAAGTAAGAAAAGGAAAGAACAAGCGGGAAAGAGGGAAGAATGAGAAAGAAAGAAAGAAAGAAAGAAAGAAAGAAAGGAAGGAAGGAAGGAAGGAAAAGAAAGAAAGAGGGAAAGAAAGAAAGGGAAAGAAAGAAAGAGAAAGAAAGAAAAAGAAGAAAAGGATCACATACTGGTACAAGTGCTAGCTGCCAAATACGACTGTAGCAGCAACGTAATGTTTGTTCCATGGGAGTCCCACCACCAACCATGGTGGTATGAGAGCAGGCACTGCTGATCAAGGAGCAAGGCACTGACTCCACAGGATTTTAAAAAAAGGGAATAACAAAGAAGAAAGAAAAAGAAAAAGAAGAAAAAGTGGTAGAAAACTGGCAGTCAGAAGGGAGGTTTAACTAGCTGTGGGGAGGAGGCATGGTGATGAGTAGGCCACACCTCTGGTCACCAAGAATTTGTGCAGGGAATGGAGTTATTACACCTCTTTGGCTGCCAATCACCAATCCGGTGCTGGTACAGGTTTGGTCAAGCAGAGCCAGTTACCTGGTTCCTGCCATGATCATAACACTGCTTGCAATAATTCAAAATGTCCATGCTGTGCTAGGCTCATTGGCAATTCACCACTCTGTATGCCTTCTTGCTGCTGTTTTTGTTCAGTCATTTCTTCTAATCAGTAATTAATCTACATATTTATCCTTTCCTTTGAATCTTTAGGTTCCAAGATCATCATTTGCATCCATTTCATTTGGTTTCTCAGGCATTATGTTATAGAGGGTCTGGACAGTATATCTGCCTAGGCCACCAACTCAGTCAACATCTACTCACAAGCACTTAAGAACTCAGTCACTACTCACCAAAGTAGGATGTAGAACATTGTCTTTGTGGACTATGTTATGCCAATAGATCTTGATATCTCCTGAGAAACAAAGATAAAAATAAGTTAAAAATCAAAGGTTGGAAAATATATGTCAAGCTAATGACAACCATAAAAGAACAGGACTGGCAATATAAATTTTTGATTAGACTTCAAGGCAAAAACCAGCATAAGGGACAAGGAAGGGCATTATATGATGATAAAAAGGTTAATCAAGCAAGAGAACAAAACTATAATAAATATTTATACCCAATGAAAGAACCCAAAAATATATAATACAAACATTAACAGAATTGAAATGAGAAATAGACCACCCCACAATAGTAGTACGAGACATTAGCACATCACTTTCAATGAAGGACAGAACAACTAGGAAGAAATGCAACAAAGATACAGAAGATCTCCACTACACAGTCAACAAACTTGGCCTCACAGATATATATGGAACATCCCACCCAACCAAAATGCAATACACCTTATTTTATAGTGCACATGGATCATTCTTCAGAATAGACCATCTGTTAGGCAACAAAGCTAGTCTCAATAAATTAAAAATCAGTAATAGGAAGATGAGTGGGAAAAAATCAAATGCATGGAAATGGAATATCACCCTGCTCACAACCTACTATGTAACAAAAGGAATACAATGTGAAATTAAAAAAACAAACAAATAAACAAAATGCATAGACACAAACACTAATGAAAACACAACATACCAAAACCTTTCAACATAGTGAAAGTAGTACACTTAGAGATCATTTTATAGCACACATCATAAAAGAAGGAAGAACCAAAATCAATACCTTAACCCAACAACTAAAACAATTGGGAAAAGAACAACAACAAAAAGCCTACAGTCTTCAGAAGAAAGGGAAAAACGAAGATTAGAATAGAAATAAATGAAGCAGAAAAACGGTAGAATCAACAAGATTCAAAGTTAGTTCTTCAAAAAAGATCCAAAAAATTGACAAACCACCTGCAAATTTAACTAAAAGGAAAAAGAAGAGAAGATGAAAACCACATGAATAACAAATGAAATGAAGAACATCACAACAGAATTAACTGAAATAAAAATGACAACGGAATACTATGAAGAACTGTACTCCAAAAAGTTTGAAAACCTAGAAGAAATGGGCAAATTGCTAGGAACACATAACCTGTGTTTTTTGGGTTTTGATTGTTGATCTAAGTTGAATGAAATCCTTGACAACTCCAAACTTTTCTCCATTTTTTGTAATGTTGTTATATCAATCCAGTTGTGAGGATTTTCGGTTTCTTCACATTTGAGTCTAATCTATAGTGAAGGCTATAGTCTATGATCTTCATTAGTAAGTGCTTCAAATTGTCTTCATTTTCCGTAAGTAAGGTTGTGCATCTGCATATCACAACTTGCTAATGAGTCTCTCTCCAATCCTAATGCTGTGTTCTTTATATACTCTAGTTTCTCAGATTATTTATTCAGTATACAGATTGAATAGGTAAAATGAAAATATACAATGTTGTCACACATTTTTTCCAATTCTGAACCATGCATTATCCTTTTGCTGTATCTAAAAGACCACTCTTGATTCATGTATAGATTCCACATGAGCACAATTAAGTATTCTGAAATTCTCCTTCTTCATAAAGTTATCCATAATTCATTATAATCTAATAATTGAATTCCTTTTGTAGTTGATAAAACACAAGTAAATATCTTTCTAGTATTCTCTACCAATCCTTTGTTCCATGCCCTCTTCTGAATCTGGTTTGCACACCTGGCAGTTGCCAGTTGATGTGTGGCTGTCATTTTTTCATTATCTTCAGCAAAATTTTCTCAGCATGTTATACAAATGACATTGTTCGATAATCTCCACATTTCATTTAATCATCCTGTAGAGCTAGCCAGTAAAAAGTGCTCAAAACACACACACAACAATGAGTATGTCAAAAGAACTAGGAGCCGAATGAAAGATTTCTCAATGGAAAAACTTGAAACAATTTGTGCAAAAAACCTAATAATATAGTATTAAATGATAACCCAAATTATAAAAATAAATATCCAAAAGTAAATACTGATATAAATAAGTTATGAAATAAATAAATGAATGGGAGAATAACCAAATCTTCCATATAAAAAAAAATCCAAATAATTTATATAGATACCTTCTAATGAGGTGCAGTATAACTTCTCATGACTTAAATGTGGACTGTGCACAGTGATATTTATGTAAAGAGTAAAGCATAGAAAGTGGTGCAGGTAATAAGAACTTCACAGTAGAGAAATCTGACAAATACTACTTCAGTCAGATGATCAAGGTTAACAACACCAATGAGAAGTCATGTTAATAGCATGTTGCAATGAGACTGGCACTCTACCTCTGTGGTTTTCTGCCCCAAAACCCATGATGTTTGCCTAACCACAAGAAAGAAATCAGACAAATCCAATTTGAAGGATATTTTTGCAAAATACTTGACCAGTATGCCTCAGATCTGTCAATGTCATCAAAAATAAGGAAAGTCTGAGAAACTTTCACAGTCTAGGGGACCCTAAGGAAGCATGACAACCAAATGTAAGGTGATATCCTGTATGATCCTGGAACAGAAAAGAGAAATTAAGAAAACTAAGAAAATCTGAATACAGTAGATTTTACTACTAAACAAACAAAAAATGAAGGTGAAATAAACACATTCTCAGGAACAAAGACTGAGCAAATTTTTCACAGCACATTGTTGTGTGCCACAGAGTTGATCATGACTCATGGCTGAACTGCTCCGTAGGGTTTCCCAGGCTATAATCTTTACAGAAACAGTTAACTAGGTCTTTTCTCCCTTATAGCCATTAGTGGGTTCTGAGTTGCTGACCTTTCAGTTAGCAAATGGCTGCTAAACCTTTGCGCCACCAGGGCTCCTTTTTCACAACACTCTAGTAATACAAACTGAAAACTAGGTATTTTCAGGTAAAGGAAAAATGAACCCAGACAGAAACAAGAAATTATGGGAAGAAGTTGTGTAGTCAACTTTCTCTCTCTAGCTAACCATGGCTCACAATCCCATTTGTGTAAACCAGTTCAGGGAGACTGAGATGACTCATCTCTAACACAAAATTATCTGGTGAATAACAAGGTACATGATTTGGAAATCTCAACTTCCCTTCCTGTTCAATTCAGTCCAGCTACTCACACAGCCTGTCTCCACTCCCAGCCATCTGGGGCTGGGTCAGCAAGTACCTGCAGCAGCCTCAGGAGTCCCTCTTGACTCCTTCCACTTCAGACCAGTGGCTCTCCCTGCTCCTTGGGGTCCAGTAATTCACTAAAATAGCTCACAATCTCACAGGAGACACTATACTTGCAATAACAACTTTAATATAACAAAGAAGGAAACAAGCAAAGAGGCACATAGAACAGGGTCCAGGAGGGGTCCCAGCATGGCTGGAAAAGGACAACAAAAGCAGGAAACAAAAATTACCAATATTATTAATGAAAAACATGTCATCAGTACAGATCTTACAAGAATTAAAATATATAAGAGAGGATATTACGAAAAACACTCCGGCTCATGATTTGAATAAAACTGATAGATTCCTTGAAAGATGAGTAATCAAAACTTAAACAGAAAACGTGGATAGTAGAATATCTACTAAAGAAAATTAGTCTATAATTGAAATTTTTCTCACAAAGAAAATTCAGACCTAGATGGCATCTCTGGTAAATGTTTCCAAATATTTAAGAAAGAGATAAAACTATTCTAAGGAGCCCAGGTGGTGCATGATTAAGTGCTCAGCTGCAAACTGAAAGGTTGGTGGCTTGAACCCACTCAGTGGTTCCATGGGAGATAAAGACCTGTTGGTCTGCTCCTATAAAGATTACAGCCTAGGAAACCCTCTGAGAAGCTGACTCTGTTGCACTGCATTGCTATGAGTCAGAATCAACTCAACAGCACCTAACAGTGACAGTAAAACCATTCTAACACAAAATATTCCAGAAAATAGAAAAACAAGAAAATACTTTCAACTCATTTAATAAGGTCAGCAGAACCTTGACTTCAGTTTATGAATTCATACTCAAACCTAACAAGGACATGATAAGACAGAAAAAGCATAGGCCAATGAATTTTATAAACATAGATGCAAAAATCCTACCCAGAACATTGTTGTTGTTGTTGTTGTTAAGTGCCATCGAGTCGTTTCCGACTCATAGCGACCCCATGCACAGCAGAATGAAACACTGCCCGATCCCACGCCAGCCCCACAATCCATGCTATACTCGAGCCCATCATCGCAGCCACTGTATCAATCCATCTCCCTGAAGGCCTCCCCCTCTTT
>NW_006921754.1:3431277-3439124 GCF_000298275.1 Orycteropus afer afer | reverse complement strand
TGGGTTTTACCCCTTTCTCCTGCTCTTCCGGCCTGCTACTCTGTGCTACGCCCATGCTTACCTTGCTCCCGGAGACCCGATCCCTCTCAGAGGGTAAGAAGGGAGAGTGTTCAGTGCAGATCAGTGAGTAAGCACCAGCCCGCCCGTGCTTACCCAGAACATTAGCAAATTGTATCTAGTAACATACAAAAGAAAAAAAAATAGAGCATGACTAATAGTATTTTGTGTCTAGATTTTAATGTTGGGTTAAAAATTTAAAAACCAGTAAATATAATTTGCCAAATTAAAGAATAAAAATGAAAAATCATATGAAGTTCTCAATAGATACAGTACAATGTATTTGATAAAATTATGCTCCTGTTTATGATTTAAAAGCTTAAAAACAAAACAAACAAGCAAAAAATGCTCTGTATATTAGGGGAAAAAAAAAAGAATTTTCCCAGTCTGACAAAAGAATCTATAAAAAATATAAAGTTAAGTTAATGCCAAATCTTGAAAGAAATTGAACAAGAATAAGGAAACAATACCCATTATCAGTATTTCTATTCAGTATTTTACTGAACATCTTAAGGAGCTTAATAAAGCAAGGGAAAAGATTTTATATATATATATATATATAAAGATTAATGGGAGCTCTGGTAGCATAGTGGCTAAGACACTTGCCTGCTAACCAGACGGCTGGCGGTTCAAACCCACCAGCCACTCCTCGGAAGGAAGGTTGGGCAATCCTACTTCTGTAGTGATAACTGCCTCGGAAACCCAAGGAGGGGTCGCTATGAGTCGGGGCTGACTCGACGGCACATAACAACAACAACAAAGATTAATATGAACGTCATTATTCAGAGTTCACCTTATTGTGTCTGCAGGAAATTCAAAATAATTTACAAACAAACCACTAAAAATAATCAATTTTAAAAGATCATTGGCAACAAAGCTGAAATACAATATAGTCAAATGCATTTCTCTATAATAGAAATAAATATTGGAGATGAAATTTAACAGGGAAATAGTACCATTAAAATAACATCCACAAACATGCACTATTTAGGAACAAATATTTTAAAACAGTACAAAAGCCCCTTACTGAAAACTACAAATATGATTGAGAGAAATAAAAAACAAAATAACGAGAGGGACATATCATGTTCATTGATTGGAAGACTGAATATTGATAAAATGTCAATTCTTCCCCAAATCAATGTAATCGCTATTAAAATCCCAGCATTGTTATTTTGTGCAAAATGACAACCATGGGAAGATTTGTAGATTTATAGGAAATGCAAATGACTTAGAATACCCAAGGCAATATTGAGGAAGAAGAACTAAGCTAAAAGACAACCAAATATCAAGTTATTCTGATGTGAACAATAGTTAAGATGATGAGAAATTTGCACAAGAATAGATAAGAAATCAATGGAAAAAATTAGAGAGTTCAGAAATAGACCCACTCAAAAATAGTTGCCTAAGTTTTCTAAAAAATTGCCATTCAATGTATAAAGGATGATCTTTTCAATAAATGATCTGGACCCATTGCCCATCCATGGAAAGAAATTAACTTTACCCAGTGTGGTGGTTAAGTTTGTGTGTCAACTTGGCTGGGCCTGGTTGAGTGGCTGGGTAGCTGGATGTAGTATTCCCCATGATGAAATGGTAATCAATTCCATGGTGGAATCTACTCTGAGCAGCTGAGTAGCTGCCTTTCGGTATGTGGTCTGCTTCCCGTATATAAGAAACAGCTTTGGGAATGGTCTCTAGCTTATGTCACACTTGAACCCTGCATGTATCTGTGTCATTGTTCAGCAGCCTGCCATGTTTTGCCAACCTTGGGTCTTTCAATGGACTTGCATTAATGGCCTGCTGTGTGATTTGGTAACATCTGGACTGTGCCATTTTACTTGTTGACTTTGGGATTGGTAGCCTCGGCAGCCAGTAGCTGCCTGAGTGAAGAGATGCCTCTAGCTTCAGTGGGCGGGGAGCAAGAGGCAGAGCTGAAGCCCAAGGTCAAGGGGCTTTCACACAGCCCTTAGAACCCGGCACTTTGAACTTGGACTTCTAGCCTCCAGAACTATAAGAGAATAAACTCCTGTTTGTTCAAGCCCCCCCCCCCCCATTTGTGGTATATTCGTCAGAGCGGCACTAGATAACCAGAGTACCTGTGAAATACTGTGTATAAAAATCTCTCTATTCAGGTCCTTTGCCCATTTTCAGATTGGATTGTTTGTTTTTTGTCATTAAGTTGTAAGAGTTCTTTACACATTCTGGATAATAAACTCTTATTTGATATATGGTTTCCAACACTTTTCTTCCAATCTGTAGGTTGTCTCTTTACTATCTTGATAATGTCCTTGATGAAGAAATGTTTTGAATTCTGGTAAGGTTCCCATTTATCTATTTTGTCTTTTACTGTTTATGTTTTTGGTGTCATATCTAAGAATTCATTTTTTAAAACTAGATCTCAAAGCATTATCCTGATGTTTTCTTTTAAGTGTTTAATGGTTTCACTTCTTACATTTATGTCTTTGATTCATTTTGTTAATTTTCATATATGGTGTAAAGTATAGGTCCAGTTTCATTCTATTGCATGTGGAAATCTAGTTATCCCAACACCATTTATTAAGAGACTATTCTTCCCCACATTGGATGGATTGAGCACTGTTGTTGAAAATCAATTTACCATAGACATATAGGTTTACTTCTGGAGTTTCAATTCTATTTCTTTGGTCTGCATGTTTATCATTAAACCAATACAAGACTGTTTTGATTACTGTTGTTTTATAATATGTTTTGAGATTGGGATGCATGAGTCCTCTTACTTTTTTCTTTTCAAGATTACTTTAGTTACTTGAGGTCCTTGCAGTTCCATATAAATTTTAGGATTGGCTTTTCCATTTCTGCAAAGAAAGTTGTAGAATTTTAACAAGTATTGCATTGAGTCTATAGATTACTTTGAGTAATTATTGACATTTTAACAATATTAAGTCTTCTAATTCATGAGTAGACTGTCCTTTCATTTATTTATGTCTTTTATCAAAACCTAAGTTTGAACAGTAAAAAAATAAAGCTTCTGGAAGAAAACATAGAAGAATATTATAATGACCATAGGGTAGGCAACCATTACTTAAACAGGATATAAATAGCATTCACCATAAAAGAGAAGTTTGAGATGTTGCACTTACACACCTACTCCTCACTTATTGACATAGTTAGGTTCCAAAGGTTATGAAAAATCAATATTATGTAAGGAGAAGGAGAATGTGGAGGCATCTCTGTAGCCTAGACCCTCAGCATTGCTGTGCTCTGGACTCCAAGGCCCTAACTGTGGGAGCTGGTGCTTGAATGGATCAAGGGCCCAGTTGTTAGACTAAAGGTAGAGTTGGTGGTTCTGGGACTCCAGCCACTGGTAGTGCCAAAGTTCAAGATGGTCGGTTGGAGTTTCTGCCCATGCTTATGCCCCCTGAAGCTGCCTTTTCTGCAGCTCCAGCTGCCTGCTGCCACCTTGCAGACCCCGAGAGGGCCCCATAGAAACAAGCAACATGCTGCTCATCTTGGAGAGCTTGAAATCCAAGCCAAGAGTCTTAAGACTAACATCTGCTCAGAATAGGAAATCCACAGCCCAGACCATAGAGGAGGAGGGATGGGCTGGCTTCTGCTGAAATGCCCAGACTTCAAACTACCCCCAGTACCCTTCTTGCTGCAAGACTTGATCCTTTTAGGGCTCTTCAGTACAGAAGAGCAGTAGCAGCAACCTAACCCATGCCCATCTCCTCCTGGACCCCTCCAGCTATTCAATGGCCCTTCTCAGAAAGGCTCCCTCAAAATTCACCTCAGTCCCCTTTTCTGCATGAAGAGCTGAAACAGTGGCTCCAGTGGGAATGGGATCAGAAAGAGGCCTTCTGAAAAGCTGTACGCCTAAGCCTCAAGTCTGACAGACATGGATGGCTGGTTGGAAGGTGAACACTAGGAGAAAACCCAGTTTAATGCATAAACTAGTTGGACAGTAGAATTTTTATTATTGTTGCAAATGTCAAATGTCAGATAATGAGATGGTCAATAAGTAAGAAGTAGGTGTATCAATAAAACATTTTATTTGTTAAAAGTCACAATTGAGAGTAAAATTGCAAGCCAGAGACACATATATGAATATAAATTACATGTTATAAATCCATGTTTATAGACCACAAGACCATATCACTCATATATACAGGTAGTCCCTGATTTATGACATATTCAAGTTACAGCAAATCACACTTACAACTGGTTATTTATTTTGTTTCGTTTTATTTGGGGTTTTGTACATATTATCATTAGTAATATTTACTACACACACACATTGTTGCAGTGCTTAATTTGCTGATGTTATCACTATCATATGTTCACTCATAGATGTTCAGTTTTATGTTTTACTGTTTAAAATACTGCTGTGTAGCAGACTAGGGCCTAGTCTATAAGCAAGTCAATGTCAGTGTTGGGAGTCACAATGGATAGAATGTTGGACAATGTTCAACTCTCATGACATACAACAATCGATGTGCACATGGGCCCAATAGCCATTTCATTTCTAATTTCATTGTTACACCACTGACACCAACGTCATTGTTGAACAGCCTTATAGCATGACTTTATTCAGTGTTTCTGGAGCATTATATCTTCCTGGGAGGAAGTTATGGGAAAATGTATGCAGGGGATATGGGAAAAAAAAAAAATTGCTGTGAACATGCTCCCAACATTTGATCAGAATAATATGATGGAAGAGATGGGAAAGGTTTATATATGAAAGGAAAATTTCTTTGTTGGTTATCAGGGATGGGAGGGGAAGGGAAGAGAGGGAACACTGCAAAAATATAAATAGATAGATAAATAAATAAATAAATAAATTTTATAAAAAGAGGGATAGGTGGGAAAATCACCCCTATAGAAAGAATACTGAATTTAGAACCTGATACTGCCATTTGAAACAGCTCATAGATCATGAAAAAAGGAAGTGACAGATCATGCCTTAATGAATTTTGAAGCAAAAGGAAATTCTGAAGAAGAAATAAAGAGGAAAAGGAAGGAGAGAAGTCAAAACTTTTATAGTGAAGGGATTAGCTGAAATTTTTCATAAACTAAATCAGAAGCTGAATCTGCTTGGAAAGATAAAACCAAATGCTGATCACTTTACTAAATTCAATGGCAGATTCAGAAAGCCATTCAGTTGTTACTGTGAAATATATGAAGAAAAAAAGATAAGAACCATCCAGACAACTCTCACTAATGTTATGATTGTAAACACTTCCTCTTTCCCAAAGATAATTCAGATAGTCTAGAATCTTCCACAAGTGGACTTATTACCACAACTGAAAAAATGCCAATGTCATCCAACTCTTCTTCAATGTCAGAGTAAATTTTTATGACTTATGTATTATTTTGTGGATGTATGAAAATATATCTGTAAGTGATATGTAATATTTTCATTACATATGTAATGTTTCCAACCTCCAAAGGCAAATAAAGATCAGATTTGTTAATAGACTGATAATGTTGTTGTTGTTGTTGTTATGTGCCATTGAGTCAGACCTGACTCATAGCAACCCCTCCTTGGGTTTCCGAGGCAGTATCACTACAGAAGTAGATTGCCCCATCTTCCTTCCAAGGGGCAGCTGGTGGGTTTGAACCACCAGCCTTCTGATTAGGAGTCAAGTGCCTTAGGCACTATGCTACCAGAGCTCCTAGACTGATAATAGAAGGTAATAATAATGAAAACTAAGGGAGAAAAAAAAAAAAAAGACTTACTCAGCTTACATCAGAACCAACTTAGGACATATTCATCAGAATGAACTTTGGACTTTTACCATAAGTGGGGGACTACCTGTATATATTTATTCCATAAACTAGTAAGAAAAATACAGATGACACAATAAAATGAGCAAAAGACTTGAACAGGAAATTTACAAAGTAATATATTCAAATATACTTCACAAATTGTGGTTGCTATTTTTGTAAGGTGCCATCGAGTCAGCTCCAACTCATAGCAACCCTATGTACAGCAGAACAAAATGTTGCCCTGTCCTGTGCCAGCCCCACAATCCTTGCTATACCTGAGCCCATCATTGCAACCACTGTATCAATCCATCTTGCTGAGGGCCTTCCCCTTTTTCGCTGACCTTCCACTTTACCAAGCATGATATCCTTCATTGGTGAATGGTCCCTTCTGACAACATGACTAAAGTAGGTGCAACGAAGTGTGGCCGTTCTTGCTTCCAAGGAGCATTCCAGCTGCACTTCTTCCAGGACAGATTTGTTAGTTACAAATTAGTATCTTCAAATAAATATTCAAATAAATGTACTTTTCAAAAAAGATGTATGGAGAATGAAACTAAGAAAATTGGAAGTTGTCAAAAATTAAATAGAAAGTATAAAGATCAATATCCTGGATATTAGTGAGCTGAAATGAACTAGAATTGGCCATTTTGCATCAAATAATCATATGGTCTGTTATGCTAGCAATGATAAATTAAAAAGGAATGGCATCACATTTATCATCAAAAAGAATATTTCAAAATATATCCTGAAGTACAATGCTGTCAGCGACAGGATAATATCCATATGCTTACTATTATTCAGACTTATGCATGAACCACTAAAGCCAAAAATGAAAAAATTGAACATTTTTACCAACTTCTACAATGTGAAGAATTTTACAGCTTCTACAATCTGAAGTTGACCAAATAGGCAACCAAGGTGTACTGATGATTACTAGTGATAGGAACACAAAATTTAGAAACAAAGAAGCATCAGTAGTTGAAAAATACAGCTTTATTGATAGAAATGATGCCAGAGATCACATGATAGAATTTTGCATGATCATTGCAAATACATTTTATAAACAACATAAATGGCAACTATATATGTGGACCTTGTCAGATGGACCATACAGGAATCAAACTGACTATGTGGAAAGAGGCAATGGAGAAGTTCAACATCATTACTCAGAACAAGGCCAGGGGCTAATTGTGGATCAGACCATCAATTACTCACATGCAAATTTAAGTTGAAGCTGAAAAAAGTAAAACAAGTGTATGAGAGCCAAAATATGACCTTAGTATATCCTACCTGAATTTAAAGACCATCTGAAGAACAGATTTGATATACTGAACAATGACCAAAGACCAGAAGAGTTGTGGAACAACATCAAGAACATTATACATGAACTAAGAAAAAAGGTCATTAAAAAGACAGGAAAGGACGAAAAGACAAAAATAGATGTCAGAAGAGATTCTGAAACTGCCTCTTGAATGGAGAGTAACTAAAGCAAAAGGAAGAAATGATGAAATAAAAGAGCTGAACATAAGAAATCAAAGGGCAGCTCGAGAAGACAAAGTATTACAATGAAATGTGCAAAGACCTGAAGTTAGAAAACCAAAACAGAAGAACACACTTGCCATTTCTAAAGCTGAGAGAACTGAAGAAAAAATTCAAGCCTCAAATTGCAATACTGAGGAATTCTGTAGGTAAAATATAAGGAGCTCTGGTGGCATAGTGGATAAGGCATTTGGCTGCTAACCAGAAGGTCAGTGGTTCAAACCCGCCAGCTGTTCTGTGGAAGAAAGAAGGAGTGATCTACTTCCATAAAGATTTACAGTCTCAGAAACCAGTAGAGGTAGCTATGAGTCAGAATAGACTCAATGGCAGTGAGTTTTGTTAGGTTGGGTTTGGTTTTATGGATGCAGGAAACATCAAAAGAAAGTGGAAGGAATACACAGAGTAATTGTACTAAAGAGAATTGGTCAATATTCAACCATTTCAGAAGGAGCCATATGATCAAGAACCAATGGTGTTGAAGGACAAAGTACAAGCTGCACTGAAGG
>NW_006921754.1:3428079-3431177 GCF_000298275.1 Orycteropus afer afer | reverse complement strand
GGGGAGGACAAGGCTCCAGGAATTAATGGAATTGAGATGTTTCAACAAACATGCAGCACTAGAGGTGCTCACTTGTTCATGCCAAGAAATTTAGAAGACAATTACCTGGCCAACTAACTGGAAAAAATCCATATTTGTGCCCATTCCAAAGAAAGGTGATCCAACAGAATGTGGAAATTATCAAATAATATAATTAATATCACACACAAGTAGAATCTTGCTGAAGATAATTCAAAAACAGTTGCAACATTAAACTGATAGGGAGCTTCCAGAAATTCTGTGTATAAGGGTTATATTCTTTCTTCATACTTACTCAATATCTATGCTGGGCAAATAATCTGAGAAACTGGATTATATGAAGATTGTGGCATCGGGACTGGAGAAAGACTCATTGACAGCCTGTGATATGCAGATGATACAACACTGCTTGTTGAAAATAAAGAAGACTTGAAACACTTACTGATGAAGATCAAAGACTACAGTCTTCAGTATGGAGTACATCACAACATAAAGAAAACAAAAATTCTCACACAACTGGACCAATAAGTGACATTTTGATAAATGGACAAAAGACTGAAATTGTCAAAGATTTCATTTTACTTGGATCCACAATTAATACCCATGGAAGCAGCAGTCAAGACATCAGACGATGTGTTGCATTGGAAAACCCTGCTGCAAAGGACCTCTTGAAAGTGATTAGGAGCAAAGATGTCACTTTGAAGACTAAGGTGTGCCTGATCCAAGCCATGGTATTTTCAATAACTTCCTATGCTTGTCAGTGAATAAGGAAGACTGAAAAAGAATTGATACCTTTGATTTATGGTTTTGGCAAAGATTATTGAGGGTACCACAGACTGTTAGAAGAACAAACAAATCTGTCTTGGAAGAAGTATAGCCATAATATTCTTTAGAAGCTAGAATGGCCAGACTTTGTCTTTCATTCTTTGGTCTTATTATCAGAAGGCACCATTCCCTACATAAGGATATCATGCTGGGTAAAGCTGAGGGGCAATGAAAAAGGGGAAGACCTTCAATGAGATGAGCTCAAGTATGGCAATTATTGTGAGGATGGTGCAGGACAGGCCAGTGTTTCATTCTGTTGTACACCGGGTCGGTATGCATCTGGACCAACTCCATGGCACCTAACAACAACAAACACATACTCAATTAGCCAATTAGCATATAAAAATATGTTCCATATCATTAGTTATATAAGAAATTCAAATTAATAACAAAATTTGATATGACTACATAATCATAATATTGTTCAGTTCCAGCTCATAGTGAACCTATGTACAATGGAACAAAGCACTGCCTCCTGCATTATCCTCACAATTGTTTCTGTGATTGAACATTGAAGCCACTGTGCCAATCCATCTTATTGAGAGTCTTCCTTATTTTCACTGAGCTTCTGCTTTTCTGTCCTTCTCCATGAACTGGTCCCACTTGATACTATGTTCAAAGTAAGTGAAAAGAAGTGAGATGAAGTCTCATCATCCTGACTTTTAAGGAGCATTCTGGCTGCACTTCCTCCAAGTCAGATTTGTTCATCCTTTTGGCAGTCCATAGCATATCTAATATTCTCTGCCAATACTATAATTCAAATGTATCAGTCTTCTCCAGTCTTCTTACTGCTCTTAGGTGCTGTCGAGTAGTATCAAACTCATAGTGACCCTATGCACAGCAGAACGACACACAGCCCAGGCTTGTGCCAGCCTCACAATCTTTGCTATACCTGAGCCCAACATTGAAGCCACTGCATCTATCCATCTCATTGAGGGCCTTCCACTTCTTCATTGACCCTCCACTTTACCAAGCATTATATCCTTCTCCAGGGAACAGTTCCTTCTGTCAACCTGACCAAAGTAGATGAAACAAAGTCTGGTCATTCTTGCTTCCAAGGAGCATTCCAACTGCACTTCTTCCAGGAGTAATTTTGTAGTCCTTTTAGCAGACCACGGTACTCTTAGCATTCTTCTCCAACACCACAACCCAAAAGCATCAACTCTTCTTCAGTCTTCCTTATTCATTGCCCAGCTCTCACACATGCATAAGAGGCAACTGAAAATACCATGGCTTGAATTAGGCACACCTTAGTCTTCAAGGGGACATCTTTGCTCTTCATCACTTAAAAGAGTTCTTTTGCAGATGATTTGCCCAATGCAAAATGTCGTCTGGTATCTTGACTGCCACTTCGCTTGGTGTTGACTGTAGAACCAAGTAATATGAAATCCTTGACAACTTCAATCTTTTCCCATTCACCATGAATCTGTTTATTGGACCAGTTGTGGGGATTTTTGTTTTCTTTATATTGAGGTGTAATCTATACTGCAGACTATAGTCTTTAATCTTCATCAATAAGTACTTCAAGTCATCCTCACTTTCAGCAAAGTTTTGTCATCTGCATATCGCAGGTTGTTATTGAGTCATCCTCCAATCCTGATGCCATGTTCTTCTTCATATAATCCATCTTCTCAGATTATTTGTTCAGCATACAGATTGAATAAGTATGGTGAAAGAATACAATGCTGATGCACTCCCTTCTTGATGTTGAACCATGCACTATCCCTTTGTTATGTTCAAATGACAATCTCCTGATCTATATACAGGTTCCTCATGAGTACAATCAAGTGTTCTGAAATTCCTCTTCTTCTCAATGTTATCCACAATTTTTTATGATCCACACAATCAAATACTTTTGCATAGTCAATAAAACACAAGTAAACATCTTTCTGGTATTCTATGCTTTCAGCCAAGATCCATCTGACATCAACAATGATATCCCTCATACCACATCCTCTTCTGAATCCATTTCTGGAAGTTCTCTGTTGATATACTGCTTTAACCTTTTTGAACTATCTTCAGTAAGATTTTACTTGCATGTGATATTAATGACATTGTTCGATAATTTCCACATTCTGTGGGATCACCTTTCTTTGGAATGGGTACAAATATGGATTTCTTCCAGTCAATTGGCCAGGTAGCTGTCTTCCAAATCTCTTGACACAGCTGAGTGAGTGCCTCCAGAGGGGCCTCTATTTGTTGAAACATCTCAGTGGGTATTCTGTAAATTCCTGGAGCCTTGTTCTTCACCAATT
>NW_006921754.1:3422696-3427709 GCF_000298275.1 Orycteropus afer afer | reverse complement strand
GGCAAGTTTCAGAGTTTCTTCTGACACCCATTTTGATCTTGTCTTCCTTTTTCTTCTTTTAAATGACCTCTTGCTTTCTCCATGATGATGTTTTTGATATAATCCCACAATTCCTCTGGTTTTTGGTCATTAGTGTTCAATGTATCAAACCTATTATTTGAATGGTCTCTAAATTCAGGAGGGATGTTCACAAGGTCATATATTGGCTCTTGTGGACTTGTTTTAATTGTCTTCAATTTCGAGTTGAACTTGCATATGAGCAGTTGATGGTCTGTTCCACAATCAGCTATTGGCCTTGTTTTGGCTGAAGATATTGAGCTTCTCCATCGTCTCTTGTCACAGATGTAGTCAATCTGAATCCTGTGTATTCTATCTGGTGAAGTTCACATGTATACTCATCACTTATGTTGCTGAAGAAGGGTATTTGCAATGAAAAGTCATTTGTCTTGCAAAATTCTATCATGGAATCTCCAGCGTTATTTCTATCACCAAGGCCATATTTTCCAACTACCAGTAACTCTTCTTTTTTTATAACTTTTGCATTCCAGTCACCAGAGATAATCAACACATCTTGATTGCATATTTGGTCAATTTCAGACTGCAGAAGCTGGTAGAAATCTTCAGTTTCCTCATCTTTGGCTTTGCTAGTTGGTGCATAGATTTGAATAATAGAAGCATTAACTGGTCTTCCTTGTAGCCATATGAATATTATCCTATCACTGATAGCATTGCACTTCAGGACAGATCTTGAAACACTCTTTGTGATGATGACTGTCACACCATTCCTCTTCAATTGGTCATTCCCAGCATAGTAGATTATATGGTTGTCTGATCAAAACCAGTCCATTTCAGCTCACTAATGCCTAGGATGTTGATCTTTATGCATTTAATTTCATTTTTGACCACTTCCAATTTCTGTAGATTTATACTTTGTACATTCCATGTTCCAATTATTAATGGATGTTTGCATCTGTTTCTACTGATTTTGAGTCAAACCACATCACCCTATAGAGGTCCTGAAAGCTTTACTCTATCCATATCATTAAGATCATCTCTAGTCTGAGGAGTCAGCTCTTCCCCAGTCAGTTTTCCCCAGTCAGAGCATCTTCTGACCTGATGGGCTCATCTTCCAGCACTGTATTGGATATTGTTTCAGGGCTGATCATAAAATTTTCCAGTAATATATCAGACAGTGTTTCATTGCTATTCATAAGGTTTTCACTGGCCAATTCTTTGAAAAGTGGATGGCCTCTTCCTTCTTCCAAATCTGTCTTAGCCCAGAAGCTCTGCTGAAACCTGTCCACCACGGGTAACCCTGCTGGCATTTTGCAACATGGGGGCATAGCCTCCAGCCTCACAGCAACACATAAGCCACCACAGGTTGACAGACTGACAGACAAGTTCATCTCCCTTAGTTGTTCCTAATCCCTCTGCACCTACCTACCTTCAATCTTAATAATGGTAAAATTGAAAAAACCATCTATACCAAGTGTAGGCTGGAATACAGAGCAATCAGAACTATCAAATGATTCTGTGGGTGTTCAAAATTGGGGTATTCACTTTGAAACTCTGCTATTATTACAGCAAACATATACTTACCACAAGACACAGAAATTGCATTTCTAAATATGTGCCCAATAAAAATTATTGCTTATTTATATCAATCAAAATACAAATTCATGGCAGTTTTATTCTTAGTAATCAAAAACTGGAATCAATTCATGTTAATCAATATTAGAATGGATAAAATACATTATAGTGATTCAACAGAATACCACAGAGTAATACATATATACATAATTACCATATGAAAAACATTAGAAGAACATGAAGATTCACTACACAATCCAAAGTATTCAAAAGTACAGTATTTCATGTATTTCAAGTCAGATAGTCTGAAATCTTTGAAACAGATACACCAAATATAAGACAGATAAAGGGGAAGAGGTAGGGAGGAAACAAATGCAACACTGGAGTGATGAAATAAATAAATTAGTCATGATCACAAAGGGAGAAGTATATATAGGCATATATTTAAAACATGTATGCAGCATCAGTGAGAACTAACATTGGCTCCATTTGACCCAATGTTATTATTACTAAAGTATGTACAGCAGTTGAGTTTTTTGGCATTTTGTTATTCCCTGGGATAAAAATTTTTGTATAAATGTTTCACCTCTGGTAAAATATAACACATTGAATGTTAATGTACTTGCTGGAAGACACTCATCTGGCTCCAGAAGATGTACTTATTTCATGGAGTAGATCAAATTTTGCCCTCAGAAATGTTGGCTTGAGAAAATCAAACTTGATCAAAAAACCCAAGGAAACTGGCATCTAATAAAATTAAGAATCCAATACAAGTTAATGTCTTTTCTCTGAAATAAAAGTTTTCTACCACAAAAGCAGCCACTCCTCATCAAATGGGAGTTTTCTCCAGCATTCTGGGATGCTTTTAATGAGAAGTTGCATAGTGTTCATAAATACCATTTGTGGTATTTGAGGTGACCTATCAATCACAAATTAAATATATTATAATTCTAAAGACGTAAGCATTTCTTAGATTCCCAACTAAATCTAGCGCATTGTTTATTTAACTGAATTGTCATTCAAATTTACAACCTCCAGTAGAGTAGTAGTCATAAGGGAAGTAAAATGGAGGTACCAGGCAATTTGTCCATTGCCACCCACAGAGTTAGTTTTCAGAACTACTATTAGTTAAGAAATTTTCCAGATTCCCTGTCCCATGTTTACAGACCACAAGATCATGTCTCAGAACTCAAAATTACGACATTAAGTATCATAAACTAAACGGATATTTAGGAATATCTGGAATTTCTTATTTCTATTTTATTTTTCTCTGTGTGTGTACAGACAAAAGACTTTTAAAAAATAATAAAATGAAGTGTTAAAAGAGCCTTCTTTCCTCTACCTTTTTATGCTATAAGACCATGAGAGTAAGAGGATAGAAAAAGGACTATAATTACCACTAACCTTTATTTGCTTGAGATGGGCTGCTAGTTGACACTCATGTCCTCCAAGCATGGTGGGAGGTCACTTTGGTCAGAAGGGTACTTATTTTTAAGACATCAAAAGCCATATATTAAGTGGTTGTGTAAGCAGTTAGGAAAAGCATTGGGAAAATTTTCCCAGAATGTTAAGAAAAAGAAGATAAAAATAAAATAAAATGATGTAATTTGGAAGATACTTCTTCAAATTATAATGTTCTCATGTAAGAAGTGGAAGATTATGTATCATAGCAAAAACCTGAGAGGGCCTAAAAAGCCAAATATAAATTCTTGCTTGCAAAAAAAAATGAAAAGAAAAGAATTCCACAAATTAGGATTTCAGAATGTAAGGGAAAGATGTCTCTGCCTCTTTCTTCCCACACTTCCCACCTTTCTTGATGTGCTGAAGCATCTTAGGGAGATAAAAAGTAGCATTCTAGAAACTAATAGAATATGAATATGTAGAGGAAAGGAAAATAAATATTTATTGTGGGTTGTTTGTTCTGTTTTGGCAACAAGTGAATGGGAGGATTTGAGGGATAGACATTAAAGATGAGGTGCCCTTATAAAAGCCTGAGTAACACAAGTCATTTGCCATGGACTGCCAACCTACACACTGGCAATTCAAACCCACCTAGATACTCTGCTGAAGAAAAGCCTAGCAAACTACTTCCACAAAAATTATAGCCAAAAAATCTATTGAAACAGTTCTACTCTGTAAAATATGCAATTGCCATGAGTTGGGGGCTGACTAGAGGATAGCTAACAACAGAATCAAGGTATTCATGGAATATCCAGGAAGTGATGATTAGTTCATAGGTAAATGTGAAAGTCTAGAGTTCAGAAAAGAGACCTGTGTTTCAGATTTTAAAAATTCTAAGTTATTTGTTTATAGGTAGTATCTGATGATATAGGGCATGAGGTTGCCTGGATAGGAGGCAGAGTGGAAATAGATGTGGATTAAAGAAATGGTGCCCTGGGAATAACAACCATTAAATAGAAAGCAAAGGAAGAACAGCCTACAACAAAGACTCGGAAAAAAACCTCATAGACAGAGATAAAAACCAAGATAGTGTGATACCAAGGGAGAATTATCCTGAGAAGAAAGAATAAATTGTGTGTAGCAGGGCCGGTCGGGCCAGGATTCAGATGTGTGCAGAATTATTTGATGAACTGCAGGGAAGTGCATAGAAGAGTTGTCAAAAGCCTTTTGCTGAAGAGAGGCCTTTCTTCATATATGCTACCTATCAAGAGAGAGGCAGCTACAGAAGCCAGAGTATTTTCATAAGGAACTTTAACATAGGGGCCCAGCTGTGCTGCTTTTCTGTCCAGATTATAAAGTGAGAAAGAGTCAAGAAGATGCTTCAACTTCTTCACAAACGACAGTATGTCTGTGAGGCATCATTCTTAGCAGTATCAGAACTCTGGGACTTTTGGGGATATCATCTTAGCACAGACATCAAGGTTCTAAAGACATCAGCGGCAGTGATCAGTAGGTAAGCAAGTCAAATCTTCTTAGAATGCAAATGGCGGAAACCCAACTGCAGCTTAAACGATCATGGGCTTTGTGGCTCACAAAACTGGAAAGGACAAGATAAGATTCAGGAAACACTGACTTTGATGAATATTTATCATTCTCTTTCCATCTCCAGTTCCAGGTCTTCTCTATGTGTTGGCTTCTTTGTCTTTATCTTCCAATGGTTTCCTCCATACACTGTGATGTTTGTGAGTATATGTTGTGTATGTGTGCGTATTATGTTAGGGAAGGGTTAAGACCTAGGTTTTTCTTCCAGCTTAGTGATCTAGAGGAAAAATGAGATATTTTCTTGCTTCATTATTTAAAAGTCCCAGGGAAATCATAGATTAGTTCACTTTTTGTGCCAGTCACTGTGATTTTCTGACTAGGTAAGCTCACCTCCCCAACTCAGTGGAGTCAGGGAAAAGCTGTTTCCCCAAAGGAAGAACTTTGCTGTTATCAGAATAAGTAGAAATGGACAGCATATAT
>NW_006921754.1:3412409-3422596 GCF_000298275.1 Orycteropus afer afer | reverse complement strand
AAAAAAAAAAAAAAGACAAGAAAGAGAAGAAAAATAAATAAATATAGATTATTCTAGTGAAATTGACTAATTTGCATTCTTAGCCTAATGAAGCTTGGAGTATAAGGGTTTGAATTTTCTCTAAGTTCCAGCATGGTCTCATGTTTCAAGTCTGGTAATAATAATTAAGCAAAGAATACCAGAAAGATGTTTACTTGTGTTTTATTGACTATGCAAAAGCATTTGATTATTTGGACCATAACAAATTATGGATAACATTGAGAAGAATGGAAATTCCAGAACTCTTAATTGTGCTCATGAGGAACCTGTACATAGACCAAGAGGCTGTCATTTGGACAGAATAAGGGGATAGTGCATGGTTTAAAATCAGGAAGGGAGTGTATCAGGGTTGTATCCTTTCATCATACTTATTCAGTCTGCATGCTGAGCAAATAATCCAAGAAGCTGGAATATATGAAGAAGATCATGGTATCAGGATTAGAAGAAGCCTCATTAACAATCTATAATATGTGGACGACACAACTTTGCTTGCTGAAAGTGAGGATGACTTGAAGCACTCACTGATGAAGATTAAAGACTACAGTCTGAGGCATGGATTACATCTCAATATAAACAAAACAAAACTCACAACTGGGCCAATAAACAGCATCATAATAAATGAAGAAAAGATTGAAGTTGTCAAAGACCTCATATTACTTGGTACTACAATCAACACCAATGGAAGCAGCAGTCAAGACATCAGATGATGTATTGCATTGGACAAATCTGCTGCAACAGACCTCTTTCAAATGCTGAAGAGCAAAGATGTCTCCTTGAAAACTAAGATGCACCTAATCAAGCCATGTGTGGTGGTTAAGTTTGTGTGTCAACTTGATTGAGCCTGGTTGAATGGCTCGGCAGCTGGATGTAGTATTCTCCATGATGAGACTGGTAATCAATTCTATGGTGAAATCTACTCTGAGCAGCTGAGTAGCTGCCTTAGGGATGTGGTCTGCTTCCTGTACAGAAGGAAAAACCTCAGGGAATGGTTTCTACTAGCTTATGGCACACTTGAGCCCTGCATGTAGCTGAGTCTCAGCCTGCCATGTTGCTCTGCCAATCTTGGGACTTTCAATGGACTTGAATTATTGGCCTGCTTTATGGTTTGGTAACATCGGGACTGTGCCTTTTCACTTATTGACCATGGGTTTGTCAGCCTCAGCAGCTAGCAGCTGCTGGAGTGAAGAGATGCCTCTAGCTTCAGTGGGCCAGGAGCAAGAGGCAGAGCTGAAATCCAAGGTGGAGGGGCTTTCACCCAGTCCCTAGAGCCTGGCACCTGAAACTTGGACTTTTAACCTCCAAAATTGTAAGAAAATAAACTCCTGTTTGCTAAAATCATCCCTTTTGTGGTATTTTCTGTTAGAGTGGCACAGAGGTAACCAGAACACTATGGTATTTTCAACTGCCTCATATTCATTTGAGAGCTGGACAATAAGGAAGAACAAAGAAGAGTTGATGCTTTTGAGGTGTGGTGTTGGCGAAGAATACTGAAAGTACCATGGACTGCTTAAAGAACTAACAAATCTGTCCTAGAGGAAGTGCAGCTGGAATGCTCATTGGAAGCAAGAATGGTCAGACTTCATCTCACCTCCTTTGGTCATGTTGTCAGCAGGGACCATTCCTTGGAGAAGGATATTATGCTTGGTAAAGTGGAGGGTCACCAAAAATCAGAAGGCCCTCAATGAGATGGATTGACACAGTGGCTACAACAATGGGCTCAGGCAGAGCAAAGATCATGAGGGTATCACAGGACCAGGTAGTGTTTCACTCTGTTGTACATAAGGTCACCATGAGTTGGAGATGAACTGACGGCACCTAACAACAAAAAACAAAAAACAAACTCACTGCCATCGAGTCAGATCCAACTCATAATGACTCCTCCTTGGGTTTCTGAGGCAGTATCACTACGGAAGTAGATTGCCCAACCTTCTGAGGAATGGCTGCACATAACAGCAACATTTATTTCTTTAATAAACTTAGGTTTCTATGTGTGTGTGTTTAATTCTGCCTGTTGTTGTTGTTGTTATGTGCCGTCGAGTCAGCCCTGACTCATAGCGACCCCTCCTTGGGTTTCCGAGGCAGTATCACTACGGAAGTAGGATTGCCCAACCTTCCTTCCGAGGAGTGGCTGGTGGGTTTGAAACCGCCAGCCTTCTGGTTAGCAGTCAAGTGCCTTAGCCACTATGCTACCAGAGCTCCCAATTAATTCTGCCTAGCTGCCATAATTCACTGTATGTCTTAGTTCTTTAGTGCTACTATATAGAAATACCATGAGTGAGGAGATTTAATGAACAAAAACATTTTCTCATGGTTTAGGAGGCTAGAAGTACAAATTCAGAGTCTAAAGGAAAGCTGGTTCTCTGTCTCTCTCTCTCTCTCTCTCTCTCACACTTACTGCCTCTTTGTGTGTGTGTGTGTGTGTGTGTGTTGACTCTAGGGGAAAATCCTTGTCTCACTTCTCTAATAGGCCATTTTTTGGAGTTCCTGGGCTTGTAGACTGCTCTGCCTCTGAAGTCTCTAGATAGTGTGGTTCTTCCCCGTGTCTGCTTTTCACTGTGCCTAATCTACTCTTTTATATATTTTAAGATACACCCTACACTGATATGGTCTCATTAACATAACAAAGCAAACTCTATTCCCAAATGAGATTATATCCACAGGTACAGCAAACCCATTCCCCTGCAATCCATGCAGACTCATAGCAACTTATAGGACAGAGTAGAACTGCCTCACATGGTTTCTAAGGGTGTACATCTTTATGGGAGCAGACTACCAGGTCTTTTTCCTGCAGACCAGCTGGTGCTTTGAACCACAAACATTTTGGTTAACAATCGAGTACTTAACTACTCTGCTACCAGGGCTCCTTATCCACAGGTATGCCAAAACCAAACCCATTGCCAAAGAGTCAATTCTAACTAATAGCAACCCTCTAGGGCATAGTACAATTGCCCCATAGGACTTCCAAGGTTATAAATCTTTATAGAAACAGACTGTCCCATCTTTCTCTTGTGGAGCAGCTGGTAGATTCCAATCATTGATCTTTTGGTTAACAGCCAAGCACTTTAACCACTGTGCCACCAGTGCTCCTCTATCCACTGGTAGAGGAATTAGGATTTACAATGCATATTCTGGGAAGACACACTCCATAAATACTGTATATGGGAATTGAGTTAGAATACGCTCTTAGTTAACATATACTCTTTAAGGTTGTTTTGAACCCATCTGGTTTTAGATACTTTCAGAATCCCAGAATGATTACAACAAATACAGTCAATATCTCAAAATGTCTGTTTTTATGACTGAGAAAAGATAGCCTAATTTATGAAATGTCTTCTTGAGAAGAGGGTCATACACCCTAATCTTTTGTCAAACTGAGATACTCTAAATGCTGCAATAAATTGAAAAACACAGAGATTTTTAGCACTTGTAGAGAGAACCTTTCTTTAGAGATTTTCAGCATTGGCATTCCACATGTAAAGATGCTAAATCTATTGAGAGCAGTATAAACGAAAAAATGTGCTAGCAATCTCTCAGGTATTATCTTAGACATATAAGTAATAACAGCAATTTTCAATTCTTCAAAGATACTGTACCAAAGGATTTACATATATACGATTACAAATATTTTAAAATTTTGCAGGATAGGTATCATTACCTATATTAATCAATGAGGAAATTTAAGGATCAGAGAGATCAATTAAGTGATTTACCAGAGACAGCTGGTAAACCGCAAAACCAGAATACAAACTTCAAGTTCTCTAGATACAAAGTCATTGTTCTTTGCAAGGTGTAAATATTTTAGATTTAGGTTTTGGAGACTTTTGATGAGGTCTTATTGAAATCACTCTTTGTATTTCAGCTTTTATACACTGAGAAGAAATTGAACTGCAATTCATAGATTCATAAAACTTTTCATTTCTTCATGTAAAATCTCCTGGTAACTAACACTAATACAAAGGTGATATGGCAAATTGGACTTCTTTTACATGGTCTTTCTGGCCCTCAATTTGTAATTCTCCCAAAATGATTGGTTGGGCTGCAATCTGCCAAGTGATTGATCAGTTTGCCAGCTGTCTAAAAAGTTTGTAGTCTACCTAATAGGACTGAGCGGTTTAGATGTAGCTGTAGGATTGGTTTGTGTAGGATTCTAGTTGGAAAGCCACACCTTGAAGCTGACAAGAAGTTTTTCTATATTAGTGGCCAATCTCACAGAAGTTTTTGGGAACCTCCTGATGAAGAGCCTGGAAAAGTGCAAAAAGGGCAAGGAGGCCACATGTTCTGACCTCCTCTAATCCTTCAAGAGGAAGACAGGATTACCTATTACTGCAAGGCCAAACATGCTGCCTCCCTCCAGCCCTTTCACCAATCGTTCCTCCCAAAGCACCCACCACCTCTCTCCTGGGTTCAATAATTCGCTGCAGTGGCCACGCAGAACTCACAGATTATGGGTTTTATTAGGGAAGCACCAGGCTACAATTCAAGGTCAGGAAAAAATGCTCAGTCTCTCTCCCAGCGCACCGTCTCTCAGCCAAGTCTCTCATAGTCTCTCCCCCAGCAGTGCATGTCCCTCAGTGTCTTACTCAGCAATGCGAGTCTCTTGAGTCTCTTTCCCAGCAGCACGTGTCTCTTTCAGGAGCACGTGTGTCTTTCGGCAGCACATCTTCCTCAGCCAGCAAGTCAGAAAGAGTTCTGCCTCTAGGAGGCCTCCTTTTGAGCCTGGCAGAGTGGTCATACTAGCCAATCATAGCATGAGAACTCTAAGCACCTGAGGACCTGGGCTTTGCCTGAGCATTGCCTGAGGACCTGGGGTCCTGACACTGGGAACTTCCTAGATCCAAATGAGAGAGCTAAAAGAGGAATTGAAGGCTGTAACACTGAGCTAGTAACATTGAAGACCTAGAGAACTCCGGGAACAGAGAGCCCCAGAGAGGCCCAGGGGCAGAGAAGGCAGTCAGGGTTGTCATAATGGGAGGCGGAGTGCGCCAACAGAGCAAGCAGTGGCCTTTGTGTGGCAGCCTGCCTTTGATGGTGGCAAAGGCCAGAGCAGAGCAAGTGGCAGTGTGGGACGGTACTGACTGCTTTGAACAGGGGCAAAAGTCTGGCTTGCCGAGAATTGTAACCTTAAAGGGCCCATAGTAGGTGGCTCCTAAGGTCCTGAAAAAGGCTGGTTTTGAGTCGGAGTCATTGGCAGAGGCCATGGCACACCCCGTGCAGGGGTTGCCAGGACAGGCTTGGGGGACCGTGGGCAGGGGTATTCCTGCACCAGGACAGAGCTGGTGAGGAGAGGCCCAGCAAGCCCCAGAGACAGAGCAGAGCACACCAGGCGCCATGTGGCCCTGGACAGTGCTCAGCACGAGCACCTGAACCCCCAGGACCTACTGACACCAGAATCTCAGCATGCCTGTCCAGCGATATAAGAACGGACATCAATTTGGGGGGCAGGGTAAGAGGATCCTATTTGACACATGAGTGAGTCTCCCACAAAATGAGTCACGTGAGGGGTGGGGTGCGAGAGGGGCAAGCTGGGACCTGTTCACCATAAGTAGTGTGTTCCTGTGGTTTATTGTTTGCTTTCTATAGGTAATAATAATGGTTTGCACTTTGCCAATCTGGATACCTGCCTCAATGTACAGCTCAATCATATTGAATGAACATAACAACTCTGGAGTGGTTGACCCACTGGGTGAAGCCCTCATTGCTAGCGGTCTTGATTGCTGCTTGGAATTCTGAGGCAACCTGTGTGTGCAATACAGGTGGGTATCACTCATAACTGGTATTATTGGTGGAGTAGGGGAACACTTTCTCAACTTAAGCTTTTAAAGTAAATATCATGAAAAGAAAACCAAGTTAAAAGTAGAAATAGGGCATGTTAGAAATCTTCAATTTCAGAAATCTCACTTATTGTACTTTTTTCTTTTTGCAGAAAATAGATATTCAAAAGAACTAGTTGCTGCTGCAAAGCATTGGCCTTCCACATGCCACATATAATGTGATTATGAGTCTTGTGAGATGTACAGACTGGTGTAATACAACCTTTCCCTTAATGGCAGCCACCTAAAATTTGCTTTTGTATGTAAGAAAATAAAATTTATGGGACCACATAATGTAGCTGTTTTATTCCAAACTGCTTTATTTTTACTAGCTAGAACTAATAAAATCTTCAATGGGTTCCACATTTACTTTTAGAAACCTTTACATCTCACCGTAGGTTAGAGATCACAGGTGAATAGAGAGGAAAACACGTGAGCCAGAAGAAATAGATGCCTGGTGTGCTGAAGGGGAATGATACTTTTTGCACATTATTTAAATTATAAAATATTTGTTTCATAAGATGATAAGATATTCTGGCCAATCAAAAAGTGATAAAGGCTTAAAAGGCATTAGAACTCTGCAAAGATGATTGTCATAGGAGATAAAAGATGAGATCTCTTTCTATTGGCCCTATTAATAACTCTTTTGGGTACACTTGTTATTAAACTCTTTCCCCTGAGTCACATACAAGTCTCTATCTCCTCATGAATAGGAGAGCTGTGTTATGTGAAATCTCAGTAATTGGTTCAAGCCCTCTCCAGAATTTTTGCACTTCCAAATCCACAAGGTTTCCATGTGGAAAATTATATTATTATGGATCTTTAGTAAGGAGTGTGAAAAAATTCACTCCTCACCAAGAGGTTTGAAAGCTAATAAGGCCAACCTCCCTTCTCTCATGAATGTTTAAAGTGGATTAAATGAGAGGAGCACAAATCACCCATGCAATAAAGCACCTATCAATTGCTTCCACCTCTGGAAGCATATGGTGACATTTCCAAAAGTCAGTCTATAAGAAAAACACCTGCAACAGATGAAACATTATAGAATGCAATGTTGCATGAGTGCTTTGTTGAGGTAACATTCCTTGATCTCTTCTGAATGGTGTCAAATGTCCAAGGGAAATTGGCAAAATCTCATATTCATCTTCTTAAGACATTCCCACATGGATTAAAAAAATATATGTAAATTATGTCTTATAACCACTCCAAGATAATCATGTAAATTGAAGCCTGAACTGGGGGGAGCAAAGAGTAACTATGAGGCACTTGCATATTCCAGCACTAACCAGTTAACCAGTTGCCATTGAGGTGACACCAACTCATCAAGACTCCATGTGGGCCGGAGTGGAACTATTCTCCATAGTGTTTTTAATGGCTAATTTTTAGGAAGTAGATCACCAAGGTTTTCTTCCCAGGTACCTTTGCGTAGATTTTAACCCCCACCTAACCTTTCAGTTAGCAGCCAATCACATTAACCATTCACAGCACTCAGAGACTCCATCAAACCAAAACCAAACTCACTGCCGTCGAGTCAATTTCAACTCATAGAGACCCTTCCTTGGGCTTCTGAAGCAGTATCACTACACAAGTAGATCGCCCCATCTACCTTCTGAAGAGTGGCTGGTGGGTTTGAACTGCTGCCTTTGGTTAGCAGTCAAATGCCTTACGCACTACGCCACCAGAGCTCCTGGATAGCAATTAAGATACTGAGCCTTGGACCTCTGCCCTTGGTTGAGACCACAACCTTCAATATGCACAGTAAATTTTCAAAGGTATTACCTAAAAGATTTGAAATGGAGTATGTAAATTCCAAGCCAGTAAAGAGAGAAAGTAGAGTAGAGAAAATAAGAAGAATAAAGTGTAATCAATTCAAATCAAAAAGAAAGTAGAAGCAACAACAACATTATAGCGTAGAAAGAGTAACTGAAATGGAAATAAAATAACTTAGTAAAAGAAGAATCCAAGTAAACAAATATAGCTACAAAGATATAAATGCACTAAATTTGTATGGAAGAGAGATTATCAGAGCAGGTAAAAAAAATCCACCTATATGCTATTTGCACAACATGCATATTAAACATAAGAACATGAAATGTTTGAAAGTTAACAAATAGAAAAAGACAAACAAGTAATAACAAAAAGCAGTATAGGGTATGTTACTGATCCAAATAAATATTAAGAGAACAATAATCATTAGAGAAAGAGAAGGTCACTATATAATGATAAATGGTTCAGCTAACCTAGAAAACATAATAATTTTAAACTAGTGTGCACCAATTTAAAAAGCAAAACACTATAAAATATTGTTAGACATCAAGGAGATATTGAAAATTCCACTCTGATAGTAGTACCCAAGGCACTTGACTACTAACCAGAAGTCTGGAGGTTCAAACCCACCAGCCAATCCTGGGAAGGAAGGTTGAGCAATCTACTTCTGTAGTGATATCACCTTGGAAACCCAAAGAGGGATCGCAATGAGTCTGGTCTGACTCGACAGCACGTAACAACAACAACAACAACATAGTATGAGGTTTCAGAACAAATTTCTAAACTATTGATACATCACATAGATTTTTAAAAAGAGTAAATATGGAAACACACAAGTACCAACCCTAACTCAATAACACATATAAAATTCTGTACCTAACAATTAGAGAACACACATTCTTTTCAAGCACACAAGTAACATTTTTTAAAAAATGATGTACTACTTTGTAAAGCATAACTCAGTAAATCTCAAACAAGCATGATGTTTTCTCCCCACAAAGTCTAGTTCCCCACAGGTGCCCATTATCAGGTTGAGGAAGTTCCCTTCTTAGTTTGCTGAGAGTTTTGTCTAAGAGTGAGTGTTTGATTGGTAAATGTTTTTTCTGCATGTGTTAAATTATTGTACTGTTTTCTTTCTTCAGTTTGTTAGCATGGTGCATGGATTTGATTGATATTCAAATGTTAAACCACGCCTGCATTCCTGGGGGAAACCTCTGCTTGATTATGCTGCATTATTCTTTTAATATGTTATTGGATTAGATCTGCTCAAACTTTCTTTAGAATTTTTGCACCTTTATTTATGAGACTTTGACTTGTAGTTTTCCTTTTTTAATGATTTTGTCTGCTTTAGGTATCAAGATAATACTGTTCTCACAGAATGAGTTAGAAAGCATTTCCTCCTCTTAAAATATGGAAGTTTGAGAAGAATTGGTATTATTTTCTCCTTAAATGTTAGGTAGAATTCACAAATGAAGCAATCTGGGACTGAAGTTTTCAGGGTGAGAGGTTTTTAACTAAAATTTCATTTCCTTTAATAGATCTAGGGCTATAAAAGTTATGTATTTCTTCTTGAGTGATCTTTAATTTTTATCTTTCATAGAAGACCATTTTCTCTAAGTCAAAAAAAAAAAAAAAAAAACCTAGTGCCATGGAGTCGATTCTGACTCATAGTGACCCCCAGTGGGTTTCTGAGGTGTTGAATCTTTACGGAAGTAGATTGCTCTGTCTTCCTTTGGCAGAGTGGCTGCTGGGTTTGAATCACTAACCTTCCAGTTATCAGTCAAATGCCTTAGGCTACGCCACCAGAGCTCCTTTTTATCTAAGTAATCTAATGTATTTGCATGTTTTTTTTTTTTTTCTCTTTTTAATATCTGTACTAGTTGCAACATTATCGTTTAAATAAAACAAAAATCTTCCCAACTGGACCAATAAGCAACATTATGATGAAAGGAGAAAACACTGAAGTTGTCAAGGATTTCATTTCACTTGGATCCACAATCAATGTCCATACAAGCAGCAGTCAAGAAATCAAACGTCCTATTGCTTTGGGAAAATCTGCTACAAAAGATCTATTTAAAGTTTCCCATGGAGCTCTGGTGGCATAGTGCCTAAGGCATTTGATTGCTAACTAGAAGTTTGGCAGTTCAAACCCACCAGCCACCTCTTGGAAGGAATGTTGGGCAATCTACTTCCGTAATGATACTGCCTCAGAAACCCAAGGAGGGTCGCTATGAGTTGGGACAACTGGATGGCAGTGAGTTTGGTTTTTTTGGTAAAGCAAAGACATAACATTGGAGGACTAAGCTGTGACCAAGCCAATCCATGATATTCTGTGGCTTGGTGGTTAACATATTCTACTACTAACCAAAAAATTGGCAGTTTTAATCCACCAGCCACTCCACAGGAGGGAAATGAGGTAGTCTGCTTGCTTAAAGATTTACAGCCTTGGAAACCTTATGGGACAGTTCTACTCTGTCCTATAGGGTCACTATAAGTCAGAATTGACTGAATGGCAGTGGGTTTGGGTATTTATTTATTTATTTATTTATCTATTTATTTATTTATTTATAA
>NW_006921754.1:3409323-3412239 GCF_000298275.1 Orycteropus afer afer | reverse complement strand
TGATACTGCCTCGGAAACCCAAGGAGGGGTCGCTATGAGTCAGGGATGACTCGACGGCACATAACAACAACAACAACAACAGTCCCTGGAGAAGGATTTCATATCATAAACCAAAACCCAAACTTACTGCCATGGAGTTGGATCCAACACATAGTGACCCCCCCACCCTTGGGTTTCTGTGGTGGTATCATATTATGCCACCAGAGCGCCTGTATTTCATATCATAGTACCTACAATGATGGGCTCATATATAGCAACAATCATGAAGATGGCACAGGACTGGGCAATGTTTCTTTGTGCTGTACATGGGGTTGCTGTAAGTCTGAACTGACTGAACAGCACCTAACAACCACAACAACAACAGTATCTGCAAGGACATCATCTACCTCTTTCCTGACACTGATCATTTGTGTCTTCTCTCATTTTTCTAATCTTCTAATCAGTTTCAATGTAAGTTTATCAATTTATTTACCTTTTCCAAGAACCAACTTTTGAAAGATTTCAATAATTTTCTCTATCATTTTGATTTCATTGATTTCTACTGTAAATGTTATTATTTTCTCTTTTCAGCATCTTGTTGTTCTTTTTTGACTCATCTCCAACTCATAGAGACCTTATGTAAAACAGAATGAAACACTGCCCAGTCCTGCCCCAGCCTCACAATGCTTGCTATACTTAAGCCCATTGTTGCAGTCACTGTGTCAATCCATCTTCTCAAGGGGCTTCTGCTTTTTTGCTGACCCTCCATTTTACCAAGCATGATATCTTTCTCCAGGAAATGGTCCCTTCTGACAACATGACCTAAGTAGGTGAGATGTAGTCTGGCCATTCTTGCTTCCAAGGAGCATTCCAGATGCACTTCTACCAGGACAGATTTGTTAGTTCTTTTGGCAGTTCATGGTACTTTCAGTATTCCTCAGCAACACCACAACTCAAATGCATCAACTTTTCTTCAGTGTTCCTTATTCATTGTCCAGCTTTCACATACATATGAAGTTATTAAAAATACCATGGCTTGGGTTAGGCACACCTCAGTCTTCAAAGAGGTATCTTTGCTTTCCAGCATTTTAAATACATCTTTTGCAGCAGATTTGCCCAGTGCAATATGTCATCTGATACCTTGATTTCTGCTTCCATGGTTGTTGATTGTGGAAATAAGTAATATGAAGTCTTTGACAACTTCAAACTTTTCTCCATTTATTGTGATGCTACTTATTGGTCCAGTTGTGAAGATACTCATTTTCTTTATGTTGAAGTATAATCTGTACTGCATGCAGAGTATAGTCTTTAATCTTCATCAGTAAGTGCTTCAAGTCTTCTTCACTTTCAGCAAGCACAGTTGTTTTCTGCTTAATTTGGATTAAATGTTTTTTTTTTTTTCCTTATTTCCTAAGATGGCTGCAAAAATAATAAAGGTTTTGCTTTTTTTTTTTAACTTTGAATAACTTTAAAGATCACTTTTTTTTTTCATCAGTGAGAAGATTCTTATATTTAAATCATACTTCATAGACAGCCTACCTATCCCTGGATACAGCCCAGGCTCTAGGCTCTTAGCATAGAAGTATTCTACTAGCATCCAGGGCTTTGTCTTTTTATGGGAGTATCCCAAGTAAAATAATGTCAATGTAGGAGAGATCTTAAAGGTCATGTAATTTAATGTAGATGAATGTGTCCTGTGTAATGTCAAAGTAAGTTGGGAACAGAGCCATAGCTAGTAGTCATGATTCCAGATTTCTTACCTACTCTTATTCCCATTATACTATTTTCTAATCTTGTCTGAGTCAGCTTCAGGGATCCAGGTGAAGAGAGGGAACTCAGGCACCCAAAGTAGCAGGGCAGGAGAGCAGGAAAAAGGGGATTAAAAGCCAGGAACCTGGACAGAGGAGCAGTCAGCTGCAGGGTCCAGGTGACCAGGTGAGGACAGGGAACTCAGGCATGCCCAAAGCAGCAGGGTGGGAGAGCGGGAGAAAGAGGATTAAAAGGCCCAGGAATCCAGACAGAGGAGGAGTCAGCCACAGGGACCCAGGTAAGAGTGGAATGAGAGGTTTCCAACAGGGAGACAAACTTGTCTGTCAGTTTGTCCAAACATGATAACACATTGATGTGAATATTGAGGCTGAGCCACTGGTGTTTCAAACCCAGCAGGATGCACATAGTGCACAGGTATCAGCCCAGCTTACAGACTGAGACACATTAGGAAGAAGGAAGAGACCATCCACTTCTCAAAGAATTGGCCAGGAAAAACCTTATGAATAGCAAAGAAACACTGTTTGAAACATTACTGAGCAACTTTATGAATAGTCCCATTAGGTTAGAAGGCTCTCAAAATAGGACTGGGAAAGAGCTGCATTATCTGACTAAACCCAGCCTTACTCCTATGGATAAGGTAAATCTTTTGAGACTTCCATTTACTGATGTGGCACCACTCAAATTGAAGAGAAATAGCTGCAGACATCCATTATTCACTGGAACATGCACTGTATGAAGTATGAATCTAGGAAAATTGGAAGTTGTCAAAAATGAAATAGAATGCATAAAGATTGATATCCTCGGCATTAGTGAGCTGAAATGAACTGATTTTGGCCACTTTGAATCAGACAACCATGTGATCTACTATGCAGGGAATGACAGTTTGAAGAGGAATGGCATGGCATTCATCATCACAAAGGATGTTTCAAGATGTTTCCTGAAGTACAATGCTGTCAGTGATAGGATAATATCCATATGAGTCGGGGCCAACTCGACGGCAAACAACAACAACAACAACAACAACACAAGGAAGACCAGTTAATATGACTATTATTCAAATTTATGCACCAACCATCAAAGCCAAAGATGAGGAAATTGAAGATTTTTATCAACTTCTGCAGTCTGAAATTGACCGAACATGCAATCAGGATGTGTTAATTATCACTG
>NW_006921754.1:3401575-3407223 GCF_000298275.1 Orycteropus afer afer | reverse complement strand
AGAGTTGATGCTTTTGAGTTGTGGTGCTGGCGAAGAATGCTGAAAGTACCGTGGACTGCTAAAAGAACTAACAGATCTGTCCTGGAGGAAGTGCACCCAAAATGCTCCCTGGAAGCAAGAATGGCCAAACTTTGTCTCACCTATTTTGGTCATGTTGTCAGAAGGGACCGTTCCTTGGAGAAGGATGTCATGCTTGGTAGGGTGGAGGGTCAATGAAAGAGGGGGAGGACTTCAACGAGATGGATTGACACGGTGGCTGCGATGATAGGCTCAAATATAGCAGGGATCACGGAGCTGGCACCGGATCAGGCAGTGTTTCGTTCTGCTGTGTATGAGGTCGCTATGAGTTGGAAATGACTCGACTGCACCTAACAAATACAATCTTGTCCCATTGAGCTGTCGTAGTGTTAAAACAATTTAATGCCATGCCATATTATAAAATGACACATTTTAGATAAAATGATGAATAATTCATAAATTATAAAAATCTGATGCATCACATTTTAAATTTGGATTTAATAACTTCAATGTATAAAGAAAGCTGAACTCACTGCCATCGAGTCAATTCTGACTCATAGCAACCCCCTTTCTGTTTCCAAGGTGGTAAATCTTTACAGAAGTAGATTGTCCAGTCTTCCTTCTCCAGAGTAGCTCATGGGTTTGAACCACCAACCTTCTGGTTAGCAGTCAAATGTTTAAGGCACTATGCCACCAGAGCTCCCCAGGATATATGCCCTCTAATTAGAACATTTCAGTTAGTTAATCCAATAGCTGGTTTTTCCAAGAACTTGTCTTTCAAAGTTTGCCATAAAGCTGAGCTCATTATATTTGTTATAGGCAAAGCCACCAAAACCTCTATAAATTACAGTGGAAGAGTGATTACTCTTCTATCTAAATAATAATAACTTTGTTAAAGTGCTTTCTGTACCAGTCTTAGTCTGGAATACAGCTTTATTTTGTTTGTGGTACTGCTCAAAAGAATCTATGACCTATGTAAGTTAAAGGAATGAAGAGAGAAAGAAAAAGTGAGGGACAGAGAGAAAGAAACAGAGACAAATACAGAAGGGAGTAGTCAAAGAAAGAGTAAGAGAAAAAATTTCTTATTCTCTCAACTTTCAACTTGAACTTAAAAAGTAGTGGATAATGTTCTGATGGGAGCTCTGGTAGTGTAGTGCCTAAGACACTTGACTGCTAACCAGAAGGCTGGTGGTTCAAACTCACCAGCCACTTCTCGGAAGGAAGATGGGGCAATCTACTTCCCTAGTGATACTGCCTTGGAAACCCAAGGAGGGGTCACTATATGTCATGTCCGACTTGATGGCACATAACAACAACAACAACATATGTTCTGAAATGTCCTAAAGAATCTAAACCAAATTAATAAAATGCTTCAACTTGTTTAAAGATTACATAAGTGACAAAAGTTATAGTACTGATAATAAATGTTATAGAAATTTAGACCTAATGGAGATCATTGTGTGCTGGAATAATCAGAGAAAACACCTTGGAGAAGTTGATTTCAATAGTTTAAGGCATAATCTTAGGTAGGTCTTCAAACAGATAAAGTAAAAGATCATTCATTGATTCCTGCCTAGACTAAAAAGGGATCTGAAAATGTAAACTTAAATAAATTGCATCATTTGTGTGTTATTATTATTCCATTTTCTGTGGTAAACTCATAGTAATGTGTGTCTTATTTAAGTGTGAATTAGTAAGCTTGATAAACATGAGAAGAGTTCATGTATCTTTTTCTACTGCTTCTGAGGGAGCAATGTCTCTAGAATCAGGTCAATTGGTTAAGATTTTTTTTTAGTTATATCACTACATGTAGTTATCTATAGCTATTATTCCAAACTAATTATTACTTCTCTCTTGGCAGACATCCTTTCTGCCAAGTTGCAGGCAATAACATCAATGAACTATTCATTATATGAACATTTATATTCTAATTCACTCTTATTCCTTTTCATTAGATTATTTTTTTCTAGGATTGTCACTGGCCCCATGAAAGTTTATTACTTCTTAGAATGGGATCCAGAGCACAATGGAGGGATCACCCTTAGATAGGTACATGGAGAGTTCATCAAATGTAACAGAGAGAAAGATTAAGTGCAGATGCTAAGTGGCAGATATGATGGTGGGAATCTATGGAGGTTGTCTTTTGACTTCTTCAATTTTCTTAGTGAACTAAGAAGCTGAGTGAGAATAAGGGAAAGGGGTCTGTGGGTTTGAGGAAAAGGGAGAATATATGAAATATATTTTAAGAAGAATGAAAGAGCAATTGGACTAGGGACATATGGTATGATTACTAGAAATCATTAAGAACCCACTTAAAGATACGGGCCAAGAATATAAAGTGAGACCATTTAGGATGGTTTTATGTTTATCTGCAGCCATATTAAGTATGCAGATAAATGTGGGAAATTAGTGGAGAGTTGGATTTATACAAAATTATGGTTTTGCCAAGAGAATAAAATAAGAAGGACAAGAAAGTCAAAGGTGTACCCAAGGAAATAGTTATAAATGACCAAAAATATAAGCTCAGAAGAGGGAAAAGAAGATAGTGAAATGGTGAAAGATTGGTATTCCTGGTGAGGACAAAGAAAAGTTGAAGTAAAAAATTTCAAAAGGAGAGACCTGGAAATATGAAGATGACAAACAGAATACTATGCATAGAATTGAGATTATTGGGAGGAAAAAAAATATATATATATATGATTGGTTCAATCAGGGTAGGAAAAAGCATTTGACACGTCCAACACACTTCCATGATAAAACATTCAATAAACAAGGAGGAGAAGGGAACTTTCACAACATGATAAAGGATCTATATGAAAAATCCACAGCTAACATTATGCTCACTGGTGAGAGACTACACACTTCATTCCTAAAATGAGGAACAAAACAAGGATGCCTTCTTTTGCCACTTCTAGTCAACATAGCAGGGAAAATACTTACCAGAGCAATTAAACAAGAAAGGAAATAAAAGTCATCCAATTGAAAAGGAAGAAGTAAAACAATATCTATTTCCATATGACATGATTTAGAAAAACCTACAAAACCCACCAAGAAAAGGGAAATCTTTTAAGACAAATAAGTAAATTCAGTAAAGTTGCAGAATACAAAATCAGCACTCAGAAATCAGTCATCTTTCTCTATATTCACAACAAACAACTGAAAAGGAAATTAAGAAAAAAATTTAAAAAACACCAGAAAGAATAAAATAATTAGTAACAAATCTGACCAAGGATGCAAAAATTTTACAATGAAAATTACAAAATATTGCTGAAAGAAATTAAAGAATAACTTTAAAAATATAGAAAGACATCCTGTGTTCATGGATTAGAAGATTTAATATTGTTAAGATGACAACCTACCCAAAGTACTATATAATTTTAAGGAAATCACTGCCAAAATCCTTATGCTTTTAAAAAAAAAAAAAAAAAAAAATCCATCCTAAAATTCATGTGGAATGTCAACAGAACCGAGATACCCAACATAATCATGGAAAAAAATAAAGTAGGAGGACTCATATCCCTGACTTCAAAACTACAGTAATAAGAACAGTGTGGTATTGTCATAAAGATAGACATACAAACAGACAAAATAAACTTGAGAGCCCATGAGTACACCCACACATCTCTGGCCAATTGATTTTTGATAGGGTTCCAAGATTATTCAATAGGTAAAGAAGAAATGGTACTAGGTAAACTGGATGTTCACATGCAAAAGAAAGAAGTTGGACCCTCGCCTTACACCATGTACAATAATTAACTCAAATGGATCAAAAACCTAAATTTAATAGCTACAATCTTAATACTCTTACAAGAAAACAAGGGAAAAATCTGTACGACCTTGGATTTGGCAATGGTTTCTTAAATCTGACACCAAAAGATCAAACAACAAAAGAAAAAAGCAGGTAAATTGGACTTTATCAAAATCAAAATATTTTGTGCATCAAAGGACACAATCAATAGAGTGAAAAGAAAACCTATAGAATGGGAAGAACACTTGAAAATCATGTATCTGGTAAAAGTCTATATCCAGAATATGTAAAGAACACTTACAGTTCAACAGCAAAAAACAAACAACACAATAAAAAAATGGTCTTAGGACATAAATGAACATTTTTTCAAAGAAGATAAGCAAATGACCAATAAGCACATGAAAAGATGTTCAATATCATTAGTTTTTAGGCAAATGCAAATCAAAACCACAATGAAATACCACTTCACACTCACTAAGCTGGTTATTGTCGAAAGAAAAAAGAAAATAAATGTTGGTGAGGAATTATAAACCTCAAACATTGCTGAAGCAGATGTAAAATAGTGAAGCTACTCTGAAAAAAGCTTGAGTTCTTCAAAAAGTTGAACATAAAATTACAATATGATACAGCAATTCTGCCCTCAGTATATATCAAAATATTTCAAATGGTAACTCAGAAACTTCTAAATCAATGTTCATAGAAGCATTTTTCACAATATCCAAAAAATGGAAACAACTCAAGTGTCTATCACTAGATGATTGGATAAATAAAATTGGGGATATACATATTATGGAATATTATTTAGCCATACAGAGGAGTAGAGTTCTGACACATGCTACAACTTGGATGAACCTTGAAAATATGAAGCTAAAATAAACAAGCAGACACAAAAATAGAAATATTATATGATTCCATGTTCATGAAATACCTAGAATTGACAATTTTTTAGAGACAGAAAGTAGACTAGAGGCTAGCAGGGGTTAGTTGGAGAGGACCAGGGAGTTGTTGCTTAATGAGCAGAGAGTTTTTGTTTGAGATGATTGAAAATTTTGAAAATAGATAGTGTTGATCATTCCACACATGGTGAATTTAATTAATGCTAGTGGACTGTACAGGTAAAATTATTAAAATGCCAAATTCATGTTATATATATAGTTGGTGCTGTGTATCAACTTGGCTAGACCACAATTCTGTGTGGTTTAAGCAGCTGTGATGTGGGTTATTCCCATGATGGGATTGGATGTATATGTTTTGAGCAGCCAATCCATTGAAAAGGAGTTTCCCTAGGGGTGTGGTCTGCTTCCAATATATTTATGGACATCCTGGAAAAAGAGACACTCTTCTGTGGATCAGGATCCTGTTGGGCTTCCTACAACTGTCCATGAGCAAACAATCCACCATTCAGCCTGGTGATCTTGGATTCATCATTTGTTGGAGTCAACAGCGAGTATACTGTCTGCCAACCTTGAGCTCATCAGCCCCTGCAGCTGCATGAGTCAGGAAAAGCCTCCAGCTTGACGTTTGATCCAAGAACTTGGGACTTGCCAACTTCTACAAGTGTGTGAGCCATTTTCCTAAGATAAATTTCTCTCTCTCTCTCTCTCTCTATATATATATGTATATATAAGCTTTGCTGGTTTTGCTTCTCTAGAAAACCCAGCCTAAAACAATATATTTTACCACAATGGAAAAAAAAGTAAAGAAAAAAAATGTAGCACTAAATTTGGCTGAGGAGATAATGTTCCATTATATAAATTATTAATAGTACCCTCAAAGATTGATTTAAAAATAGTTTAAAAACAATCAATTCGTTGAAAAGCCAAATAGATGACTCCACACTCATAGTGGGAGACTTTAATACACCACTTTCTTTGAAAGATAG